>NC_041381.1:21145107-21202368 GCF_002162155.2 Triticum dicoccoides | reverse complement strand
TGTCTCCGACCATCATGTCGTGATGATATTGTGCGGTGTAGTGGGGTTGCAGCGGGGCGGGGGTGGGATAATGATTTTGCAGGTACCCCAAGAGGCCCTTGAGTTTGCGGGAATGTCGATTAACTTCCGTTCCGGCAAATTCGGGTACTCCATATGTCCTATTTTCATTCAAGGTCATGCTGAAATTTTCCGTGAATTTTAGCATGACTTTGCTAAAAATAGGACATATGGGGTACTTGCTACTAATGCATGGGCCGGGGTATCTTAGTACTTAGTTAAGTAGGATCAACTGCCCCTTTATTCTTGCTGCATTAAACCATAGGTGGCAATAGAGCCAAGTGATTAGTGCCAAGTGATTAGGCCCAACCTAGGTTTCACGGCCATAAGTGTTTTTTCATTTCTGCACCAGCATCATAACAATCACAACAAGTGTTCTGCACTAGCATCATAACAATCACATAACTACATAACAAAAGCAAACTTGTTCATCATTACAAAAGCAAACTTGTTCAACATAACAAAAGCAAACTTGTTCAACCACATAACTACAAACTGAGACACATAATACCACAAACAACTTAATATCCCCAGTAGTAGGGGTCATCCCAATAATCCTCCGCCTCTTGCCATTGCTTCAAACCTTCTTTGATGGTTTTGATTTTCTTCCATGCCTCGTAGGTGACGTACGCATCTTTCACGGCGTACTCGATGAGGTTGTTTGGCAGTGGGCTGTCCCCCCGTAGTTTGTGGTCCAATTTCTTGTTGATCTTCTGCTTCATTTCCTTGTAGGATGGGTGGATGAGGCTGGTTGCAAACTCAGCCAAAGACTGCCACTTCTTTCCATTGTTTGGAACTCTCCATTTGCGTTGCATGTCGACGAACTTGTCGGGGTTGATCTCCAAACCAGACAACTTTAGCTTCTCCTTGTCACCTCCAATGGAGAAGCCAACAAAGGTGTACAGCTTCTTCTCCTGCAGGAGCGGGCGGAGTTCCTTGGGCCTGCATCAAATTAATATGGTGCATCAAATTCATCTACTTCAAAAACTTCAGAAACTACTAATTAGACAGAAACTTCAGAACTTCAGAACTAGTATTGCATCTACTTCAGAACTTCATAACTATTGCATCTACTTCAGAAACTTTAGAAACTTTAGAAACTACTAATTAAACAAAAACTTCAGAAACTTCAGAACTTCAGAACTAGTATTGGATCTACTTCAGAACTTCAGAACTATTGCATCTACTTCAGAAACTTCAGAAACTACTAATTAGACAGAAACTTCAGAACTTCAGAAACTTCAGAACTGGATGTTTTTACCATTTGGTTGCCGCGGTGATGTGGTATACCAGGACGAGATCCTCCACGCATAACTGCAGAACTGCAGCCATTTGCGGAGGTTCGTCTTCCGTAGTATACTCGACATCAACGCCGATCGACCGAGAAAGCATGCCGCCGAGCCTCCTCCTGATCTCGCGGATCCTCTTGCCGGCTTCGTCTGGATTGCTGGTGCATACGACATCAAGCGGCTCCTTCAGGTGGATATCAACCTTGAGCGGCACGGTGTAGTCCTGCTGAAGGAAATATGCCCTAGAGGCAATAATAAAGTTATTATTTATTTCCTTATATCATGATAAATGTTTATTACTCATGCTAGAATCGTATTAACCGGAAACATGATACATGTGTAAATACATAGACAAACATATAGTCACTAGTATGCCTCTACTTGACTAGCTCATTAATCAAAGATGGTTATGTTTCCTAACCATAGACATGTGTTGTCATTTGATTAATGGGATCACATCATTAGGAGAATGATGTGATTGACATGACCCATTCTGTTAGCCTAGCACTTGATCGTTTAGTATATTGCTATTGTTTTCTTCATGACTTATACATGTTCCTGTAACTATGAGATTATGCAACTCCCCTTTACCGGAGGAACACTTTGGGTGCTACCAAACGTCACAACGTAACTGGGTGATTATAAAGGAGTACTACAGGTGTCTCCAAATGTACATGTTGGATTGGCGTATTTCGAGATTAGGTTCTGTCACTCCGATTGTCGGAGAGGTATCTCTGGGCCCTCTCGGTAATGCACATCACTATAAGCCTTGCAAACAATGTGACTAATGAGTTAGTTGCAAGATGATGTATTACGTAACGAGTAACGAGATTGAACTAGGTATTGGATACCGACGATCGAATCTCGGGCAAGTAACATACCGATGACAAAGAGAACAACGTATGTTGTTATGCGGTTTGACCGATAAAGATCTTCGTAGAATATGTAGGAGCCAATATGAGCATCCAGGTTCCGCTATTGGTTATTGACCAAGAATAATTCTAGGTCATGTCTACATAGTTGTCGAACCCGTAGGGTCCGCACGGTTAAGGTTTCGATGACAGTTATATTATGAGTTTATGAGTTTTGATGTACCAAAGGAGTTTGGAGTCCCGGATGAGATCGGGGACATGACGAGGAGTCTCGAAATGGTCGCGACGTAAAGATCGATATATTGGACGACTATATTCGGAGTTCGGAAAGATTCCGAGTGATTCGGGTATTTTCGGGGGTACCGGGGAGTTACGGGAATACGAGGAAGAAGCAATGGGCCTCATGGGCCAAGTGGTGGAAGAGAGGAGGCAGGGCGTGCGGTCCCCCTAGCCCAAACCGAATTGGACTAGGGGGCCGGCCCCCCTTTCCTCCTTTTCCTCCCTCTCCTTCCTTCTCCTTCTCCTTCCCTTCCTTTTCCTCTCCTAGTTGGACTAGGAAAGGAGGGAGTCCTACTCCCGGTGGGAGTAGGACTCCTCCCTGGCGCGCCCTCCCTTGGCCGGCCGCCCTCTCCCCCTTGCTCCTTTATATACGGGGGCAGGGGGCACCCCATGACACACAAGTTGATCTACGGATTGTTTCTTAGCCGTGTGCGGTGCCCCCCTTCACCATATTCCACCTCGGTCATATCGTCGCGGAGTTTAGGCGAAGCCCTGCGCCGGTAGAGCATCATCATCGTCACCACGCCGTCGTGCTAACGGAACTCATCCCCGACACTTTGCTGGATCGGAGTCCGGGGATCGTCATCGAGCTGGACATGTGCTGAACTCGGAGGTGCCGTACGTTCGGTACTTGGATCGGTTGGACCGTGAAGACGTACGACTACATCAACCGCGTTGTTATAACGCTTCCGCTTACGGTCTATGAGGGTACGTAGACACACTCTCCCCTCTCGTTGCTATGCATCACCATGATCTTGCGTGTGCGTAGGAATTTTTTTGAAATTACTACGTTCTCCAACAGTGGTATCAGAGCCTAGATTTTATGCGTTGATGTTATATGCACGAGTAGAACACATGTGAGTTGTGGGCGATACAAGTCATACAGCTTACCAGCATGTCATACTTTGGTTCAGCGGTATTGTTGGATGAAGCGGCCCGGACCGACATTACGCGTACGCTTACGCGAGACTGGTTTTACCGCCGTGCTTTGCACACAGGTGACTAGTGGGTGACTGTTTCTCCAACTTTAGTTGAACCGAGTGTGGCTACGCCCGGTCCTTGCGAAAGTTAAAACAACACTAACTTGACGAACTATCGTTGTGGTTTTGATGCGTAGGTAAGAACGGTTCTTGCTAAGCCCGTAGCAGCCAGATAAAATTTGCAACAACAAAGTAGAGGACGTCTAACTTGTTTTTGCAGGGCATGTTGTGATGTGATATGGTCAAGATGTGATGCTATATTTTATTGTATGAGATGATCATGTTTTGTAACCGAAGTTATCGGCAACTGGCAGGAGCCATATGGTTGTCGCTTTATTGTATGAAATGCAAACGCCCTGTAATTGCTTTACTTTATCACTAAGCGGTAGCGATAGTCGTAGAAGCAATAGATGGCGTAACGACAACGATGCTACGATGGACATCAAGGTGTCACGCCGGTGACGATGGTGATCACGACGGTGCTTCGAAGATGGAGATCACAAGAACAAGATGATGATGGCCATATCATATCACTTATATTGATTGCATGTGATGTTTATCCTTTATGCATCTTATCTTGCTTTGATTGACGGTAGCATTTTAAGATGATCTCTCACTAAATTATCAAGAAGTGTTCTCCCTGAGTATGCACCGTTGCGAAAGTTTTTCGTGCTGAGACACCACGTGATGATCGGGTGTGATAGGCTCTACGTTCAAATACAACGGGTGCAAAACAGTTGCACACGCGGAATACTCAGGTTAAACTTGACGAGCCTAGCATATACAGATATGGCCTCGGAACACGGAGACCGAAAGGTCGAACGTGAATCATATAGTAGATATGATCAACATAGTGATGTTCACCATTGAAACTACTCCATCTCACGTGATGATCGGACATGGTTTAGTTGATTTGGATCACGTAATCACTTAGATGACTAGAGAGATGTCTGTCTAAGTGGGAGTTCTTAAGTAATATGATTAATTGAACTTAAATTTATCATGAACTTACTCCTGGTAGTATTTTGCAAATTATGTTGTAGATCAATAGCTTGCGTTGTTGTTTTCATATGTTTATTTTTATATGTTCCTAGAGAAAATTGTGTTTAAAGATGTTAGTAGCAATGATGCGGATTGGATCCGTGATCTGAGGTTTATCCTCATTGCTGCACAGAACAATTATGTCCTTAATGCACCGCTAGGTGACAGACCTATTGCAGGAGCAGATGCAAACGTTATGAACGTTTGGCTAGCTCAATATGATGACTACTTGATAGTTTTGTGCACCATGCTTTATGGCTTAGAATCGGGACTTCAAAAACGTTTTGAACGTCATGGACAATATGAGATGTTCCAGGAGTTGAAGTTAATATTTCAAGCAAATACCCGAGTTGAGAGATATGAAGTCTCCAACAAGTTCTATAGCTAAAAGATGGAGGAGAATCGCTCAACTAGTGAGCATGTGCTCAGATTGTCTGGGTACTACAATCGCTTGAATCAAGTGGGAGTTAATCTTCCAGATAAGATAGTGATTGACAAAATTCTCTAGTCACCACCACCAAGTTAGTAGAACTTCGTGATGAACTATAATGCAAGGGATGACGAAAACGATTCCCGAGCTCTTCGTGATGCTGAAATCGACGAAGGTAGAAATCAAGAAAGAGCATCAAGTGTTGATGATTGACAAGACCACTAGTTTCAAGAAAAGGGCAAAGGGAAAGAAAGGGAACTTCAAGCAGAATGGCAAGCAAGTTGTCACTCCCGCGAAGAAGCCCAAAGCTGGACCAAAGCCTGAAACTGAGTGATTATACTGCAAAGGAAATGGTCACTAGAAGCGGAAATGCCTTGAATATTTGGTGGATAAGAAGGATGGCAAAGTGAACAAGGGTATATTTGATATACATGTTATTGATGTGTACCTTACTAGTGTTTATAGTAACCCCTGAGTATTTGATACTTGTTCGGTTGCTAAGATTAGTAACTCGAAACAGGAGTTACAGAATAAACAGAAACTAGTTGAGGGTGATGTGACAATGTGTGTTGGAAGTGTTCCAAGATTGATATGATCATCATCGCACACTCCCTATACTTTCGGGATTAGTGTTGAACCTAAATAAATGTTATTTGGTGTTTGCGTTGAGCATGAATATGATTTGATCATGTTTATTGCAATACGGTTATTCATTTAAAACCAGAGAATAATTGTTGTTCTATTTAAATGAATAAAACCTTTGATGGTCATACACCCAATGAAAATAGTTTGTTGGATCTCGATCGTAGTGATACACATATTCATAATATTGATGCCAAAAGATGCAAAGTTGATAATGATAGTGCAACTTATTTGTGGCACTGCCGTTTGGGTCATATCGGTGTAAAGCGCATGAAGAAACTCCATAAAGATGGATTTTCGGAATCACTTGGTTATGAATCATTTGATGCTTGCGAACCGTACCTTTTGGGCAAGATGACTAAAAACTCCGTTTTCCGGAACAATGGAACAAGCTACTGACTTATTGAAAATAATACATACCGATGTATGCGATCCAATGAGTGTTGATGCTCGTGGCAAGTATCGTTATTTTCTGACCTTCACAAAATGATTTGAGCAGATATGGGTATATCTACTTGATGAAACATAAGTCTGAAATAATTGAAAGGTTCAAAGAATTTCAGAGTGAAGTGGAAAAATCATCGTAACAAGAAAATAAAGTTTCTACGATCTGATCGCGGAGACGAATATTTGAGTTACGAGTTTGGTCTACAATTGAAACAATGTGGAATAGTTTCATAGCTCACGCCACCTGGAACACCACAACGTTATGGTGTGTCCGAACGTCGTAACCGCACTTTATTGGATATGGTGCGATCTATGATGTCTCTTATCGGTTTTACCAGTATCGTTTTGGGGTTGTGCATTAGAGACAGCTGCATTCACGTTTAAAAAGGGCACATCTAAATCCGTTGAGACGACACCGTATGAGCTATGGATTAGCAGTAAACCTAAGCTGTCGTTTCTTAAAGTTTGGAGTTGCGATGCTTATATGAAAAAGGTTTTCAACCTGATAAGTTCGAACCCAAATCAGAGAAGTGCGTCTTCATAGAATACCCAAAGGAAACTGTTGGGTACTGCTTCTATCACAAATCCAAAGGCAAAACATTCGTTGCTAAGAATGGATCCTTTCTAGAGAAGGAGTTTCTCTCGAAAGAAGTGAATGGGAGGAAAGTAGAACTTAATGAGGTAACTATACCTGCTCCCTTATTTGAAAGTAGTTCATCACAGAAATCTGTTCCCGTGACTACTACACCAATTAATGAGGAAGTTAATGATGATGATCATGAAACTTCAGATCAAGTTACTACAGAACCTCGTAGGTCTTCCAGAGTAAGATCCGCATCAGAGTGGTACGGTAATCCTGTTCTGGAAGTTATGTTACTAGACCATGACGAACCTACGAACTATGAAGAAGCGATGATGAGCCCAGATTCCGCAAAATGGCATGAGGCCATGAGATCTGAGATAAGATCCATGTATGAAAACAAAGTATGGACTTTGATTGACTTGCCCAATGATCGGCGAGACATTGAGATTAAATGGATCTTCAAGAAGAAGATAGGTGCTGATAGTAGTATTACTATCTAAAAAGCTCAACTTGTTGCAAGAAAAGGTTTTTCGACAAGTTCAAGGTGTTGACTACAATGAGATTTTCTCAACTGTACCGATGCTTAAGTCTGTCCAAATCATGTTAGCAATTGCCACATTTATGAAATCTGGCAAATGGATGTCAAAACTGCATTCCTTAATGGTTTTCTTAAAGAAGAGTTGTATATGATGCAACCAGAAGGTTTTGTCAATCCTAAAGGTGCTAACAAATTGTGCAAGCTCCAGCGATCCATCTATGGACTGGTGCAAGCATCTCGGAGTTGGAATATACGCTTTGATGAGTTGATCAAAGAATATGGTTTTATACAGACTTTTGAAGAAGCTTGTATTTACAAGAAAGTGAGTGGGAGCTCTATAGCATTTCTAATATTATATGTGGATGACATATTGTTGATTGGAAATGATATAGAAATTCTGGATAGCATGAAAGGATACTTGAATAAGAGTTTTTCAAAGCAAGACCTCGGTGAAGCTGCTTACACATTGAGCATCAATATCTATATAGATAGATCAAGACGCTTGATAAGATTTTTCAATGAGTACATACCTTGATAAATTTTTGAAATAGTTCAAAATGGAACAGTCAAAGATGGAGTTCTTGCCTGTGATGCAAAGGTGTGAATTTGAGTAAGACTCAAGACCCGACCATGGCAGAAAATAGAAAGAGAATGAAAAGTCATTCCCTATGCCTCCGTCATAGGTTCTATAAAGTATGCTATGTTGTGAACCATACCTATTGTATACCTTGCTCTGAGTTTGGCAAAGGAATATAATTTTGATCTAATAGTAGATCACTGGACAGCGCTCAAGAATTATCCTTAGTGAGAACTAAGGGAATATTTCTCAATTATGGAGGTGATAAAAGAGCCCGTCGTAAAGAGTTACATTGGTGCAATCTTTTACACCGATCCAGATGACTCTAAGTCTCAATCTGGATACATATTGAAAGTGGGAGCAATTAGCTAGAGTAGCTCCATGCAGAGCATTATAGACATAGAATATTTCCAAATACATACGGATCTGAATGTGACAGACCCGTTGATTAAGCTTCTCTCACAAGCAAAACATGATCATACCTTAGTACTCTTTGGGTGTTAATCACATAGCGATGTGAACTAGATTATTGACTCTAGTAAACCCTTTGGGTGTTGATCACATGACGATGTGAACTATGGGTATTAATCACATATAGATGTGAATATTAGTGTTAAATCACATGGCCATGTGAACTAGATTATTGACTCTAGTGCAAGTGGGAGACTGAAGGAAATATGCCCTAGAGGCAATAATAAAGTTATTATTTATTTCCTTATATCATGATGAATGTTTATTATTCATGCTAGAATTCTATTAATCGGAAACATGATACATGTGTAAATACATAGACAAACATATAGTCACTAGTATGCCTCTACTTGACTAGCTCATTAATCAAAGATGGTTATGTTTCCTAACCATAGACATGTGTTGTCATTTGATTAATGGGATCACATCATTAGGAGAATGATGTGATTGACATGACCCATTCCGTTAGCCTAGCACTTGATCGTTTAGTATATTGCTATTGCTTTCTTCATGACTTATACATGTTCCTGTAACTATGAGATTATGCAACTCCCGTTTACCGGAGGAACACTTTGGGTGCTACCAAACGTCACAACGTAACTGGGTGATTTTAAAGGAGTACTACAGGTGTCTCCAAAGGTACATGTTGGGTTGGCGTATTTCGATATTAGGTTTTGTCACTCCGATTGTCGGAGAGGTATCTCTGGGCCCTCTCGGTAATGCACATCACTATAAGCCTTGCAAGCAATGTGACTAATGAGTTAGTTGTGAGATGATGTATTATGTAACGAGTAAAGAGACTTGCCGGTAACAAGATTGAACTAGGTATTAGATACCGACGATCGAATCTCGGGCAAGTAACATACCGATGACAAAGGGAACAACGTATGTTGTTATGCGGTTTGACCGATAAAGATCTTCGTAGAATATGTAGGAGCCAATATGAGCATCCAGGTTCCGCTATTGGTTATTGACCAAGAATAGTTCTAGGTCATGTCTACATAGTTCTCGAACCCGTAGGGTCCGCACGCTTAAGGTTTCGATGACAGTTATATTATGAGTTTATGAGTTTTGATGTACCGAAGGAGTTCGGAGTCCCGGATGAGATCGGGGACATGACGAGGAGTCTCGAAATGGTCAAGACGTAAAGATCGATATATTGGACGACTATATTCGGAGTTCGGAAAGGTTCCGAGTGATTCGGGTATTTTCGGGGGTACCGGGGAGTTACGGGAATACGAGGAAGAAGTAGTGGGCCTCATGGGCCAAGTGGTGGAAGAGAGGAGGCAGGGCGCGCGGCCCCCCTAGCCCAAACCGAATTGGACTAGGGGGCCAGCCCCCCTTTCCTCCTTTTCCTCCCTCTCCTTCCTTCTCCTTCTCCTTCCCTTCCTTCCCCTCTCCTAGTTGGACTAGGAAAGGAGGGAGTCCTACTCCCGGTGGGAGTAGGACTCCTCCCTGGCGCGCCCTCTCTTGGCCGGCCGCCCCCTCCCCCTTGCTCCTTTATATACGGGGGCAGGGGGGCACCCCATGACACACAAGTTGATCTACCGATCATTCCTTAACCGTATGCGGTGCCCCCCTCCACCATATTCCACCTCGGTCATGTCGTCGCGGAGTTTAGGCGAAGCCCTGCGCCGGTAGAGCATCATCATCGTCACCACGCCGTCGTGCTGACGGAACTCATCCCCGACACTTTGCTGGATCGGAGTCCGGGGATCGTCATCGAGCTGAACGTGTGCTGAACTCGGAGGTGTCGTACGTTCGGTACTTGGATCGGTCGGATCGTGAGGACGTACGACTACATCAACCGCGTTGTTATAACGCTTCCGCTTACGGTCTACGAGGGTACGTAGACACACTCTTCCCTCGCGTTGCTATGCATCACCATGATCTTGCATGTGCGTAGGAATTTTTTTGAAATTACTACGTTCTCCAACACCTGCTTCTTCCCGGGGACCAGAACGTCGTCGTCGACCACCAGCGGCTCCTTGCCAGATGCCTCACCACGGTGATGCTTGGCAGACGGAGGGGAGTTGCTCCACGATGCCTCCGCCATTCTCTTGGCAGACGGAGGGGAGTTGCTCCACGATTCCTCTGCCATTGCCCTCCTGGCCAGCGATGGTGGAGGCAGAGGGAGGTAGAGGGAGGAAGATGGAGCGGCAATGGAATGAGGAGGGAGGCAGAGGGAGGAAGATGGAGCGGCAATGGACTGGAAGAAAACCCCCTTTGTGTCGTGGGGAGTTGCCAGTGGAGGGGAGACGTGGGGAGTTGCCAGTGGAGGGGAGACGTGGGGAGTTGCCTCGAAAACTCAAACATCCTGCCCTTTGGCCCTCAAAAACTCTGGAGGGGAGACGTGGGCCCTTTGGTTTCTCCTGTTTCTGAAACAAAACAAAAAAATAACAGCCATATTTTTCTCTAAAATTAATGATCACTGCAACCATATTAAGAGATCAATCTTCAAGCATTAAACAGCACCAAAACAGTCACTGCAGCAATGGCACCAAAATAGCACCAAAACAACATCAGCCAAAACAGCAAAAAAATGCCACCAAAATGGCACCAAAGTATCAGCCAAAATGGCACCAGAGTTTTAATGCATTGTATCTTCACCATCAGCCAAAATGGCACCAAAATGGCACCAGATTTTGCATTGTATCTTCACCATCTGCCTCTTCATCACCAAAGTCTCATGCATTTTGCTACCTGGAGAGAATTGCAGTAGAAAACCTACATCATGATCACATGAACAAAAACTATAGAGAAGTTGATCACCAATCAAAACAAGGAACATGCAGTAATAGTATAACCTTCATGTCCATTCGCTGCTCATCGTCGTCGATACAAAAACAAGGAACTCTATGCCCACTCCTATTTTCCTCATCATCACGACAACCATAAGTGTTTTTTCATTTCTGCACCAGCATCATAACAATCACAACAAGTGTTCTGCACTAGCATCATAACAATCACATAACTACATAACAAAAGCTTCATTGGTGTCCCCGATTCCCAGCTTCACGGTCAGCAACTCGCACAACGTGCAGGCGGCGCCATTGGTGTCTCCGGCGGCGCCATTGGTGTCATCGGCCGCGGCGGTATTGGTGTCTCCGGCGCCGGCACGAGCATTGGAGCTTAATGCACCCGGGTGTACGCCGGCCGGCACCTCGCCAGCAAGCGGCCCCTCCGTTAGTTGCACGCCCGCCGTTGGCGGTGCCTCGACATTAGCCAAGCTCGACGCCATCATCACGGTAAATAATTAAGCCTCTCGGACGAGGACTTCATCTCCTTTTGCCTTTGACTGGGCATCCCTGACGCCCTACATGTTTTCGCAGGTGTCGTCTGGCATTCAGTTCTCAGGAGACACCTCCAGCTCCCGCCTTCACCGAGCCTCAGATAGCTGCGGTGCGAAATATTATCAGCCCCAACACGCTCAAGAAGGCGGTCTGTGAGCAGAACTCGGTCCCATTACATTAGATCAAGAAGAAGGGACGGAAACGAAAGATTGCCAAGGGCGCCGGTGCGAGCCAGCCGGCACTGAGTACGATCCGTGCTCAGGACGGGCCACCTTCACCTCAGGATATCTCGAGGAGGGTGCATGTGACGGGTAGGGCGACGCTCCGGTCCCATGAGTCGAGTCGAAAGTAGTGATGCTATTTGTAGTTCTGAAACATCGACTAGCTCATGTTGTAATTAAACTTTAATGAACTTGTATGTCTCTTTGGTTTGGACAGTCGTTCAACTTAGATGTAATAGATGCTATTTATTAGTAGGACCATGAATCATGCTATTAATGTCTTGATTTTCTCTTCCAATCCTTTTGTTGCATACTTATATATTGCTTATGTATTGTCTGTTGTCTGGCTTGTGCATAGAGATGTCGTCGTATGTCGTGTACAAGGGTGAGGTTCTCGGAGTCTACGACGACTGGGAGGAGTGTTGGAGACAGGTTCACCGTTTCAGCGGTAACAGTTACAAAGGGTACATCACTAGGGAGGAGGCGGAATCTAGATACGCCCGCTATCTAGCGGGAGAGAGGAGGGAGCGTTGGAGGAACCGGGTGAAGACCAGTTTCATCGCGATGATGCTCATCATGATGACCGCAGCTCTCTTCTATGTGACGGTAGTTTAGATGATTGATATCGACTTGTAATGTGAAGACAAACTCGCTACTCGCGGTCTCCGAGACTTGTAATGTTCTATCTTCGTTCGGTCTTTTGTATTCGGAGACTAATATGATGAATTGTATTCAGAGACTTACCTTCTATTGTATTCGATGAATCTGCTGTTGCTGTGTGGTGCTGTCTATATTCCGTCAAATAATATATTTTTTAACCTGTGAAAAAATCAGAAAAAAAACAAACTAATATTAATACTAATGGCGCACCACACAAGACACTAATGGCGCACCACACAAGACACTAATGGCGCACTGTAATAATCACACTAATGGCGCATCATCCATTGGTGCGCCATTAGAAAGCCAAAGTACATGGGTACATATGGCCCCCTCGGAGGAATTCTAATGGCGCACCTTAGGCAATTCTAATGGTGCACTGCTCGGTGTGCCATTAGAACACCAGATACTAATGGCGCACCAGTAGTGCGTCATTAGAATTTAATTCTAATGGCGTGATGCTAGTGGCGCACCAGTAGTGCGCCATTAGTAGGCAAAACTGATGCGCCACTAGCATGCCTTTTCCTAGTAGTGTTTTTATTAGAGAATCAGCTTATGATTGTTTTCGCATACCATACTGATCGAAAACTAATTCCAAAGGCTTGCAGACACGAGAACAACTATTTTAGCCGGTTAAATATAGAGTCTATGATGCGCTTAATACCACTGCTCAGTTTTATTTGCATGAGGCTTCTCATCCGCGCAAATAGCAAAAGTAGGGAAGCACACACCTTGGTTAATTATTTAGCAGCAGCAGCATCACATCCAGTGATTTGAGAAGAGTAGTGAGGATGTGGGCTATGAAAGAATAATAGTGAGCTTGTGGTGTTGATGTGAACTAATTTTGTCATTCCTCTGTCTTACGGCTATGTTTTCAACATCATAAGATTGTGACAGAGAATGGTCCAGATTACAAGCAATTATCCTGTCGATTAGTTCTAAGCTCGGCTGCGCATCCGAGGTATAAAAAAGTGTTTATTTGAAACGCTGCCTGGGTGTCAACACTATTAAGGTTCCTAATTGAGTTGTTAAAAAAATCCGAGGTAATCGAAAGGAGATGCACTATTCGAAGAATTTTTTTCTTCCTTTCCCACTTGATAGTAGATAAATATATATAATGGTCTTGGTCAAGTTTTTCGAGGATAATTTGTTGTACTTTATCTCAGTAAAATAATCAGATTTTTTCATGATTATCTTATTAGTTCATAGTTGAATTATTGGTGCCTAGCTAGTATGATGAGATTTGCACTTATGTTCTGCCGTACCTGAAGTATTTTACCAAGGCTTGAGTGATATAGTTGTACCAAATGTTTAAGGACTGTAAATGCCTCTGAATTTTATTTACAACATCAACAGGATTGTTAGTTATCATGTAATGAAAATGCACAACCAGATTCAATCTGTAATACTAGAAGAACAGGCCAAAAAAAATAGAAGAAAATAAAACAAAATCTGTTAAAATTTTGGACGTAACTGAAAGAAAAAAGGAGGAACTATTCAAAAACCTTGTATTTTTTTTCATTTGAAAGTTCATATAGATAATGGTTGAATTTTTAGAGTGTAGTTTGTTATACTTTATGTCATTAAACCATCAGGTTTTTCGTAATTATTTTCTCTGTGTCTCGAGATTGGTATAGTGGTATCGTATAACGTCTTTGAGATTGGTCACGTATATGTGATAAATTAGACGAGTTCGCGGCCATTAGTAACAGATAGATTACACCTTCTTGGCATTTGGAGGGCTGCATATGTTAGGAAAGCAACTTGTATTCCTATGAGGCCATAGGTCGATATATATACATGTACATGTGTGGAATATATGCAGAAAACCCCTTATATAATGAGATAAATACAAAGGGGTACATGACTATATTATAACTCTTAACACCCCCCTCCCTCAAACTCATGGTGGATGAACAACACTGAGTTTATAGAGATAACAACCATGTTGCGCTCTAGTCTGGACCTTCGTCAGAAAATTCGCCAACTGTAACTCAGGAGGCACATACTGAAGAGCAATGACCTGATCTTGCACACAAGCGCGCACATAAAAAGCATCAACACCAATATGCTTGGCGAGCTCATGCTTCACAGGATCGCGTGCAATGCTAATAGCACCTGTACTGTCAGATAAAAGCAGAGTCGGTGTAGTGACAGAACACCAAAATCCTAAAGTAACCACCATAACCAAGTCACCTCTGTCGTCAAAAGAGCCATCGCTCGCAACTCAGCCTCTGCACTCGAACGGGAAACTGCAATATGTTTCTTCGTCTTCCAGGCAATGAGAGAACCACCAAGGTAAACACAGTAAGCAGAAAGTGAACGGTGATCTGAAGGATCACTAGCCCACGTAGCATCCGAATATGCCTGAAGCTGTAAAGAACTAGAGCAAGGAAAGAATAGACGGTGAGTGATCGTGCCCCGAAGATATCGGAGAACACGAAGGAGGTGACTATAATGAACCGAGGTGGGAGCGGAGACAAACTGACTCAGAATATGAACCGGATAAGAGATATCCAGATGAGTGACATCTAGATAGACAAGACTGCCAACAAGATGACGATAACGCGTCTGGTCAGGCAGGGGGTCACCATCAGTATCATGAAGGTGAACATTGAGCTCCATGGGAGTCTCAACAATACGCTCGTTGGTAAGAGCAACACGAGTAAGAAGATCCTGGATATACTTTTCCTGGGATATAGAAAAGCTATCAGAGGTAGAAGAGACTTCAATCTCAAGAAAGTAGCGAAGAGGGCTAAGGCCGGACATGAGAAACTGCTCACTAAGACGGGCCTTCACAAAGGCAATATACTCGGTGTCATCACCAATGATGATCATGTCATCAACATAGAGAAGAAGAGTCCGACCACGAGAAGAAAGATGGACAAATAATGCCAGATCATGAGCACTGGCTGAAAAACCAGCGGCAGTCACCACAAAGGCAAAACGCTCAACGCGGCACGAGGGGCTTTCGTAAGGCCATAGAGAGAGCGACGAAGACGACAGACCATGCCATCAGGAACAGAATACCCAGGTAGTGGCTTCATGTATACCTCCTCATGCAGCTCACCATTAAGAACGGCATTCTTAACATCAAGTTGAGAGACAGACCAGTGGCGGGCAGAGGCCATGGCAAGAAGGGTACGAATAGTTGTCATATGGGCCACAGGAGCAAAATTCTCGTCATAATCACGACCATGCTCCTGCTGAAAACCACGAGCCACAAGACGAGCTTTGTAACGCTCAAGAGAACCATCGAAGCGAGTCTTAACCTTGTAGACCCACTTACAAGTGATGGGACGGACACCGTAAGGAAGAGAGACAAAATCCCATGTACCAGTGCGTTCAAGAGCAGCAATCTCCTCTGCCATCGCAAACTGCCATTCAGGATGAACAACAACCTCACGATAAGAAGTCGGCTCAAGAACAGCGGCACCAACGGCGGGAAAACCGAAGTGATCAACAGGAGGACGAGGACGAGAACACAAGCCATAGGTAGGCTGAGACGAGGAGGATGATCCATTCGCAGAGGCATCCACATGACGTGAACGACGAGTGTAACACTGAGGAAAAGATGAAACAATACAAGTAGGACTCGCCAAGGTAGGATTGGGGGTTGGAGACGAAGAAGTCACCGGAGAGGAAGGTGTAGAATCTGGTGACATGCGAGGTGAGGAAACCATGGGAGATGGTGGCGACAAATCAGCAGGAGGTGGAGAAGAAGACGGAGCGGAACGAATAGACAAAGGCTCAATGGGGGTGATAGGTGTGTCAGGAAAAGTGAGGAAAGAGAGATCATCCACTGAAAAGGTCGAGGAAGATGGGCGCGGGTAGAAGGGACGAGACTCGTCAAAAGTCACATCCCGAGAGATACGCATCCAACGACTGATAGGATCCCAACAATGATAGCCCTTATGCTCATCACTATAGCCTAAGAATACACACTCAACAGACTGAGCGGTTAGTTTTGTGCGTTCGCGAGGGGCAAGAAGAACATAGCAAACACAACCAAACAAGCGAAGCATCGAATAATCGGGAGAACGATCAAAAAGACGCTCGAAAGGAACACCACCCTGTAGAGCAGCGGAAGGTTGTAGATTGATGAGATAGGTGGAGGTGGAGACGGCCTCAGCCCAAAAATGAGGCGGGAGAGAGGCAACAATCATCAATGCGCAAGCTGTCTCAAGAAGATGACGATGCTTGCGCTTAGCCACGCCATTCGGAGCGTGAGCACCAGGACAAGAGAATTGTGAGAGAGGCCCTTGCTCAACAAGAACTACACGCAACATCTTAGAAATATACTCGCCAGCGGAGTCAGCACGAAACACATGAATGGGCGAAGAGAATTGAGTGTCAACCATGGCAGCAAAACGCTTATAAATAGACAACACCTCACTACGAGAAGTCATAAAATAAAGCCATGTGTAACGAGAGAAATCATCTATGAAAATAATATAGTATTTATGACCCCCTTTCGAAGTGAGGGGAGCCGGACCCCATACATCAGAATGGACTAAATCAAGAGGACGCTTAGACACTGACTCACTATGTACATATAGTAACTGAATCTGCTTGCCAAGATGACAACCCTGACATTCTAAAGAGACATCTCCTGAGACAGACCCCAGAATATCTCGACGAACTAAGGAAGACAAACGAGAACCACAAGATGACCAAGTCAATGATGCCACTGCTGGAAGGAACCAGTAACGGAGGCGACCGAAGCAGAGGAACTGCCGATAGTGGCGGCAGCGGAAGGAACACGAAGCCAGTCTAACTCCCAAAGACCCTGAGAATCATGAGGCGAGGGCCAGCCCCAACCAGAGTGTGCGTGCGACGGTCCTGGACATAACAAGAGTCAATGTCAAGAATGATGCGACAACCAGAATCAGTAAGTTGACCAGCAGAAAACAGATTCATGGTAAGTCGAGGAACATGAGCAACATTAAGGACAGAATAAGGAGTGGTAAGATTGCCTCTACCGACGATAGAAAGAGGAGTACCATCAGCGGTGAGGACATGAACAGGAGAATCAAGCGATTGAAGAGAGGACGGAGTGAAAGAATGAGAAGACATATGAAAAGAACCTCCAGAGTCCAGAACCCATGGGGATGTACCTGACTGTGTAGAAGGTGGTTGCTCAGTGCGGAAAGCATCAGTCACAGAACCAGTTGTACCTGTCGAGGAAGAACCTGAAGCAGCGAGCAGACGCTTAAGTCTCAGAATATCCTGCTTAGTCAAAGCGATGTCTGAAGCTGTCGAGGTAGATGACAAAGTCCCTGAAGATGGTGATCGCGCCTTGCGCAGGTGTTTCCTCTTCGTAAAGCACTAGGCCTCAACATGACCATCATTGTTGCAGCAGTTGCAATGTGAACGGGGACGACCTGAGCCTCCAGAAGGAGTGGGAAAGAGCGGCGGAGCACTCGAGCGAGAAGGGGTTGGTGCAGCAGGTGGCGTAGAAGGGTCCCGAGCAGCAAGCACAGAGGAAACCTCTAGTAAACTAGCACCACGTAAGCGAGTCTCCTCAGCACGAATATCAGAAAGCGCATCCATGAGGGAAATACGGCCACGAGCAAACAACTGAGCACGCCGAGGCTCAAACTCCTTACGGAGCCGAGACAGGAACTCGTAGATGCGATGAATCTCCAAGTTGGCCTGGACAACCTGGCAACAGGGGCAAGTATGACAACCAGCACTGCAGGGAGAATCAAGCTGGCGCTAGAAAAGCAGAACTCTGTGCATAGAAGTCATCAACAGTAGAGTCACTCTGTTGAAGAGCATGCTGACGAAGTCATCAACGGACCACAGAGAGGTATAAGTGTTGGGGAACGTAGTAATTTCAAAAAAATTCATACGCACACGCAAGATCTTGGTGATGCATAGCAACGAGAGGGGAGAGTGTAATCTACATACCCTTGTAGACAGAAAGCGGAAGCGTTAGAACAACGCGGTTGATGTAGTCGTACGTCTTCACGGCCCGACCAATCAAGCACCGAAACTACGGCACCTCCGAGTTCTAGCACACGTTCAGCTCGATGACGTCCCTCGAACTCCGATCCAGCCGAGTGTCGAGGGAGAGTTCCGTCGGCACGACGACGTGGTGACGATCTTGATGTTCTACCGTCGCAGGGCTTCGCCTAAGCACCACTACAATATTATCGAGGAAGACTATGGTGGATGGGGGCACCGCACACGGCTAAGAGATCCAAGGATCAATTGTTGTTGTGCCTAGAGGTGCCCCCTGCCCCCGTATATAAAGGAGCAAGGGGGGAGGGGCGGCCGGCCTAGGAGGGGGCGCGCCAAGGGGAGTTCTACTCCCACCGGGAGTAGGACTCCCTCCTTCGTTGTTGGAGTAGGAGAAGGGGAAAGAGGGGGAGAGGAAGAAGGAAAAAGGGGCTGCGCCCCTTTTCCAATTCGGACCAGAGGGGGGGGGGGCGCAGGCCTCCTTTCTTTTGGCCTCTCTCCTCTTTTCCCATATGGCTCAATAAGGCCCATATACTCCCCGGCAAATTCCCGTAACTCTCCGGTACTCCAAAAAATACCCGAATGACTCGGAACATTTCCGAAGTCCGAATATAGTCGTCCAATATATCGATCTTTACATCTCGATCATTTCGAGACTCCTCGTAATGTCCCCGATCTCATCCGGGACTCCGAAGTCCTTCGGTACATCAAAACTCATAAACTCATAATATAACTGTCATCGAAACCTTAAGCGTGCGGACCCTACGGGTTCGAGAACAATGTAGACATGACCGAGACATGTCTCCGGTCAATAACCAATAGCGGAACCTGGATGCTCATATTGGCTCCCACATATTCCACGAAGATCTTTATCGGTCAAACCGCATAACAACATACGTTGTTCCCTTTGTCATCGGTATGTTTCTTGCCCGAGATTTGATCATCGGTATCTTAATACCTATTTCAATCTCGTTACCGGCAAGTCTCTTTACTCGTTACGTAATACATCATCCCGCAACTAACTCATTAGTTGCAATGCTTGCAAGGCTTATAGTGATGTGCATTGCCGAGTGGGCCCAGAGATACCTCTCCGACAATTGGAGTGACAAATCCTAATCTCGAAATACGCCAACCCAACATGTACCTTCAGAGACACCTGTAGAGCTCCTTTATAATCACCCAGTTACGTTGTGACATTTGGTAGCACACAAAGTGTTCCTCCGGTAATCGGGAGTTGCATAATCTCATAGTCATAGGAACATGTATAAGACATGAAGAAAGAAGTAGCAACATACTAAACGATCAAGTGCTAAGGCTAACGGAATGGGTCAAGTCAATCACATCATTCTCCTAATGATGTGATCCCGTTAATCAAATGACAACTCTTTTGTTCATGGCTAGGAAACATAACCATCTTTGATAAACGAGCTAGTCAAGTAGAGGCATACTAGTGACACTATGTTTGTCTATGTATTCACACATGTATTATTTTTCTGGTTAATACAATTCTAGCATGAATAATAAACATTTATCATGATATAAGGAAATAAATAATAACTTTATTATTGCCTCTAGGGCATATTTCCTTCAGTCTCGCACTTTCACTAGAGTCAATAATCTAGTTCACATCATCATGTGATTCAACACCAATATTCACATCTATATGTGATTAACACCCATAGTTCACATCATCATGTGACCAACACCCAAAGGGTTTACTAGAGTCAATAATATAGTTCACATCGCTATGTGATTAACACCCAAAGACTACTAAGGTACGATCATGTTTTGCTCATGAGAGAAGTTTAGTCAACGGGTCTGTCACATTCAGAGCCGTATGTATTTTGCAAATATTCTATGTCTACAATGCTCAGCACGGAGATACTCTAGCTTATTGCTCCCACTTTCAATATGTATCCAGATTGAGACTTAGAGTCATCTGGATTAGTGTAAAAGTTTGCACCGATGTAACTTTTACGACGAACTCTTTTATCACCTCCGTAATCAAGAAACATCTCCTTAGTCCTCACTAAGGATATTCTTGACCGCTGTCTAGTGATCTACTATTAGATCAAAATGTATTCCTTTGCCAAATTCAGAGCAAGGTATACAATAGTTTTGGTCCATAGCATGGCATACTTTTATAGAACCTATGACTGATGCATAGGGAATGACTTTCATTCTCTTTCTATTTTCTGCCGTGGTCGGGATTTGAGTCTTACTCAATTTCATACCTTTGCAATACAGGCAAGAACTCTTTATTTGACTGTTCCATTTTGAACTACTTCAAAATCTTGTCAAGATATGTACTCGTTGAAAATCTTATCAAGCGTCTTGATCTATCTCTATAGATCTTGATGCTCAATGTGTAAGCAGCTTTACTGAGGTCTTTCTTTGAAAAACTCTTTTCAAACAGTCCTTTATGCTTTGCAGAAAAATTCTACATCATTTCCGATGAACAATATGTTATTCACACATTCTTATCAGAGAGTCTGTAGTGCTCCCACTCACTTTCTTGTAAATGCAGGCCTTTCCTAAAGTCTGTATAAAACCATATGCCTTGATCAACTCATCAAAGCGTATATTCCAACTCCGAGATGTTTGCACCAGTCCATTGATGGATCACTGGAGCTTGCACATTTTGTTAGCACTTTTAAGATTGACAAAACCTTCTGGTTGTATCATATACAATACTTCTTTAAGAAATATCCATTTAAGGAATGCAGTTTTGACATCCATTTGCCAGATTTCATAAAATGTGGCAATTGCTAACATGATTCAGACAGACTTAAGCATCATTACGAGTTAGAAAATCTCATCATATTCAACACCTTGAACTTGTCGAAAACCTTTCGCAACAAGTCGAGCTTAGTAGATAGTAACACTACTATCAGTGTCCGTCTTCCTATTGAAGATCCATTTATTTAACATGGCTTGCTGATCATCGAGCAAGTCAATCAAAGTCCATACTTTGTTCTCATACATGGATCATATCTCAGATTTTATGGCCTCAAGCCATTTCACGGAATCTAGGCTCATCATCGCTTCCTCATAGTTCGTAGGTTCATCATGGTCTAGTAACATGACTTCCAGAACATGATTACCGTACCACTCTGGTGCGGATCTTACTCTGAAAGACCTACGAGGTTTGGTAGCAAATTGATCTGAAGTTTCATGATCACCATCATTAACTTCCTCCCTAATTGGTGTAGGAATCACTGGAACTGATTTCTGTGATGACTACTTTCCAATAAGGGAGAAGGTACAATTACCTCATCAAGTTCTACTTTCCTCCCACTCACTTCTTTCGAGAGAAACTTCTTCTCTAGAAAGGATCCATCTTAGCAATGAATAACTTGCCTTTGGATCTGTGATAGAAGGTGTACCCAATAGTTACCTTTGGGTATTCTATAAAGACGCACTTCTCCGATTTGGGTTCGAGCTTATCAGGTTGAAACTTTTTCACATAAGCATCGCAACCCCAAAATTTAAGAAACGACAACTTTGGTTTCTTGCCAAACCACGGTTCATAAGGCGTCGTCTCAATGGATTTTGAGGGTGCCCTTTTTAAAGTGAATGCAACTGTCTCTAATGCATAACCCCAAAACGATAGTGGTAAATCGGTAAGATACATCATAGATCGCACCATATCCAATAAAGTGCAGTTATGACGTTCGGACACACCATTACGCTGTGGTGTTCCATGTGGCATGAGCTGTGAAACTATTCCACATTGTTTTATATGAAGGCCAAACTCATAACTCAAATATTCTCCTCCACGATCAGATCGTAGAAACTTTATTTTCTTGTTACGATGATTCTTCACTTCACTCTGAAATTCTTTGAACTTTTCAAATGTTTCAGACTTGTGTTTCATTAAGTAGATATACCCATATCTGCTCAAATCATCTACGAAGGTCAGAAAATAACGATACTCGCCACGAGCATCAATACTCATTGGATCGCATACATTGGTATGTATTATTGCCAATAAATCAGTAGCTCGTTCCATTGTTTCGAAGAACGGAGTTTTAGTCATCTTTCCCAAAAGGCATGGTTCGCAAGCATCAAATGATTCATAATCAAGTGATTCCAAAAACCCATCAGCATGGAGTTTCTTCATGCGCTTTACACCGATATGACCCAAACGGCAGTGCCACAAATAAGTTGCACTATCATTATCAACTTTGCATCTTCTGGCATCAATATTATGAATATGTGTATCACTACGATCGAGATCCAACAAACTATTTTCATTGGGTGTATGACCATTGAAGGTTTTATTCATGTAAACAGAACAACAATTATTCTCTGACTTTAAATGAATAACTGTATTGCAATAAACATGATCAAATCATATTCATGCTCAACGCAAACGTCAAATAACATTTATTTAGGTTTAACACTAATCCCGAAAGTATAGGGAGTGTGCGATGATGATCATATCAATCTTGGAACCACTTCCAACACACATCGTCACTTCACCCTCAACTAGTCTCTGTTTATTCTGTAACTCCTGTTTCGAGTTACTAATTTTTAGCAACCGAACAAGTATCAAATACTCAGGGGCTACTATAAACACTAGTAAGGTACACATCAATAACCTGTATATCAAATATACTCTTGTTCACTTTGCCATCCTTCTTGTCCACCAAATATTCGGGGCATTTCCGCTTCCAGTGACCATTTCCTTTGCAGTGTAAGTACTCAATTTCAGGCTTTGGTCCAGCTTTGGGATTCTTCGCGGGAGTGACAACTTGCTTTTCATTCTACTTGAAGTTCCCTTTCTTTCCCTTTGCCCTTTTCTTGAAACTAGTGATCTTGTCAATCATCAACACTTGATGCTCTTTCTTGATTTCTACCTTCGTTGATTTCAACATCACGAAGAGCTCAGGAATTGTTTTCGTCATCTCTTGCATACTATAGTTCATCACAAAGTTCTACTAACTTGGTGATGGTGACTAGAGAACTCTGACAATCACTATCTTATCTAGAAGATTAACTCCCACTTGATTCAAGCGATTGTAGTACTCAGACAATCTAAGTACTTGCTCACTAGTTGATCAATTCTCCTCCATCTTTTAGGCGAAGTATTTGTCAAAGGTCTCATACCTCTTGACACGGGCATGAGTCTGAAATACCAATTTCATCTCATGGAACATCTCATATGTTCCGTGACGTTTCAGAAATGTTTTTGTAGTCCCGGTTCTAAGCCATAAAGCACGGTGCGCAAAACTATCAAGTAGTCATCATATTGAGCTAGCCAAACGTCTGCATCTGCTCCTGCAATAGGTTTGTCACCTAGCGGTGCATCAAGGACATAATTCTTCTGTGCAACAATGAGGATAAACCTCAGATCACGGACCTAGTCCGCATCATTGCTACTAACATTTTTCAACATAGTTTTTCTCTAGGAAAAAACATAGGGAAGCTATAACGTGAGCTATTGATCTACAACATAATCTGCAAAATACTACCAGGACTAAGTTCATGATAAATTAAAGTTCAATTAATCATATTACTTAAGAACTCCCACTTACACAGACATCTCTCTAGTCATCTAAGTGATCACGTGATCCAAATCAACTAAACCATGTCCGATCATCACGTGAGATGGAGTAGTTTTCAATGGTGAACATCACTATGTTGATCATATCTACTATATGATTCACGTTCGACCTTTCGATCTCCGTGTTCCGAGGCCATATCTGTATATGCTAGGCTCGTCAAGTATAACCTGAGTATTCCGCGTGTGCAACTGTTTTGCACCCGTTGTATTTGAACGTAGAGTCTATCACACCCGATCATCACGTGGTGTCTCAGCACGAAGAACTTTCACAACGGTGCATACTCAGGGAGAACACTTCTTGATAATTAGTGAGAGATCATCTTAAAATGCTACCGCCGAACTAAGCAAAATAAGATGTATAACAGATAAACATCATATGCAATCAAAATATGTGACATGATATGGCCATGATCATCTTGCGCCTTTGATCTCCATCTCCAAAGTACTGTCATGATCTCTATCGTCACTGGCACGACACCATGATCTTCATCATCTTGATCTATATCAATGTGTCATCACATGGTCGTCTCGCCAACTATTGCTCTTGCAACTATTGCTATCGCATAGCGATAAAGTAAAGCAATTATTTGGCACTTGCATCTTATGCAACAAAGAGAAAACCATAGGGCTTCTGCCAGTTGCTGATAACTTCAACAAAACATGATCATCTCATACAACAACTTATATCTCATCACGTCTTGACCATATCACATCACAACATGCCCTGCAAAAACAAGTTAGACGTCCTCTACTTTGTTGTTGCAAATTTTACGTGGCTGCTATGGGCTGAGCAAGAACCGTTCTGACCTATGCATCAAAACCACAACGATAGTTCGTCAAGTTAGTGCTGTTTTAACCTTCTCAAGGACCGGGCGTAGCCACACTCGGTTCAACTAAAGTTGGAGAAACTGACACCCGCCAGCCACCTGTGTGCAAAGCACTTCGGTAGAACCAGTCTCGGGTAAGCGTACGTGTAATGTCGGTACGGGCCGCTTCATCCAACAATACCGCCGAACCAAAGTATGACATGCTGGTAAGCAGTATGACTTGTATCGCCCACAACTCACTTGTGTTCTACTCGTGCATATAACATCAACGCATAAAACCTAGGATCGAATGCCACTGTTGGGGAACGTAGTAATTACAAAAAATTTCCTACGCACACGTAAGATCATGGTGATGCATAGCAACGAGAGGGGAGAGTGTAATCTACATACCCTTGTAGACCGAAAGCGGAAGCGTTAGAACAATGCGGTTGATGTAGTCGTACGTCTTCACGGCCCGACCAATCAAGCACCGAAACTACGGCACCTCCGAGTTCTAGCACTCGTTCAACTCGATGACGTCCCTCGAACTCCGATCCAGCCGAGTGTCGAGGGAGAGTTCCGTCAGCACGACGACGTGGTGACGATCTTGATGTTCTACCGTCGCAGGGCTTTGCCTAAACACCGCTACAATATTATCGAGGAGGACTATGGTGGAGGGGGGCACCGCACACGGCTAAGAGATCCAAGGATCAATTGTTGTTGTGCCTAGAGGTGCCCCCCTGCCCCCATATATAAAGGAGCAAGGGGGGAGGGGCGGCCGGCCTAGGAGGGGCGCGCCAAGGGGAGTCCTACTCCCACCGGGAGTAGGACTCCCTCCTTCCTTGTTGGAGTAGGAGAAGGGGAAAGAGGGGGAGAGGAAGAAGGAAAAGGGGGCTGCGCCCCTTGCCCAATTCGGACCAGAGGGGGGGCGCAGGCCTCCTTTCTTTTGGCCTCTCTCCTCTATTCCCGTATGGCCCAATAAGGCCCATATACTCCCCGACAAATTCCCGTAACTCTCCGGTACTCCAAAAAATACCTGAATCACTCGGAACCTTTCCGAAGTTCGAATATAGTCGTCCAATATATTGATCTTTACCTCTTGATCATTTCGAGACTCCTTGTAATGTCCCCGATCTCATCCGGGACTCCGAACTCCTTCGGTACATCAAAACTCATAAACTCATAATATAACTGTCATCGAAACCTTAAGCGTGCGGACCCTACGGGTTCGAGAACAATGTAGACATGACCGAGACATGTCTCTGGTCAATAACCAATAGCGGAACCTGGATGCTCATATTGGGTCCCACATATTCCACGAAGATCTTTATCGGTCAAACCACATAACAACATACGTTGTTCCCTTTGTCCAAGATTTGATCGTCGGTATCTTAATACCTAGTTCAATCTCATTACCGGCAAGTCTCTTTACTCGTTACGTAATACATCATCCCGCAACTAACTCATTAGTTGCAATGCTTGCAAGGCTTATAGTGATGTGCATTGCCGAGTGGGCCCAGAGATACCTCTCCGACAATCGGAGTGACAAATCCACCCAACATGTACCTTCGGAGACACCTGTAGAGCTCCTTTATAATCACCCAGTTACATTGTGACGTTTGGTAGCACACAAAGTGTTCCTCCAATAAACGGGAGTTGCATAATCTCATAGTCATAGGAACATGTATAAGTCATGAAGAAAGCAGTAGCAACATACTAAATGATCAAGTGCTAAGGCTAACGGAATGGGTCAAGTCAGTCACATCATTCTCCTAATGATGTGATCCCGTTAATCAAATGACAACTCTTTTGTTCATGGCTAGGAAACATAACCATCTTTGATAAACGAGCTAGTCAAGTGGAGGCATACTAGTGACACTATGTTTTTCTATGTATTCACACATGTATTATTTTTCTGGTTAATACAATTCTAGCATGAATAATAAACATTTATCATGATATAAGGAAATAAATAATAACTTTATTATTGCCTCTAGGGCATATTTCCTTCAATAAGGCATCACCAGAGGGCTCATAGCGCTGACGAAGACGGGTCCACATCTCAAATGCAGTAGGAAGGCCCAGAAACTCAGAAGCAAACTGAGGTAGAACACTAGCGGTGAGAACAACTGCAGCACGAGCATCATCCTCAAGCCACTGGGTGTAAACAGACAGAGCACCATGATACGTCTGAAGAGCCTCCTCATAAGCCAAAAACTTCGCATCATAAGCACGATCAGCATCCTCATCAGCAAGCTTAGCCGCATCCTTTGTGGCATGATTAGCATCCACAGGAAGAACGGATGGAGTCGGCGGAGTAGGGGCCACTGGAGGAACCGGACGTGGCGGACAGCAGACCTCCCCAGAAAGAACACCCCATAGGCGGATGCCACACATATGAATGCACATGAAGCCAACGAACTCGGTGTAGTTAGAGGCATCAAAAATCACCGGGCAACGAGGAACAACAACATACTCTGATGCAGTAGACATTGTTTTAGGTCTCACGGCAGCAGCAGATCAGAAAACAGCGAAGGTCGGCAGGATCTGGTGATCGAAAGTAGAGCATGCGGCGAGGCTGGCGGCTTCTATCGAGCAGAGCCGCTCGGGAAGCACCAGCAGCGGGAACGGCGGCGGGATCCTATAGGATCGGGAGCGGGAGAAGGAACCGGAGCCGATCCCGTCATGGATCGATTCCGAGCGGGAGCATTGGGAGCCGTCCTGGACCGAGTCCGAGCAGGAGCGGGAGAGAAGATCCGATCGGGGGCCGGCTGGTAGATCGAGGACGATCCTGAGCGGGAGCAGGACGAGGCTTCGATCGGGAAGGAGCCGGCTGCTTCGTTCGGGGAGAAGAGACAGATCAACCGCACGAGTTGCAGCGTGCAAAAAATTAACCTAGCTCTAATACCATGTTAGGAAAGCAACTTGTATTCCTATGAGGCCATAGGTCGATATATATACATGTATAGGTGTGAAACATATGCAGGAAACCCCTTATATAATGGGATAAATACAAAGGGGTACATGACTATATTATAACTCTAACAGCATTAACATCGACAACATTAATTAGTTTGCCTCGTAAAAAACATAAATTAGTTTGATAAATTACATCTTCTTGGCATTTGAAGGGTTCCGTCAAAGATTGGTGGGCTAGTACAACCAGCATAAATATTTCATCTAGAAAAGCCATAGCCTCTCTCATCATGCTTGTCTCTTGGGCAATTTAGAATGAATAAAACGCCCGTGTCTTCCGGCGCAAAAGTGTGCCGCCCCGATAGTCCTCAACATCATCTTGGAGGAGGCCAAGCAATGGGTCACCATGGGTGCACAGAAGCTTGGGAAAATTGTATTGCGCGAGTAATTGTCATGTGGTGTTGTAAGGGATGATTTTAAAATTCTATTTTCCTCTTAATTAATAGATGAGATAAATCTTTTGCCTCGTTTTAAATATATATATAGATTACACAGCAAAAGAACAAATGTTCTTTACCCGGAAGAAAACTACAGAAATGGACATGCAGTGTTTTTTACTTTCTTTGATTTCAAAGAGAGATAAGCATCATTATTATTTTTTGTGTCTGAGAAAGGAAAGATAATATTAGTTTTTATCAGTCTATGCATGAGTTCACACTTTCTCCCGAATCAGTAACTCGTGTAAGACTATGAAAATACAAACTGGTTTGATAAGATAGACAAGTAATTGAACCTTAAATTCGATTTCCGATGGAATGGAGGTACCACCATCTTCACTAACTACCTATTTCTTTAGAAACCACTAACTATATAGTTTGTGCTTGGTTTTCACCTAGGCTGTGTGAATGCGACCTTGTATTGATGCCTATGTCACCAACCATTGTAACTTGCTCACCGAATAATATATAAAACTCTCATCTTGTTCATCATATTCCGTTTAGGGGGCATTCAGATTTTTTTTATTTTGATAAGAAATTTGGCCGTTTTCGATTAAATTTAACTATATTAGCATCATCACAAGATTGCTGATATAGTGTTGCCATGGCTTCTGCAATGACAACTCTTGGTCTAGATATGGAGGCCTTAACCGGGCGACGGGGGAGGACCCTCGGGTTGGGCCGGCCACCTTAGCACCTCGTGCGGCAGGGAATTTCTTGAACTAGGAGATATCTCGCATTGCCATGGGATGAAATATACAATTTGTAAATATTGTGTAGAATATTAATTTTGTCCTTACAATTTAAAATAGTATGTGATAAATTTCTACATCCGCAAGAAATTCTTATAACAGGAAAAGTTATGCATGACACAATTAAATGTAGGTGCATTTAAAACTCAATTAGAATGCACTCATGCATGACATGCTAGAGGATTCTCATGCATAGATCGAACGGATGCTTGTGGATCAAGTTGGTAAATCTAATGGTTATCACAATTTTCATGTTGTCGAAGCACGCATTGCTGAGATAATTAGAAGCTTTTGCTATCGCTCAGTGTGTGTGTGTATGTGTGTGTTTTAAGTTATCAGCTTTTTCTACCACTCTCAGGGTTTTTTAGGGGATCACTCTCAGGTTTATCAGGTGAAGGCTAACGTGACACAGCCCAGGGCCCAGGCCCAGTTAAAACACGACTCAGTAGTTCAGAAAGTGCGTAAACGCTCTCCGAAGGCGGAAAGCGCCTCCTTTATCCTCTCCCCCACGACCTCTCTCTCCATGGCCGCCAAGAGGAAGCTCGGCAGGCCGCCGGCGGCGGCGGCGGCTCCAGCGGCGCCCAAGGCGACCTCTCTCTCCTGGCGCTCCTTCGCCGACCTCGGCCTCCACCACCCCATCCTCTGCGCCCGCCTCCAAGTCCAAGGTCCCTCCCTCCCCCCTCTCCGATTCCCCGTGTCTCTGTGGCCCTGGTGATTTGGTGGTCTCCTCGGGAACCAGGAGCTCACGTATTTTTTGAGAAAAATCTGTGCATATGATTTTCAAATTTCTAATCCGGATGGTTAAAATGATGCTCGTAGTTAAAATTTTAGAAGTTTGACTGATTACATTAGTGCATTCTATTGGGTTCGTGCATAGGAACCTTGTTTAATTATATTATGTACAATTTCCGCCTTCAAATCAGAAATGAGAATCCTCTGATCTTCCATATGGCCAGTTTTGAGAGATGGGCAGTGCAATATTCTACTGTAATTTACAGCAAATCCAGTGCCCAGGTATGGTAGTATTTCCACTAATATCATGTCTTGTAGGCCCAATACACAGACCAAAACATTAACAAAGTACACATGGTTCACTTACAGAACACTTCCCAGACCACTTTGTTCAGAAATAAATAGAGCGGCAGAAGCAAAGTATCGTACAGTTGCCTTTTGCTACATATATATGGTCGTGAAGTTGTGCAGTTGGACAAAATCAAAACATGTTGAATATTAGCAGTCAAATCACCATCCCATCTTATTCCGAGATATACTAGCATAAAGTACCGTTGTGTTGACAATCATGCGAGCAGCTACATAGGCGGTAAGTTGCCGATATGTTTGTGCACTTGAAAAACTGTTCGAATCTTACTGATCATCATATGTTTCATCAGGTCTCCATTTGGATATAGCATACATCACTCTCCCTTTCCATCCTTGTAGCAGCCAGCCGCAATCTTCAACAGCAAAGAATTCTTCATGATAATGTAAATTCTTCATGTGTACTATGTTCTTTAAGATGGCTTGATCTACAGGAAGCTGCTGGAAACCAGCCTTGAGGAACCTTCCTTGCCACTGCCTGTAACTTTCTGGCCTATGAGTCCTTTCTGCATCTTCACATGCTATTATGTTAAGTGCATCCCGCCCAAATGGGATCCTCTCAAGCATCTTTCTTGCTTCATTAACCCGTGGAACATTTGCATCAAGCATGTCAAACACTGAAGAGTAATGGAGCATAACTTCTTTGAATCGTTGTATGAAGAAGGGAGAACTATGTAACCCGTTCACAGTGCCAGAAATAAAAACCTTTGGGTTCATCCTCCTCATAGTTTTCAGCACCTCGTCCCTTGCACTATTTCTGCCATCGGTTTCATGACCAATATTCTTCATCCGGAATATGCAGTTGATTATGAGAACTTCATCCTCGTCAATGTTAAGATCCTCAATTTTAATGGCGACCCATCTTGAAGCGGCAATGCCATGATACTGAAAAGGTACCTGGAACATGTTTGCATAATCAGCCAACCGCTTCCCTGTCTCCTCGATCATTTCGCAGGGACGAAAATCTGGCTAAGCAACGTCTATACCTGTGATTCGAAGCTTAGGGGCTCCCTCTTCTTGTTGTGCAAACTTCTGAATCATTAATGGCCACTGAAAGCCATAGCCGATGCCAAAATCAATGATGTGCACCTTTGGTTGCCCTTTTGAGACATCAAGAATAGCTTGGGTAGCAAAGTAGTATGACGTCCTTACAAAAGGGCAAGTTGCGAGAAAAAGGCTATAAGCCTCTAACCAATCCGTGGGACTTGTTCGCCTCTCCATGAGGGTGTGATAAACATGACTCCCGCTCCCAGCCAAGCGTGCCACAAGGCCATCCGCCAAGTAAAATGCCAGTCTGTGAGTGCAATCACCATCTGCTGAAGAGTGTTGTCTTATCTTCATAGCAGCTCACTAGCCAACAGGTAGCTGTTTTCTGCCACAGCTTGTGCGCAATGGATGAGGAGAGTCATGAGAACAACCAACTCTTTCCCCGGTTGCATCCTAGCCCTTAGCTTCTGATGTCCTTTGCTCCGGCCTTTCACTGAATTCGTGTTTCCTTCCACTGCCACCCCTCTTGTCAGTCTTGTTGTTTGATCGGAACTCTTCCAACCATAGCATAGCAGAACTCGGTCGAAATTTTCATTTCGAGTTATTGCACAAGTGGTGAAGACAAGTTGTTTATTGCTCCTTCCTTCCAAGATATCCCATGTTTCGCTCCTCTTTCCTACTATCTCCTTTATAGTCAGTTTGGAAATAGAAAGCATGTCATTCTCTAAATATATCACCAGCTTGCCAATGCGTGGAGCAAACATCGTTGCCTCCTCGATTCCTCTTCTCTGACAATGCAAGGCAGGGAAACCAGATCTAGAAGTCGGTCCAACACTTATCGACGCCCTGATAAGAGAAAGACTCCTATTGCCGGTATATGGATTCAACAGGCTTGTTAAGGGCTGTAACACGTTGTAACTGGAACGGTTATTACTAAAGCTTGTGCTCCATAGCCCATTGTAATAGCTGGTACCACTCTTATCAGGGTTGTCTGGTTTGTTGTTGCTATGTATTTGTGTACAGTTTCTTAACGGAATGGCTTTTCAGCAGCCTGGAGAGCAGCCTCCCCTTGGCATATGTTGACCGTCTCATCGACATCTTCCATCAACATCTGGCTTATGTATTGAAGGGCATCATTTGATCTGATTAGGTGTTGAGGGCTACCCCCTGCAGCAATCTAAACTTGGTTTTGTCCATGGCTGTTGTTGGCTTGGGAGAGAACTGTGGAGTATGGACCTCTTAGGTCGTAGTTGTACACGGTGAGTTGCTGCTGGGAAGAGGAATCAGCCTCGTATGGTTGGTCTGTTGCTACGACAGTCTCCAGATTGTCACAGAGAGGTTCAGTTGCCATTGTGGAAAGTCAGATTTCCACCTCAATGTGAGATATATGATGCTTCTTTGTCCCACTGCAAATGGATCAGCTTGTTTCCTGGACGAAAAAAGGGGAATGGAAACTAAATTATGTGAGACTAATTTCCATTCACCTTGCTCATGTGCTACAATCTAGAATCCCGTAAAACGCAGCTCTGCTTCTTCTTGTTTATCAGAAATTCAGCTTATGATTGTTTTGGCATGCAGACACGAGAACAACTATTTTAGCCGGCTGAACATACATTAAGCATCCATAACAGAAACAGCATGACTAAAGCGATTTTGAGTCTACGATGCGCCTAATACCACTGTTCCTTTTCATTTGCAGGAGGCTCCTCATCTGATCTAAGCAAGTAGCAAAAGTAGGGAAGCACACACCTTGGTTACTGAGCATCAGCATCAGCATCAGATCCAATGCTTAGAGAGAAGAGTAGCGAGGATGTGGACTATGAAAGAAGAGTAGTGCGGTTGTGGTGTTGATGTGAGCTAAATTTGTCGTTCCTCTACCTTATGGCTTAGTTCCCAATGTCACGAGATTGTGACGGAGAATGGTTCAGATTACAAGCAATTATTCTGTCGATTAGTTCTAGGTCCGGCCGCGCACCAGACCTATAAAAAAGTGTTTATTACGAGCGTTGGCCTGGGTTTCAACCGTTATTAAGGTTCCTAATTGAATTGTTGAAACAAAGGAGATGCACCGTTTAAAGAAATCTGTCTTTCTTTTCCACTTGATGTATTCAAAGAAAAAAGAAGGCACTATTCAAAGAATTGTTAATTATTTACCAGCAGCAGCATCCGATCCAGTGCTTTGAGGAGAGTAGTGGGGATGTGTGCTATGAAAGAATTGTACTAAGCTTGTGGTGTTGATGTGAACTAAGTTTGCCGTTCCTCTACCTTATGGCTTATGGCTTTGTTCCCAATGTCATAAGATTGTGACAGAATGATCCAGATTACAAGAAATTATCCTGTCGATTAGTTCTAGGCCCAGCTGCACATCAGAGATATAAAAAAGTGTTTATTAGGAACGCTTGCCTGGGTGTCAACATTATTAAGGTTCCTAATTAGGTTGTTAAAAAATCGGAGGTAATCAGGAGATGCACTATTTGAAGATTTTTTTTCTTTCTCTCCCCTTGATAGTTTGTTGTACTTCATCCCAGTAAAATAATCAGATTTTTTTCGTGATTATCTTATTAGTTCAAAGTTGAACGTTGGTGCCTAGCTACTCTGATGAGTTTTGCACTTGTGTTCTGCCGTACCTGAAGTATTTTAGCAAGGCTTGAGTGATACAGTTGTACCAGATGTTTAAGGAGTATAAATGCCTCTGAATTTTATTTACAACATCGACAGGATTGTTAGTTATCATGTCATGAAAATGCACATCCAGATTCAATTTGTAATACTAGAAAGACAGGCCAAAAAAATACTTGAAAAGACGTAACTGAAAGAAAAAAGGAGGAACTATTAAAAACCTTGTATTTTTTTTTCATTTGATAGTTGATATATATAGTGGTTGAATTTTTGGAGTGTAGTTTGTTGTACTTTATCTCATTAAACCATCAGTTTTTATCGTAATTATTCTCTCTGTGTTTCGAGATTGGTATTAGTGGTATCGTATAAAGGCTTTGAGATTGCTCACGTATATGTTATATGTGATAAATTAGACGAGTTCACTGCCATTCGTAACAGATAGATTACACCTTCTTTGCATTTGGAGGGCTCTGTCAACATCCACAACATTAATTTAGTTTGATAAATTACATCTTGATTTGAATGGTTCCGTCAAAGATTGGTTGACTGGTAGAACCAGCATGAATATTCGGTAAAAATAAGTGTCTCGACTTTATACTAACTTTAGTGCAAAAGTTGAGACACTTATTTTGTGATGAAAGGAGTGTATAATTTGTAAATATTAAGTAGAATATTAATTTAGTCCTTACGATTTAAACAATATGACAAATTTCTATTTCAGGAAGAAATTATTAACATGAAAAGTTGTGCATATCACAATTAAATGTAGGTGCATTTAAAACTCAATTACAATGCACTCATGCATGTTAGTACATGATAGTGGATTCTCATGCATAGATGGAATGGATGCTAGTGGATCAAGCTAATAAATCTAATGATTATCATAATTTTTTGAGATGAGATGAGATGAATAATTATCATAATTTTCATAATGTGGAAGCCCCACACATGCCGAGATAATGAGAAGCTTTTTTATTTCTTTCAGGTATATTAGGATGATGAGCTGGCGTGATCAGGTGTAGCCTTAATGTGACACAACCTCTCCCCAGGCCCAGTTAAAACACGACTCGGCAGTTGGGCAAGTGCCTGGCGACAACCAAGGCGATACTTTCCCTCTCATTAGGGTTTCATCCTCTCGAGGCGATTGCGATCGTCTTCGTTGAGATCGTTAATCTTTCCATACCTCCGGCGTGTTTTCGAGCCTCCTCTTGCCGAGCGGGGGTGAGGGGACGCCCCTGGCCCAGGCGGGGCTGGGGAGGAGGGATCTAGGGTTATCTACAAGGGCTCGGTGGTTTCTCATTGGGCTAGGGTTTTCGAGTTTCTTGCCATGGCGTCTGACGGAGCTTCGGGGTCGCAGTGTGCGGCGCCGCCCGAGACGGACGATGTCGGTGTCAAAACCGGTGGATCTCGGGTAGGGGGTCCCAAACTGTGCGTCTAGGCGGATGGTAACAGGAGACAAGGGACACGATGTTTTTACCCAGGTTCGGGCCCTCTCGGTGGAGGTAAAACTCTACTCCTGTTTGATTAATATTGATGATATGCGTAGTACAAGAGTTGATCTACCACGAAATCAGAGAGGCTATACCCTAGAAGCTAGCCTATGGTATGATTGTTGTTCGTCCTACGGACTAAAACCCTCGGGTTTATATAGACACCGGAGAGGGCTAGGGTTACACAGAGTCGGTTACAATGGGAGGAGATCTTCATATCGTATCGCCAAGGTTGCCTTCCACGCCAAGGGAAGTCCCATCCGGACACGGGACAAAGTCTTCAATCTTGTATCTTCATAGTCCGGGAGTCCAGCCAAAGGTCATAGTCCGGCCATCCGGACACCCCCTAATCTAGGACTCCCTCAGTAGCCCCTGAACCAGGCTTCGATGACGACGAGTCCGGCGCGCAAATTGTCTTCGACATTGCAAGGCGGGTTCCTCCTCCGAATACTTCATAGAAGATGTTGAACACAAGGATAGTGTCCGGCTCTGCAAAAATAAGTTCCACATACCACCGTAGAGAGAATAATATCCGCACAAATCTAATCTGCTGAAGTATTCCGCAGCGTGACATCACGCCACGCCCAAGCCTTTATTCGAATCATTTTACTGTTCCACCTCAGCGCATTTAGCGAGGCGGTTTCCTTGGCACGTCTTGTCAAAGCAGAGACCGTGTCCTCTTATTCCGGGATTCTCATCAATACAGGCGTGGGTAACCCAACCGCGCCATTAACCGCGGCGCTTGGGAGATAAGGGAGTTTTATTAGGCCGGTGGGGGCTCGTAGTTTCGGTCGCCCATATAAGGGGATAAGAATCTACCCTTTCCATTTACGCCTTCTTCCTCCTTTGCTTATTCGTCCCTGCGCGCTTGAGCTCCAACGCCCAAGCCCGCACTTCCCACCTCAACCTTCTCCAATCATGTCCGGAGCGGGAGGTAGATGGATGGCCTCCTCCATCACGGAGGGGCAAATCAAAAAGCTGAGGAAGGACAGATACCTGTCTGACGACATCGCGCACCGGCTTCCAGATGTGGGGCAACTCATCCCCACCCCCAGGCCCCATGAGAGGGTTGTTTTTCTTCCCCATTTCCTCCGCGGACTGGGTTTTCCTCTTCACCCATTTATCCGGGGGCTCACGTTCTACTATGGCCTGGACTTCCACGATCTGGCCCCGAACTTCATCCTCAACATCTCGGCGTTTATCGTCGTGCGCGAGGCCTTCCTCTGCATCCAGCCCCACTTCGGCTTATGGCTGAAGACTTTTAGTGTCAAGCCGAAAGTAGTGGGCGGTCGCCAAGCGGAGTGTGGAGGTGCCATGGTGGGCCGGATGGCCAACGTCCTATGGCTCGAGGGCTCCTTTGTGGAGACAATAAAAGGGTGGCAATCGGGGTGGTTCTACATCACTGAGCCGCGCGACCCCAAATGGGAAGCGGCCCCCGAATTCCGATCTGGCTTTCCCACACGGCTCACCTCCTGGAAAGAGACGGGCCTAACGTGGGGAGATTCGGAAGAGCTAACCAGACTCCAAACCTGCGTCAAAAGGCTGGTGAACAAGAATCTCAAGCTCGTCAATGTAGTCCAGGTCATGCTTATCCGCCGGGTCCTCCCATGCCAACAACGGGCCTTCAAATTGTGGGAGTTTGATCTGGCACAGCACCAAACCTTGAGCGGGCTCTTTGACACCACGTACGAAGATGCCTGGAACGTGCTGTTCAAGGGCGCCGAGGTCCCCGCATCCGCTACCGAAGATCGCGGATTCAGCTCGCGGCGCCAGGCCAACGAGGTAAGCTATTCTACCCTTTACGGGACTCTTGTCTTTCATAGTCTGACTCTGTGCGGGATCTAAACTTCCCTACCTTTGACATGACTGGTTGAAGAAGTCCGGGTAGGTTATATGTCCGGCTCCCCTACCAGAAGACCCAGCGGACGCCTGATTGACGGGGCTACTGGTTCCGGCACCTCACGTGGTGCCGAAGAAGAAGGCCAAGAAGAAGGCCATGGAGACTCGAAAGAGCTCCCAGCGCCTGGTGGTGTTGGATTCATCGCCCGACAACCTCGAAGCACCCTCCGCCTCTGAAGACGAGGAGGAGGAAGAAGAAGAAGCCTCTCCCCCTCCAACGGGGGGAGGAAAGAAAAGAAAGGCCGCCCCAACTAGGGAGGCCAGAGGGTCCAAGAAGGGGAAGACCCTTCTGCCGGACTACGCCTCCGATGCCGAAGACGGCGGGGAGGAATGGCCATCCAGGGTCAAGCCCCTGGCAAAATCGTAAGTGTCCGGTTACCCGAATGACTTATGGCGCTCCTCTATTATTCGGTAGCTTCTGATGCCGAATTTAATTATGCAGTCCGCCCAGAGCTCAGCTCGGCGATTCGTCGAGCGGCTCCCTGAATTCGTCGGATGTGAACAGGGCTTCACTTCCGACGGCCTCCTCCCCTCTCCATGCGGATGACACCGAGGTGGAGTCCCAAAAGGGACTGAACCAGGAGGAGGTGGTCCTGGAGGTGCCTCAAGGCGACCTCCCGGACTCCAGGCCTAAAGGGGGTAAAGCCCCTCGAGGGATCTAAGTCCGGCCCCGGGCCGGACACTGCTCCGGAACCATCAACGATTCCAGAGTCCGACAGGCAGCGCCTTCATAAGAAGGGCAAGCCTACGACGCCGGCGACCTCCGTCCATCCGGAGGCGCCGGACAATTTGCTGGAGGTGCTTAATGGCGCCTCCATCGACGAGGAACACCGCACTGTCATGAGTGCGGTGATTCAGAAGGTTCAGTCTGCCAAGAGCGGGCTGACAGAAGCCTGTACAAGTCTGTTAATAGGCTTTGAGGTATGTGTTCAAAAACATATAAAAATGTTACCGCATAGACAGTAGCCCCTGATGCTCAGTTCGGCGTTCGGAAAGAAAAGCCGAGCTGAGGATCTAAAAAGATATACGCGGGAGTCTAACAAAAATATGTCAATATGGGAATGCAGGCCGCGCTAGTGACCTCTGCCGCACTGACTGCGAAGGTCAATGCATTGAAGGAGAGCCTCGAGCGGTCCGAGAGCGAGCTCGGCCATGCCAAAAAGCAGCTCGAGGACAAAGAGGGTATGTAGTACCGCATGTAAATGTATATAGAAATACTTGGTTGCAAATAATGACAGGACCAAGTAAATGTTGCAGGGGCCACGGCCGAGGTGGCGACCCTGAAGGAGGCGGTCTCCAAGGCCAAAAACAGTGCGGCCTTGGAGCGCACCGAGCGAGAGAAGCAGGAGGCGCGGGTGGCGGAGGTGCGGCAAGAGCTCCAGGCTCTCGTGGAAAAACACGAGAGTTTGGAGCGTGACTCGAAGACTCGAGAGTCCGAGCTCGCCTTGGCTCTTGAGAGTGCCAAGACTGCTAAGGCCGAAGCCCAGAAGGCCCTCCAGGAGATCGAGGCGATGAAGAAGATAGCGGTGGGTAAGACATTCTTTATGCAAAGCAAGAATATAAAAGTAAATTATCTGTTACTTACCTGAATCCGGAGCTCTCCAGGAGCGTTCGCCAATCTGTCCCGTAGTGTGTCTGATGATGCCGTGTTCTACCGAGCCGAGGAGGGGAGCTCGACGGAAAAGGTGTTCTGGTCTCAGTATGCTGAGGCCGAACATCCGGTGCCCCTGAGCGACCAACTGAAGCAGCTGGTCGAGCTCCACAAGGTGGCCGAACAGGCCATGAAGGGCCTCATAGTTCGGTTGTGGCCTAGGGAAGCCATGCCTGGGAGCTACTTCGGTCTGGTGCGGTGGCTGGTGGACGTGTATCCGTGGATTGAGGTCATCAAGCGCTCCGTCTGTATTGAAGGTGCCCGTCAGGCCCTTGCCCGTGCTAAAGTGCACGGGGGCAAGCTGGACGCGGAGAAACTTTTGACGGACGCGCCACCGCCGGGCAAGGAGTATCGCACGCCCGAGATGTATTATAAGGGCATCCTGAAGGGTGCCCGCCTTATAGTGGGTGAATGCTCCAAAGATGTAATTTTCGAGTAGACTCACATCTGTTATCCTATACGCTGAAAACTTTGTTCATATGCGTTAAGAAATGCTTTGTTAATTTAAAATATTACCTTCTGTGCGGCCGTTTATCAAATCTGAGAGATGCAAGTCGTCGGCTTCTACCCCCATGCCACGAGTGCTGGGGTGTTCGGGATAAACCTGAGCGCTCTTGTTCCCATTCTTGGGTCCATCTAGGGAGGCGCTCAGCACAACAAACCAGGCAATCGGACTTATAATGCTTTATCACTCTCACTTAGCCATAGAATTCTATAATTTTAAATTTCGATGAAGCCCCTAGTATTCGGAAGACCGAGTTCGGGGCGCTATCCACGCCTAGGCCGGATAAGTCCGGCTCCTCGCTCTAAGCGGCATAAGTCTTTAAGGACTCGAAAAACCTCGCGAACAGCGACCGGTCTCTCGCACTATCGTGACGGTCAGTTTTAGCTTTCTCTACTGAGGTGTTAACCCAGCTCAACTGGGACACAATCACAGTAGTTCTCCCAGCGCTACCTTAGCCAACATTGTGGAACGTAAGGTACCAAAACATGGGAGCCGGGCAAACCCAACTATTGACCCAAGACATGATTCGGAGCCGATGCATATAGTGCTATAAGTTTGGGGTGCCGCACTCGTGAGAGTGTTCGGTCTTCTCACACCATATTATGGGGTGCTTAAGCCCCTGGTGTATTGGCCGTACCAAAGTGTACGGTTTCATAATGTCATGACTGAACATATTTGTATAAAAAATAGATGAGTACAATAATAGATAAGAGCTATGTATTGTTTATTAAAAAAGTGCTGCTATGAAAGCAGAACGATACAAATAGTGCGATAAGCAAGAGATGGGATTATTTGACATGTCCCCCTCCAGGGGCAAGCTGCGGGACTTTAAGTAAAACAGGTATTAAGCTCGTTATAGAGACCACCTGGACATTTGACGCGGCTTGTTCGCTCCCTGGCTGTTGCATCGTGTGTTTGGCGAGTGTATTGCCGGAAAGGCCTTCCGAATAGTTGGGTCCTGAAAGTATATAAAAAAGAAATGGCGGAATAGGGAGCCCCTTAGTGCAGTTGAGCCGCATTCTGGGCGTGCCGTAGTTGTGCCCCTCCCCTTATGCCCATGGTATTTCTAAAGCGTAATTATGTACGCGTGGTACCGATATCACCATATGGCGAGGGCTGGGGTTGGGGCCTCACTGCTATGCTTGCTCGGAACGTGCCAGCCGGCTTTGTTGTAGGTTACTTCAGGCTCGCTTGACGTTGTCCGGACGTTTAACACCTGGATTGGAGAATTGCCTTGAGAGGCTACTCTGTACTTCCGCCACCAGGGCCGCCGTGTGCTCCTCCGCTCGGAGAGAGCATTCGGTGTTTCCATTTACCGTGATAACTCCGTGAGGGCCTGGCATCTTGAGCTTGAGATATGCGTAGTGTGGCACCGCATTGAATTTTGCAAATGCGGTTCGTCCGAGAAGGGCGTGATAGCCACTGCGGAATGGGACTATGTCGAAGATTAACTCTTCGCTTCAGAAATTATCCGGGGATCCGAAGACCACTTCGAGTGTAACCGAGCCTGTACAGCTGGCTTCTACACCTGATATGACGCCTTTAAAGGTTGTCTTTGTGGGTTTAATCCTTGAGGGATCTATACCCATTTTTTGCACTGTATCCTGATAAAGCAGGTTCAGGCTGCTGCCGCCGTCCATGAGGACTCTGGTCAGGTGAAATCCGTCGATAATTGGGTCTAGGACCAATGCGGCGAATCCGCCGTGACGGATGCTAGTGGGGTGGTCCCTTCGATCAAAAGTGATCGGGCAGGAGGACCATGGGTTGAACTTTGGGGCGAGTGGCTCCAACGCATAGACATCCTTGAGAGCACGCTTCCGCTCCCTTTTGGGGATGTGGGTTGCATATATCATGTTCACCGTCCGCACTTGCGGGGGGAATCCCTTCTGTCCTCTATTGTTCGGCGGCCGGGGCTCCTCCTCGTCATCGCTACACATCCCCTTGTCTATGGTTTCGGCACTTAACTTACCTGCCTGCTTGAACACCCAACAGTCCCTGTTGGTGTGGTTAGCTGGTTGTTCGGGGGTGCCGTGTATCTGGCACGAGCAATCGAGTATCCGGTCTAAGCTGGATGGGCCTGGAGGGTTTCTTTTGAATGGCTTCTTCCGCTGACCGGGTTTAGAGCCTCTGAATCCGGCATTGACTTCCGTATCCTCAGTATTGTCGCTGTTAATGCGGCGCTTGTGCTTGTTGCGACGTGACCTGCCATTGTTGTCCTTGGTATCCGAATTGCCAGGGCTCTTGGTTATGTTATTGCTACGAGCTAGCCAGCTGTCTTCGCCTGCGCAGAAGCGGGTCATGAGTGTCGTGAGGGCTGCCATGGATTTCGGCTTTTCCTGTCCTAGGTGCCGGGCAAGCCATTCGTCTCGGATGTTGTGCCTGAAGGCTGCAAGGGCCTCGGCGTCCGGACAGTCGACTATTTGATTTTTCTTGGTTAGGAACTGTGTCCAGAATTGCCTGGCCGATTCCTCTGGCTGCTGGATTATGTGGCTTAGGTCATCGGCGTCTGGTGGTCGCACATAAGTGCCTTGGAAGTTGTCAAGGAATGCGTATTCCAGGTCCTCCTAGCAACTAATTGACTCTGCTGGCAGGCTGTTAAGCCAATGTCGAGCTAGTCCTTTAAGCTTGAGCGGGAGGTATTTGATGGCGTGTAGATCATCACCACGGGCCATGTGGATATGAAGGAGATAATCCTCGATCCATACCACGGGAACAGTTGTGCCATCGTATGATTCCATGTTTACGGGTTTAAAACCCTTGGGGATTTGATGATCCATTACTTCGTATGTGAAGCATAGTGGGTGTGTGGCGCCCTTGTACTGGGCTATATCACGACGCAGCTCGGATGAGCTTGGTCTATTGTATTCGGCCTGGCCGTATTTATCATATCCGGTGTGACGGTTGTCGTCACGTGATGTGGGGCGCCCGTGCGATCCGTAGATCGATCTTGTTTGCCTTGCCTTATCCTCCAATATATCTCGCAGGTCTGTTGCGTTTCCCCGTGCTCTGGTATTCTTAGAGCGGCATCGGGGTGCGTCTTGGATTGAGGGCCGAAGGGCCTCTCTGTCGCGGCCACGGGGTGGCCGATGGGCGCATCGTACGCTGGTGATGTAGGTTTAGTTGCTTCCTCCTCTAGTTGGGGTAGCAGCCTGCGCTTTGGGTAACTCTTGGAGGGGCGTTCGAGTTTATACTCTTTGGCCGCCGGGACTTCAGTCCATCTGTCGGCTAGCAGGTCTTGGTCAGCTCTAAGCTGCTGCTGTTTTTTCTTGAGGCTGCTTGTCGTGGCCATAAGCATGCGTTTGAAACGCTCTTGTTCGACGGGATCCTCTGGCACAACGAATTCGTCGACGTCGAGGCTTGCCACGTCTTCGGAGGGAGGCATATAATTGTCGTCCTCGACCTCTCTGTCGGCCACTCTCTCATGAGGGCTGGCTCCTTCGTCCTCCTGCGCTGAATCCTGCTGGAGGGGGATGTCTTCTGCACTGTCCGGGGTGTTGACGTCTCCGGTGCCGGATTCGCCGTTCTTGCTTCGGCGGGATTTAGAGCGGCGCCGCTGACGTTGGTGCTTGGGTTGCTTCTTGGAGGAGTCGTCCTCCGCTTTTTCATCGCCATCCCCTTCTTTGGGGGTGTCCACCATGTATATGTCATATGACGAGGTGGCCTTCCAGTGCCCTATAGGTGCTGGTTCTTGGTCGTCTCCTTCATCGGCGTCCGTACCGTCGATGTCTTCGGAGTCGAAGTCGAGCATGTCAGTTAGATCGTCGACAGTGGCTACAAAGTGGGTGGTGGGTGGGTTTCGAATTTCTTCGTCGTCCGCATCCCAACCCTGCTGACCATAGTCCGGCCAGGGCTCTCCTGACAAAGAGAGAGACTTTAGGGAGCTTAGGATATCGCCAAAGGGCGAGTGCTGAAAGACGTCCGCGGCGGTGAACTCCATGATCGGAGCCCAATCGGGTTCGATCGGAAGGGGTGCAGGAGATTCGGAGTCCGGAACGGAGTCCGGCACCTTGGAGTCATGGGCCTTGAAAAGCACTAGGATGGTATTTGGCTCTATCGCCGTGGGGATTGCGGCTCGTGGGGCGGCGTCCAACCGTCCATCCCCGACCAGCGCAGTCGGCTCCGAGCTAATGATCGGAGCGGACACCTGAGCGGCACTCTGGGCACTGTCCGGCGGCAGAGTTAGATCATGCCCATCAGGACAGTGCGGCGCGCTCGGCCGTGGCTCGAATCCATCGAAGATCAAGTCCCCGTGGATGTTGGCCGTGTAATTTAAGCTTCCAAACATGACCTGATGGCCAGGGGCGTAGCTTTCGATCTGCTCCAGATGGCCAAGCGAGTTGGCCTGCAGTGTGAAGCCGCCGAATACGAAGATCTGTCTGGGGAGAAAAGTCTCACCCTGGACCGCGTCGTGGTGGACGATCGAAGAAGCCATTGGGCCTAAAGGTGACGACACAGAGGAACTCTCAATGAAAGCACCAATGTCGATGTCAAAACCGGCGGATCTCGGGTAGGGGGTCCCGAACTGTGCGTCTAGGCGGATGGTAACAGGAGACAAGGGACACGATGTTTTTACCCAGGTTCGGGCCCTCTCGGTGGAGGTAAAACCCTACTCCTGCTTGATTAATATTGATGATATGGGTAGTACAAGAGTTGATCTACCACGAGATCAGAGAGGCTAAACCCTAGAAGCTAGCCTATGGTATGATTGTTGTTCGTCCTACGGACTAAAACCCTCCGGTTTATATAGACACCGGAGAGGGCTAGGGTTACACAGAGTCGGTTACAATGGGAGGAGATCTTCATATCGTATCGCCAAGGTTGCCTTCCACGCCAAGGAAAGTCCCATCCGGACACGGGACAAAGTCTTCAATCTTGTATCTTCATAGTCCGGGAGTCCGGCCAAAGGTCATAGTCCGGCATCCGGACACCCCCTAATCCAGGACTCCCTTAGACGACGTGACAACACTGATGAGAGAGCTAGGCCTTCGTGAGGAGGACCTGGACGATGTGGTGTATGATGAGAAGGAGGCGCCGCCGGAGGCATCGCGATGGCTGGCGCTGGTCAGGGTGCACTCGCACAAAGCATACAGCCAATATTGGTTTTTTAGAAATATGAGATCGGCATGGGATCTCGCCCAGGAGGTTCAGTTCAAACCGCTCGAGGATAATCTGTATACAGCCCAATTTTCGTGTCTGGGAGACTGGGAGAGAGTAACACGTGATGGTCTTGGGCACTTCCGGGGAGATGCCGTTATTCTGAAACCATATGATGGATTGGCCAAACCGTCGACAATTCAACTTGACTCGATCGAGATTTGGGTGCAGATTCATGATGTGCCACCACTCTATGCTCATCTTGTTCCATCTTTAGCTCAAAAGGTGGGAGAAGTTCTATATGCCGAACCCCAGTCGCTTGATTTTGCGGGGAATTTTCACCGGGTTTGGGTTTGGATCGATGTCAACAAACCCTTAAGGAATGTTGTCTCTATGATAAGGGAAGGAAAGCGCCAGATATATCGTGTGAAATACGAGAAGCTTCCTGATTGGTGTGCGGTCTGTGGTAAGCTGGGACACCTCTTCAAAGAACATGGCAGTGGGATTCATCCTCCAGAAGCATTAGTCTTCAAAAATCTTAAAGCTTCCTGGGCCATGCGCACAAGTCAGGGTCCGGGAGGGGGCCGTGGTCGGAGAGGAGGCCGAAGAGGAGGCCGAGGAGCTAGGGGAAACGGTCCTTTCTATGATGAAGATGGGGGCAGCAAGGTGCAGACAGGTTATACATCCGAAGCTGATGTGGACATGACAGAGGCTGATTATGCAAGGAAGAGGGGACAAGTGCAACAAGGGACGCATCCGAGCCTTAGTGCAGGTGGCCAGGGGTCGGCCCTAGCGCTGCGACCTCCCACTTATCCCATTAGCCCTAGCAGCAAACATGTCTTGAAGAGGGCCAAAACACATGAAGCAACAGAAGAGCAAAAGGAGGGCAATCTTGGCAAGGTTGTCTCAGCATTGGCGGGCTCCTTCGAGGAGCGCCGCCGGGCCCAATGAACATTTTTTGCTGGAACTGTCGTGGTGCGGGTAAAGCTACGACAGTCAGTGAACTTCGCAATTTCGGGAGGCAATTTACCCCTACCCTTTTGTGCATTGTTGAAACTCAAATCGCAGGTGCTAGGGTAGAAGCGTTAGCTGGAACTTTGGGCTTTGACAACTCTTATGCTGTTAGTAGTCAAGGTAGGAGTGGTGGAATAGGTTTGTTTTGGAATAACTCAATAAAGTTGGAGATTCTTGGTTACTCTGTGTATCATTTAGATGTTTCTGTTGAGGAACAGGATGCAGAAAAGTGGAGAATGACATGCGTTTATGGAGAGGCACAAACACATATGAGGCATCACACGTGGACAACTTTGAAAAACATTAGTACTTTGAGCGATCTTCCCTGGCTCTGTATGGGGGATTTCAATGAGGTTTTACGTCCGGATGAGCATCAAGGAGTTGGCCAGCGTAGCAACGCCTAGATCCAAGCCTTCAGAGAAGCCCTTGATGTTTGCATGTTGCTTGACATTGGCTATAAGGGCAATTTTTGGACTTTCGAGAAGAAAGTAACAGGAGGAAGCTATACAAGATGCAGACTTGACAGAGCTCTCGTAAACGCGTCATGGCTGGCCAAGTTTCCGCTAGCTGCGGTCACGCACTTGACCGGGGTTACGTCAGATCATGCACCTCTACTCTTAGAGCGAGATGTACAAAACAACGAGTGGACTCAGAAACCGTTCAGGTACGAGCTCATGGGGGAATCGCACGAGAACTTCCATGAGACAGTAGCTTCGGGGTGGGGGGCTGGCCCTCCGTGCATGTCTGTGGCAGCGCTACGCCACAAGTTGAGGGACCTGGCGACTAACTTGCAGCGGTGGAGCCGGGATACGTTCGGGAGTGTCAGGAAAGAGATTAAAAAACTCAAATAGATGTTAGAGGAGATAAAAAACGACCTAGCAAGATCGGGTCCTTCCCATGTCGAGGTAAAAATCAATGAGAAGCTGATTGAGATGTATCATAGGGAGGAGATTATGTGGCGTCAGAGAGCCAGGGTAGAGTGGCTTTCGGCAGGAGACAAAAACACAAAATTCTTTCATCTTTGAGCCAGTCTTCGGCGCAAGAAAAACATGATAAAGGCTCTACAGAATTCCCTGGGAGTGGAGATATCCGATCCAGCAGAACTCAAGGTATTAGCTAATGATTTTTACCAGTCTTTATATCTCTCCGAAGGTGTCCAAAACATGGATGCGGTGCTAGACCATGTGCCGAGGAAGCTGACAGCTGAGATGAACTCAACCTTGTGTGCCCCGTATACCAAGGAAGAGGTCAAGACTGCTTTATTTCAGATGTTTCCGACAAAGGCTCCAGGCCCAGACGGATTTCCTGCTCACTTTTACCAAAGGCATTGGGAGGTTTGTGGCAATGAAGTAACAAATATAGTGCTCAGAATAGTAAGGGGCGAGGAGAGCCCAGAATCTGTTAATGATACAGTATTGGTATTGATTCCTAAGGTAACGACCCCTACGGTACTTGCTCAATTCCGACCTATAAGTCTATGCAATGTACTGTATAAAATAGCCTCGAAAGTGATAGTCAACAGGTTGAAGAGGATTTTGCGTGACATAATCTCTGAGGAACAGTCTGCCTTTGTCCCTGGGAGGCTCATTACTGATAACATCATCTCTGCTTATGAGTGCTGACATTTCATGAAAAGGTCGAGAGCAAAGTCAAACAATTTTTGTGCTCTGAAGCTGGACATGATGAAGGCATATGATAGGCTGGAGTGGGCATATCTCAGAGGTATCATGACTAAACTGGGTTTTGATCTGCATTGGATAGATGTGGTCATGGGCATGGTCTCTTCAGTCTCTTTTTCTGTTTGTTTTAATGGCGAGAAGCTTGACTCTTTTATACCCACTCGTGGTATCCGGCAGGGAGATCCAATCTCCCCCTACTTGTTCTTGATTGCAGCAGAGGGCCTTTCGTGCCTCCTTAAATCAAGTTCTCAGTCGTCTCTTACAGGTATCCAGGTGCCTCCCTCGGCTCCCACCGTCAACCACCTCTTATTTGTAGATGATAGCCTGTTGTTATTTAAAGCAAGTGGGGAGAGCTCAACTGTGGTATCAAATCTGCTTGATACTTATTGTTCTGCTTCTGGACAACGGATCAACAATGAAAAATCCTCTATTTTCTTCAGCAAGGGTTGCCAAGTACAGACAAGAGAAGTTGTCAAGAACAATTTGCAAGTACATAACGAGTCTTTGAGTGAACGTTACCTAGGAATGCCTACAGATGTTGGCCACTCTAAAAACGGTACGTTCAAATATCTTCGGGATCGAGTGTGGGAGAAGATTAAGGGGTGGATGGAGAAGTTACTTTCTGCTGTTGGTAAAGAAGTTTTAATCAAGTCTGTTGCACAAGCTATACCATTTTACTCCATGGCGTGCTTCATATTACCACGAGGCCTTTGTGACAGCATCATGTCTATCATTCATCAATTCTGGTGGGGTTCCAAGCATGGAAAGAGAAAACCAAGTTGGGTGGCGTGGGACATAATGACTATGCCGAAGCACTTGGGGGGCCTAGGTTTCCGTGACATGGAGATTTTCAACCTCGCCCTACTGGCAAGGCAGGCATGGCACACCCTAACAGATAGCAACTCGCTCAGTGCCAGAATCCTCATGGCAGTTTACTTCCCACACTGTTCTCTCCTTCAAGCAGAACTAGGATCGCACCCATCCCAGATATAGCGTGCGATTTTGGATGGCCGTGACATCCTGGCGCAAGGGGGCATCAGGCGAATTGGTGATGGGGAGACAACCGATATTTGGCGGCACAATTGGATCCCACGGGATGGGCTTAAGCATCCCATATGCTCTCTAATTCAAAACCCTCCAGCGAGAGTGGCGCAGCTTATAGATCCAACATCGGCAATGTGGAATGAAAATCTGGTGCATTCGTTGTTCACCCACTTTGATGCGGAAGAGATTCTACGGATCCCTCTTTGCACCCGCCGGGTGGGAGATTTCTGGGCCTGGCATGAAGAGCCTCGAGGTAATTTCAGTGTTCGCTCTGCTTACCGAATGATTCTAAAAACGAAACACAGCAGGGAGGCTTGGTTAGCTGAGGAGGATGGTACATCTTATGCGCATCAAGACACCAAGAAGTGGTCCATGATCTGGCACATGCAAGTACCATCCAAACTGAAGGTGTTCGTGTGGTGGCTAGCCCGTCATTCCATGCCCATGGGATCGGTCCTCAAACGTCGTCACATGGCAACATAGGACACTTGTTCGATATGTGGGGCGACTGATACATGGAAACATGCCCTCATTGCATGTCCGATGGTAGCAAGTGTTTGGGCTTTGGCACCGGATGAGTTGGTCCAGCATATGGTTGAGCGAGAGGAGGATGGTCCGAAGGAGTGGCTGTTTGCATTACATGAATTATTGACGAAGGACCTCTTCGATCGCCTGGTGGTGATGCTCTGGGCACTTTGGTATGCGAGGCGTAGAGCAATTCACGAGAACATATTTCAAGCACCATACTCTGTCAACAGCTTCATATCAAAATATTTGGATGAACTACGAGTGAACCAGCAGAGGCATCTTTCCTTGACCCCTTCCACCAGCGTCCGACCAGCACGGTGGCTTGCACCACCATAAGGTTACGTGAAGTTTAACGCTGATGCAGCGGTAACCAAAAATGGTGGGGCAGTGGGGGTGATTTGTAGAGACGACAGAGGTATGTTCATGGGAGCCTCGACTCTTTATTTTAGATACATTGTGGATCCCCCGACTTTGGAAGCAATTGCTATTAGAGAGGCACTGGCGCTGGCAGATGATCTCTACCTGAGGCGCATCCAGGTGGCATTGGACTGCAAATCGGTGGTGCAGGACATTCACAGGGAGAATTTGGCAAGCTACGGTGCAGTCATTCATGAGATAGTTGAACATTCTTTAGCTTTTGATTTTTGTAATTTCAGTCATGAGTTTAGGAGCTCAAATTTTGAAGCTCACAACTTAGCGAAGCATGCTTTATCTCTCGGTGGTGGACGTCATGTTTGGTTAGGTCATCCTGGGAATTTACCGTCCGTCCCTGTAAACATGGTGACGACTTAATAAAAGCTTCGTGATGTTGCCTCAAAAAAAAAGTTGGGCAGGTGCCTAAATGCTCCCCGAAGGCGGAAAACTCTTCCACTCTCCTTCTCTTCGGCTCTCCCTCCTCTCCTCGCGCTCCTCCACCACCTCTCTCTCTCTCCATGGCCGACAGGAGGAAGCTCGGCAGCTTGTCGGTGGAGGCGGCGGCAAATGCGAAGGAAGACGCCACGGATGGGCACCTCTGTTCGCGCTCCTCCACCACACCCCCTGCGCCCGCCTCCAAGGTCCCTCCCCCCTCTCCGGTTCCCCGTATCTCTGTGGCCCTAGTGATTTGGTTGTCCCCTCGGGAACCAGGAGCTCACGCCTTTTTTTCCGGAAAAATTGTATATATGATTTTTTTTAATTTCTAATCTGGATGGTTAAAATCTGTATATATGATTTTTCAAATTTCTAATCTGGAGTTAAATTTTTAGAAGTTTGACTGAGGACAATTGCTTCAAATCAGAAATGAGAATCCTCTGATCTTCCATATCGCCAGTTTTGAGAGATGGGCAGTGCAATATTCTATTGTAATTTATAGCAAATCCAGTGCCGAGGTATGTTATTTCCACTACTCTCATGCCTTTTAGGCCCAATACACCAGACCAAAACAATAACCAAGTAAACATAGTTAAAAGAACACCAGACTCGCTTACAGAGCACTTTCTAGACCACTTTATTCAGAAATTAAATGGAGCGGCAGAAGCAAAGTATCGCACAGTTGCCTTTTGCTACATATATGGTCGTGAAGTTGCGTAGTTGGACAAAGTCAAAACATGTTGAATATCAGCACCCAAATCACCATCCCATCTTCTTCCAAGATATACTAGCATAAAGTACCGTTGCGTTGAGAATCAGGCGAGTAGCTACAGAGGCGGTAGTTGCTGATATGTTTGTGCACTCGAAAAATTGTTCGAATCTTACTGATTATCATATGTTTCATCAGGTTTCCATTTGGATATAGCATACATCACTCTCCCTTTCCATCCTTGTAGCAGCCAGCCGCAATCTTCAACAGCAAAGAATTCTTCATGATAATGTAAGTTCTTCATGTGTACTGTGTTCTTTAAGATGGCTTGATCGATAGGAAGCTGCTGGTACCCAGCCTTGAGGAACCTTCCTTGCCACTGCCTGTAACTTTCTGGCCTATGAGTCCTTTCTGCATCTTCACATGCTATTACGTTAAGTGCATCCCGGCCAAATGGGATCCTCTCAAGCATCTTTCTTGCTTCATTATCCCGTGGAACATTTTTGCATCAAGCATGTCAAACACTGAATAGTAATGGAGCATAACCTCTTTGAATCGTTGTATGAATAAAGGAGAACTATGTAACCCATTCACAGTGCCAGAAATAAAAACCTTTGGGTTCATCCTCCTCATAGTTTTCAGCACCTCGTCCCTTGCACTATTTATGCCATCGGTTTCATGACCAATATTCTTCATCTGAAATATGCAGTTGATTATGAGAACTTCATCCTCGTCAATGTTAAGATCCTCAATTTTAATGGCGCCCCATCTTGAAGCGGCAATGCCCTGATACTGAAAAGGTACCTGAAACATGTTTGCATAATCAGCCAATCGCTTCCCTGTCTCCTCGATCATTTCACAGGGGCGAAAACCTGGCTGCGCAATGTCTATACCTGTGATTCGAAGCTTAAGGGATCCCTCTTCTTGCTGTGCAAACTTCTGAATCATTAATGGCCACTGAAAGCCATAGCCGATGCCAAAATCAATGATGTGCACCTTTGGTTGCCCTTTTGAGACATCAAGAATAGCTTGGCTAGCAAAGTAGTATGACATCCTTACAAAAGGGCAAGTTGCGACAAAAAGGTTGTAAGCCTCTAACCAATCTGTGGGACTTGTTCGTTTCTCCATGAGGATGCAATAAACCTGACTCCCGCTCCCAGCCAAGCGTGCCTCAAGGCCATCCGCCAAGTAAAATGCCAGTCTCTGAGTGCAATCACCATCTGCTGAAGAGTGTTGTCTTATCTTCAATAGCAGCTCACTAGCCAACAGGTAGCTGTTTTCTGCCACAGCTTGTGCGCAATGGATGAAGAGAGTCCTGAGATACACCAACTCTTTCCTCGGTTGCATCCTAGCCCTTAGCTTTTGACGTCCTTTGCTCCGGCCTTTCACTGAATTCTTGTTTCCTTCCACAGCTACCCCTCTTGTCCGTCTTGTTGTTTGATCGGAACTCTTCCAACCATAACATAGCAGAATTTGGTCAAAATTTTCATTTTGTGTTATTGCACAAGTGGTGAAGACAAGATGTTTATTGCTCCTTCCTTCCAAGATATCCCATGTTTCGCTCCTCTTTCCTACTATCTCCTTTATAGTCAGTTTGTAAATAGAAAGTATGTCATTCTCTAAATATATCACCAACTTGCCAACGCGTGGAGCAAACATCGTTGCCTCCTCGATTCCTCTTCTCCGACAATGCAAGGCAGGGAAACCAGATCTAGAAGTCGGTCCAACACTTATCGACGGCATGTTTTGTAGAGAAAGACTCCTATTGCCGGTATATGGACTCAACAGGCTTGTTAAGGGCTGTAACACGCTGTAACTGGAACAATTATTATTGAAGCTTGTGCTCCATAGCCTACTGTAATAGCTGGTACCACTCTTATCAGGGTTGTCTGGTTTGTTGTTGCTATGTATTTGTGTACAGTTAGTAGCCGGCGCGTATACCTCCCCAAGAATGCCATGGAATGGCTTTTCAGCAGCCTAGAGATACGCCTCCTCTTACCATATGTTGACCGTCTCATCGACATCTTCCATCAACATCTGGCTTATGTATTGAAGGGCATCATTTGATCTGATTAGGTGTTGAGGGATACCCCCTGCAGCAATCTGAACTTGGTTTTGTCCATGGCTCTTGTTGGCTGGCGAGAGAACTGTGGAGTATGGACCTCTCAGGTCGTAGTTGTACACGGTGAGTTGCTGCTGGGAAGAGGAATCACCCTCATATGGTTGATCAGTTGCTACGACAGTCTCGAGATTGTCACAGAGAGGTTCAGTTGCCATTGTGGAAAGTCTGATTTCCACCTCAATATGAGATATATGATGCTTCTTTTTGCCACTGCAAATGGATCAGCTTGTTTCCTGGACGAAAAAAAGGGGAATGGTAACTAAATTATGTCAGATGAATTTCCATTCACCTTGCTCATGTGCTACAATCTAGAATCCGGTAAAACGCAGTTCTGCTTCTTCTTGTTTATCAGAAATTCAGCTTATGATTATTTTGGCATGCAGACACGAGAACAACTATTTTAGCCGGTTGAACATACATTAAGCATCCATAACAGAAACAGCATGACTAAAGCGATTTTGAGTCTATGATGCGCCTAATACCACTGTTCCTTTTTATTTGCAGAAGGCTCCTCATCTGATCTAAACTGGTAGCAAAAGTAGGGAAGCACACATCTTGGTTACTGAGTAGCAGCATCAACATCAGATCCAATGCTTAGAGAGAAGAGTAGCGAGGATGTGGACTATGAAAGAAGAGTAGTGAGGTTGTGGTGTTGATGTGAGCTAAATTTGTCGTTCCTCTACCTTATGGCTTAGTTCCCAATGTCATGAGATTGTGGCGGAGTATGGTTCAGATTACAAGCAATTATTCTGTCGATTAGTTCTAGGTCCGGCCGCGCACCAGGCCTATAAAAAAGTGTTTATTATGAGCGCTGGCCTGGGTTTCAACCATTATTAAGGTTCCTAATTGAATTGTTAAAAAATGGAGATACAGTGTTCAAAGGAATTTGTCTTTCTTTTCCACTTGATGTATTCAAAGAAAAAAGATGGCACTATTCAAAGAAACTTGTATTGTTTTTCATTTGATAGTTGATAGTATATAGGTATAGTCTAATACATTTTTTGATGTTGCCTTTGACCACCGGTTATAGCAATAAAATATATGGTGTGCATGTTATAAAAAAGTGTACTATTAAATTTGTACATGAAAATAGTTTATAATGATATAATTTTTACTATCATACATCTCATGTATTACTAATTTTATTAGTTGTCAAAGGCAACCTCAAACAATAAATTAGACGTTATATATTTCTATGGAGGGGCTATTAAACGTACACACTTGCCATGCAATTCAAATGGGCTTTTGAGTTTTTAGAATTCTACTAGGCTGAGGCAAAAGATTTAATGGACTGAAGCCCATAAAATCTAACCCAGATGAGGGACACAGAACAATAGGGACATCTTTGTTCATATTCCCTATGTCACATAGTATAGCTACACATTGATTTTTGCAGAAGTCAAGGCGTAACAAACTTTTACAGTTTATAGAGAAGTTTAGCTATATCTACAATACCACATATGCATCATACGAAAATATATTTCCTGATCAATCTAGTGTTATAGATTTAGTATTCTACATGATTGCAAATTTTCTAAGAACTTGATCAAATCTTATATCATTTGAATTCTAAAAAAGAGTGTAATACACACTGTGTTTTGGGACAGAGGGAGCATAATGGAAGTGGGTGTGATTCTTTTGTTTTCTTCGAGGGGGAGGAAGGTCTAATTTTTCATGAATGAGTTCTGGCGTGATCAGGTGGCCCTAACATGACACGTCCCAAGGCCCAGGCCCAGTCAAAACATGACTCGGGCCTTGAGCAGGTGAGTAAAACGCTCTCCGAACTTGGAAAAGACCCATCTTTCCTACAGGTACACTACTGTAGGTGAAACCCAAATGTATGTACACGGTTGTAGGTGAAACCTTAAGACCTGGCATATTTCCTTTTTAACCATCTCTACGATTGGTCCGAAAACTTGAAGTTTTGAGACAACAAGTTCTTGCAGAAATCTCCTTGCCAAGAAACACTTCATATGGTACGATAACCTAGGGTCTCTAAAGAAGGCTATACTTATATCCAAAACAGGATCAATGGTAATCAAATTTGTAAAAGCTCACCCAAAAATTTGAATGTTCTTCAAGAATATATATTTGAAAGTCACCTATATTTTTCTAAAACCTAGGTGGAAAATGTGTTGAAAGTTGTCTTAGTTGGAGGTCGGAAAAGGGAAGTTGCCTACCTTTAATTGAAATGTTAGAATGTTGCGAGAAAGGAAACATTGGGGAGGAAAGGCACATGCACGAAATGAAAAAAATTCTGGATTTGAAATTTACTAGGTGGAAAATGCGTTGAAAGTTTTCCGAGATGGGTGTAAAAAAATACAAGTTGACTATATTCTTTGAAATTTCAGAATATTTCCAAAAATAAATAAATATTGGAATGAAAGGTACCTGCCCCTAAAAAAATAAACATTGGGAATGAAATGTTCAGCAGAAAATAAATACGGGGTGAATTTTTTGTCGAAAGTTGTCTTAGATGGAAATCAAAAAATGAAAATTGTATAAATTTTGGTTGAAATTTGAGAATATTTCCATAAAGGATATATTAGGGAAGAAAGGTACCTACCGAGAAAAACAAGATATTGGGGCGAAAAGAAATAGTAGGTGGAAAATGTATTGACAGTTTTCGAAGGTGCATGACGAAAAATAGAAGTTGTCTACATTTCGAATTGAGTTAAATTCGTATATCAAAATAGTTTCTAATGATATACTCCCTCCGTTCCCCGATAAATGGCTCAAGTTTGTACTAACTTTATACTAAAATTAGTACAAACTTGAGTCACTTATTTTGAGATGGAGGGAGTAATTTTCATAGCTAAAAACATCTCATACACTCCCTCCCTTCCGGTTTATTGGCCTCATCTTACAAATCAGATCAAGCAAGAAGGACCTACTTAAGTGCTAGACAGCAAATTAAAACTATATGCATGACCCTCTCACTCCTTCATGCATTGGTTTATTCTAAATTCAAAATAAAATTTTGACAAAAAATAATGTGGATACAGTTATATTTGCATGTTACCAAGAGGATGAGCCTTACAAATTGACTTTTTTTGTTTTTGTGGAAAGCCATCATGGAGTATTATTAATTTTGTCAATCAGCAAATCCAACCTTATTAGGCGCTATATATTTGGATGGATGAGTCTAAATTTACACATTTGCCATGCAATTCAAATGAGCCTTTGGGATTTCAGAATTTACTCGGGTGAGGCACAAGATTTAATGGACGGAGGCCATGAATCTAACCCAATTAAGGGACATAGATCAGTAGGACATCTTAATTCATGCTCGCTCTATCCGATAATATAGTGCGCACCACATATTGGTTTTCACGAAAGTTAAGGGTCACAAATTTTGACAAATTTTACAGATAAATTGATCTTTCTTCAACATAACGTGGATTTTATTGGCTTAAAATGGATCATCAAGTGGATACAAACACAATGGACACACACATGGCCTATGCATAGCTAGGATGCACACAACCAACACCAATGCATGCACACAAGAACACGCCAGCAAATAGCAAAGGCATATAATACAAAAGTTATTTCTAGGCGAGGAATAAGTAGAAAAACAAAGTGATCAGACCCGCAATCGGCAATATACAACTATAATCATTAATTTACACATAAACCGTCTCATTGACACCACACGGGCAACAAGATTCTTCAACAACAAGACCTTCAGGAAGGGAGCGACGCTCAAGCACCGCCATCACCATATCCAACCACCCAAGTTTAGACTCTAGGTTTTCACTCTGAAGAGTTAAGTCCAAGAATATCCGACTAATGCCTTCAACCAGGTAACGACGTAAACATCTCCATAGCCAAGTATAACCAACTCGGTCGGACCTAGGCTTTTCCTCGGAGCTCGAGACTGGGTGCTTGAATAGCAACATCATCGACACCATTCAAGTGTTGTAGCCACTACTTTTCCGCAATCCCATCAGCTACATGCAATGTGCGACCGTCACCGCTACACGACCAGCCTTCTGTGTCAAGCCATCGTCCATAGTTTCCATGTCACCACCAAAGTCAACCATCGTGTCTAGAGGGAGAAGACCTCATCAAGACCTTTCAGTGACCATCAAAATCCATAGTGAGGCCACCGTCACGGTCCGGAATGGTTTCCTGCAAAGCCTCCTCCACTACTCTCGCCTCAGTGTCGCACAAAGCTTCGCCCAACAACCACCATTGCAAGGGATTTTTTTAATGACACAAAGACAATGGCAAGAGGATGGTGCATGGAGGAGAGGGTGCTAGTGACATCAACCTGGAGGCATCGCCCAAGTCACCAAGAGCAACACTAGCTCGACCCGATTTTTTCAGGAGTCTACACGAACGGTTGCAGTAGCGAAGGCCGGGAGCCATGTGTTCTAGCACCTTCAGTGGACGAACAACCCAAAGAGGGGGACACCGGGACAAGGCCGGGCCAAACCCACAACAATACCATATGAGATCTCCGCATGATGGAGTGGAAGATGGGGGCGGATGCGCTAGAGTGGGCCCGCTGCTGCCGACCACTATGAGGGGCTTTGTCTTGGCGGCCCCGACCGGCGGTGATGAGGGAGAGGCAAGGGACATTGGAGAAGGAGTGGCGGTGTCACCACCTATGTCATCCTCCTAGATAATGCGGGGCTAGGTTTCTCAATGGGTTTACTGAGAGGAAACCTAAAATTTGGGAGAGAATTTCACTTCCTGGCCTCTCCACCAACTAGAGATGCACACAACCATTTTAGTATGAGTATAAAGATTTTTAGGAGTACCAATATTTTATCTTGATGAGTGGTCTCATTGCACACTAAGTTCAGTCCTCAGCAAATGAGAAAACCCCCTGTGCATTACCCGTTAATTCTGGAAATCGAAACCGGGTTGTTAGCCTGCACAATCGCATGCCTAACCACTGAGCTAATGCTTTCTTGGCACAGAATTTGATCAATATCTACAATACCAAATATACACCATACGGAAATATATTTTTTGATGAATTTAGTGGTATTGGTTTAGTATTCTACACATTATTATCTTTTAAAAAAGTTGACCAAACTTATATAGTTCATCTTTGAAAAAAATTGTAATACACAAT
>NC_041381.1:21144046-21144702 GCF_002162155.2 Triticum dicoccoides | reverse complement strand
GTTAGAATTTTTTGAATTTTTTACCGCATTCACACAACATTGGTGTATGTTGTCACACAATTTCAAATAAAAATTCAAAACATTGGTCGAGGTAAAATAACAAATTCGACACTGAATAGTACATGACATAAGTTGGGCTTTAGATTTGGCCCATTATCTCAATGATGCGAATTTGTCTTTTTTGTATCTCATGCAATGTTTCGAATTTTGATATGAAATTTTGTGACAAGATACATTAATATTGTGTGAATGTTATTGTGTTCAGATTTTTTTGAGACATTTTAATATGCTCTATGGCGTCCGGTGCACCGGTGCAGAAGATACATTCCGGGAGAAGGTTCTTATTTTTTCTAGAATGGGTTTTGGCGTGATCAGGTGGGCCAAACGTGCCACGGCTCAGGACCCCAGGCCCAGTTAAAACAAGACCCGAATCTCAGAAACAAAAAAGTTAAAACAATCCCGAGGGTGGGTAAATGTTCTCTTCTATCCTCGACAACCTCTTCATGGCCACCAAGAGGAAACCCCCTAAAAAAGAGAGGAAACCCGGCAAGTCACCGGCGGCGAATGCGACGGCGTAGGCGAAGGAAGACGACGCGGAGGGGCACTTCTCCTCACGCTCCTTCGGCCCACCCTCTGCGCCCGCCTTCAAGGTCCCT
>NC_041381.1:21129579-21143858 GCF_002162155.2 Triticum dicoccoides | reverse complement strand
AGAAGAATTCACATAAGAATATGTGAACATCAGTGCATTCCATTGGATTCATGCATAGGAACCTTGTTTATATTACTCCCTCCGATCCATATTTACAGCAAAATCCAATGTCTAGGTATGGTATTTCCACCAATCTCATCATGTCTAGTATGTTCAAGAACTAAATAAAACGACAGAGGCAAAGTATTGTACAGTTGATTTTTGCTACATGTGGCCGTGTAGCTGCCAAGATGTTGAATATCAACATTCGAATCACTATCTTACCTTCTTCCGAGATGGTAGTTCCCAATACTCATATGACAACAATATCTTATGGTGTTCGGCAATTTAGACCCATTGTGTTGAGAATGATGCAAATAGCTAAAGAGGCGGTAAGTTGCCCAGATGTTTGTGCACTTGAAAAATTGTTCGAATCTTACTAATGAACATGTGTTTCATTAGGTTTCCATTTAGATATAGCATAAAGTACTCTCCCTTTCCATCCATGTAGCAGCCAACCACGATCTTCAACAGCAAAAAATTCCTCATGAAACAATAAGTTCTTCCTGTGTAGTATGTTCTTTAAGATGGCTGGATCGACAGGAAGCTGCTGGAACCCAGCCTTGAGGCACCTTGCTTGCCACTGCCTGTAACATTCTGGCCTCTCAGTTTTGTCTACGCCCTCACATGCTATGATGTTAAGAGCATTCTGCCCAAATAGGATCCTCTCAATCATCTTTCTTGCTTCATTATCCCGCGGGACATTTGCATCAAGCATGTCAAACATTGAAGAGTAATGGAGCATAGCCTCTTTGAAACCTTGTATGAAGAAGGGAGAACTGAGTAACCCATTCACGGTGCCAGACATAAGAATCTTCGGGTTCATCCTCCTCATAGTTTTGAGCACATTATCCCTTGCACCATTTACGGCATCGATTTCATGACTGAGATTCTTCATCCGGAACATGCAGTTCATTATGAGAACTTCATCCTCGTCAATGTTAAGTTCCTAAATTTTGATTGTCTCCCATCTTGAAGCTGCAATGCCTTGATACTGGAAAGGTACCTTGAACCTATTTGTGTAATCAGCCAACCGCTTCCCTGTCTCCTCGATCATTTCGCAGGGGCGGAAACCTGACTGGGGAATGTCTATACCTGTGATCCGAAGCTTAGGGGCTCCCACTTCTTGTTGTGCAAAAATCTGAATCATTAATGGCCACTGAAAGCCGAAGCCAATGCCGAAATCAACGATGTGTACCCTTGCTTTCCCTTGTGAGACATCAAGAATAGCTTGGTTGGCAAAATAGTATGACGCCCTTCCGAAAGGGAAAGCTGCAAGAAAAATGCTACAAGCCTCTAACGAATCGGCGCTACTTGTTCGCCTTTCCACAAGGTTGCGATAAACCTGACTCCCGATCCAAGCCAAGCGTGCCTTGAGGCCATCCGCCAAGTAAAATGCCAGTCTCTGAGTACAATCACCATCTGTTGAAGAGTGTTTTCCTATCGTCAATAGCACTTCACTGGCCAACGGGTAGCTGTCTTCTGCCACAGCATGTGCGCAGTGGATGAGATCAGCCGACTCTTTCCTCGGTTGCTTCCTACTTTTGCTCCGGCCTTTCAGTGAGGTCTTGTTTCCTTGCCCCGCCATCCTTTCTTGCAGTCTTGTTATTCGGTCAGAAGGACCATAGCATAGCAAAACTTGGTCGAAATTTTCATTTCGGATTATTGCGCAAGTGGTGATGGCATGATGTTTATTGCTCCTTCCTTGAAAGGTATCACAATCCATTGGGTTTGCCACCTCCAAGATTGTGTTTTGGGTCCCCTCTCCTACTTTTGCCTTTGAAGTCAGTTGGGAAATATAAAGTATGTTATTCTTTGAATATATCACTAGCTTATCAATACTTGGAGCAAACATTCTTTGCTACCCGACACCTCTCTGACCATGCAAGGCAGGGAAGCCAGATCCGGAAGTCCATCCAACACTTACCAATGGCTGGTTTGGTAAAAGAGGACTCATATTGCAGATATATGGACTCATCGGGGTTGCTAAAGGTTGTAACACGTTGTAACTGGAATAGTCATTACTGAAGCTAGTGCTCCAGAGCCTCTTGTAATTACTGGTCCCACTCTTATCAGGGTTGTCTGGCTTCTTGTTGCTATGCAATGGCGGCCAGTTAGTAGGCGGCGCGTATACCTCGCTAAGAATGTCACGGAATGGCTTCTCAGCAGCCTGAAGAGCAGCCCCTTCGCATATGTCGACCCCCTCGTCAATGTCTTCCATCAGCATCTGCCTTATGTAGTGAAGAGCATCACTTGATCTGATCCCGTGGTGCTCAGGGCTAACCCCTGCAGCAATCTGAAATTTGTTTCGTCCATGGCTGTTGTAGGCACTTACTTGGTTGGCTGGGGAGAGAACTGTTGAGTGTGCACCACTCAGGTCGTAGTTGTACATGGTGAGTTGCTGCTGGGAAGAGGAATCACCTTTGAATGGTTGGTCGGTTGCTGCAAGGGTGTCCAGATTGTCACGGAGAGGTTCAATTGCCATTGTGGAAAGTCTGATTTCCACCTCAATATGAGATACTAGATAGGAAACGCGCCTTGGCGCGTGGTGCCTAGCTCAACCCATTATCCAAACATATAAACAAAGTATATATTATTGCAAGAAAAGTTGCCGAGAATGGATCAGTTTAATGCATAGAAGCGGAAAATTGCCTTTATAGATAACATGGTTGTGTCAAATACATGGCATATGTCTAGACAACACTAAATGGGCAGTGCAGTCAGTCGAACCAAATGCCCAGCAGCATTTTGGCACCAAAAATAAACCAACACGTCAGGGTACACATAATATATATTTCAGAGGTAACAACTAGCACACATAATATAGACAACTGAACCATCATATGAATTTCTAAAAGTAAGATGCTTGTGATAGTAATGGTTCAGTTATGATAGACGATTCAGATGGCATGCCTTCCAAATGCCGACGTCACAGAAATAGTAACATGATTTACCAAAATCAAGTCATAATGCTTGTGAAGAGAAGCGATATTTACTGTTCGTCTACAACATATGTGTTTGTGAGTCTGTCTCTCCTAGCTGGAACATCATTAAAATCGTCGTCCCAAAATAAATCATCATCGTCACCTGGCTCTTATGTTTGCAAGTTCGTCTTCTCCTAGCTAGAACATCATTACAGTTAGAAAGCCCTCTCATCCCTGCAGAACAGTGAACATGAACAAACTGGACGATTATATAAAAGACATATTTCTTAGACCCACTATATTCGGAGAAGCATCGACAGGCAATCATAATAATTATATTCGGATACAAAATAGACAGAGCAACAAATATGGATATTTCCATGAAGCTGGAAAGAGATGTGTACAAATGTTATGTGTACACTACCAACTTGAGTATCAGAACCAAATGTGGATCCGAACCCACTACAAACAAACAACTTTCACATTCTAGTCTGCACAACAATCCAGTCACTCAAATCTATGCTATAGTTGCAGGCTACGACATAACTACAACCACTTAAGAAAACTGGAGTAGGGCACCAAGATGTGGGTTACCTGAAGCAGAAAAGCTAGGAGGAGGGAGCACGACCATGCCAACCCGAAGTCTGCCTCTGCAAGCTGCACACTGCCATGTTGTGGAGCAGCAGGATGAGCATCTCATTGTGGACGGTGGCGACAGCAGCGCAGATGGCTGGACCTCCTCTCCTCTCTCTATTGCCAGCGCACCTTCTACCGCGTCCAAAGGAATGGCGACGGCGCTACAATAAGCTCGGTCACCATGTCGTCTCTGTGGCCCGCACTCCTCCTTCCCCTGCCTGGTCCCGATGGGGAGGAGGAGGGAGGCGCAGACATGCGTGCGAGGAGCACCAGACGGAGTGGATTTTAAAGCTTGAATCAACAATTCCATAACTGTACAAATCCAACATGAATAAATATCCGCCGCCGCTTCTCCAGTATGATAGTTGACTGAAATTTGGAATACTAAATAGGCAATTTGCAGAGAGAGACGCATATGGGTCTTGTAAATTGGCAAAACCCTTTCAAGCATAGAAAGCTCTGTTTTATCAATAAACCTTAGGGTCCTCTTTTCCCTTTCTAATTTTATCCTTTCACGACATTTACCAGAGAGATACATATATTCAAGCAAAGAACCTTTTTTTATTCAGGTAATAAATTGTTGGTGCCCTCAAATCTGAAGTTTTACCTTTACTTGAGGATGCCTAAAATCAGGTTGAAGATGGTCCTTTGCTTCTGAACTTCTTTTTATTCCTCCTCCTTACGGTTGATGGTCTCCTAACGTCCTGCGCCGAGCAAAGGAACCAAGCAAACGAACTGAGCGATGCAGCGTTGAACTACACAGGAAGAGCAAGTCAGGGGAGGAAATCTAAACCAAATTGAAGCACAAACTCAGTAAATAAGTTACCCACCATAGGGAAATGCAGCTGCTCTAACACTAACATGAGAACAAAAAGAAGGGTTCATCCATAGCTGCAAATGCAAATGAATTTGCTTGGTATTGTATGGCAAAAAGCACTGGACAGATTATCTTACCCAAAGATGCGGAATTGCAGCTTAAGATAAAATTAGCAAGGGAACCTGCAAACAAACCATAGTCAACATGCCAGTTTTATATCCTCTCATATTTTTCATCTTTGTCATCTCAAGCTTTGATTTACCTTAAACAACACCTCCATGATATAGTTGTTCCAGATTAATAATCCAAACTGCATCTTATACAATGGGCCATATAAAATCTGGAGCATATGACAACACCTGGATCAGTTAACACCTAGATCAGTTAAGAAAAATATGCCTTCCTGGGCTAGCACAGAGAGAAAGGGACGAACCTAGGAACACGTAGATACAGCAGACTCCGAGCGCGGAGGCATCCATGCCACCCCGAAGGAGAACCAGTGGCATGCCCAAACCCCACCACCGGACAACGAGCATAGCAGTGTTCCCCAACAACTACAACTGTGAGGAACCTGGCACTAAAGCCTAACCACAACCTGCACAGCACAAGAGAATCAACATACATGGCACACGGCGAGCGGAAAAGGGGAAAAGAGGAGAGGGCGCTCACCATTGCCTTGCCAGCGCCACCAGCGATGCCCCACTGCTCCTGGAGGCGTCAGTGGTGGTGTCGAGGCTGAGGGCAAGGAAGGGCTGGTCGCCGGTTCCAGTTGCATCTGAAAAAAAACAAGACTAAACATCAACCACATGATGTGCAATGAAGACTATACGTGGTTGAATGAGTTTGTATCAGGAAACATGTCAGCCTAGATGAGCACCCGCACAAGAAAAATGATCTCGGTGACAGTGTTTCTTTATCACTACAGATAAAACTAATTATATACCGTGGTCCTCTGATTATGTACATGCCATGCCAGACTAACACAATGAAATTAATACGGAGACAAGATTGCTAATCTTTCTAGTTTATATATTCAGTTGACTTTCTAAATTAATTACACCAATTCACATATACGCATGTACATTAAATCTGACAATCACTCAAGTCTACAGTATATGGCTCTTGCGGGTGCACTATTTTCTGATCTTTTTTTTGTTGATCAGTTCACCACAAAACAATACATTTGTTCAGTTGTTCTAACTATCACGAAATTCATCTCTTGAATAGGTGAAGAATTTATGACAAAAGAGAACAGCATACTTACATTCCACATCAAGCAACAACCATGAAATTTAGGCATCCCTAGCTGAGCTCCAAATCAGCAACCTCCATAGAGTTTTCTTCAATCAAAAGTGCAACAATTATTAAGGAAAGAGAAAGACACTGGATAAAACCTCATGGAGGGATGATACCTGACACTGAATTCTAAACCAAAACAGAACTATGTATGTATGTTCATATGTGCATTCATCGGCATTCCATCGATGGAGAGCCACATAAACCAAATCTCCCATGACTGAAATGGTTAATGGAAACAAAATCATGACGGGCGAGAGGACGTGAGTGGTATGCCTAGCTTGCCATTCGTTCAGATGCTGAGGCACATTCAACACCGTGGACACATCCGAGTCCCCAACTCATCTGTGCAAACAAAATCATATCATCAGTAAATCCAGCGCTCCGAGTCCCCAAAACTGAACCACGAGTAAACAGTACCTTGCAAGGGGGAAGTCACGGAAGGTGATTACGGTCATGCCATTGAGGAACTCACGGAGGTCCTCGCTAGTGCTGTAGCGCTCGAGCTCGCCCGCAGAGAGAGTGATAGCCCATGTCCGCTCAACGTCCTCGTCCTCCTTCTGCCGAACGGGAGGATGATGAGAGGCGGCTAGAGAGGGCGTGCAGCAGCAACGGACTTGGGCGCCGACTTCTTCTTCACCGACGTGGTTCCCTTGTGCGGGCGCTTGGTGACCGTGGCCTACTGGTAAGCCTTGGGCGCGGCCTTGGCGGAGGCCTACTGGTCAGCCTCGGGCGCGGCTTTGCCTCGCCTCGCCATTCCTCCTTCCCTCCTGTGGGAGCCGGGGCCGGGCCGGGGCGTTAGGGTTTGGGCGGCGCCAGATCGGAAGGGTGGAAGGAGGAGAACGTGAGGGGAGGAGGCCAGGCGGCGATGGGGAAGGAGGCAGTGGTGGCGGCGCTAAGGGCGAGAGGAGGAGAGGGAGGCGCGGGTGCGGGCGACTCTAGGGGGAGAGGGAGGCGCGGGCGAGTGCGGGAGAAAGAAGGCAGCGGCTAGGTCGTCTCCACAGGAGTGGCTGGCTTTTATATCCTTGTGAGTGAAATGATGAAAATGCCCCCGGCGGGGCTGGCTATTTACGTGTGGTGGCACGGTCGAGGTGAAACTGTTCATTGCAGTAGTAACTATTTTTTATCCGACGGACGAGGTCATTCCAGGGCTCGATCTGACGGCTCAGATCGCATCAAGCGCTTCGATCCAACGGCCAGGAAGCCCAAATCGCTGAGGAGGCTGGAGGCTGACTGGAATCCTTATTTCTGGATATGGTTATTGTTTGTCCCACAGTAAATGAACCGGCTTGTTTCCTGGAAGAAGAAAAAAAGGAAATATAAGCTAAATTATGTGAGATGAATTTTGGTTCACGTTGCTCATGTGCTACATTCTAGAATGCCCGTAAAACCGAGTTCTGCTTCTTCCTTTTTATTAGAGATTCAGCTTATTATTGTTTTGGCATGCCATTCTGATCGAAAACAAATTCCAAAGGCTTGCAGACACGAGAATAACTAACTGAGCCGGTTAAACATAGAATCTATGATGCGCTAATACCATTGTACCTTTTTATTTGCAGGAGGCTCCTCATCTGACCTGAGCAAAGAGCAAAAGTAGGGAACCACACACCTTGGTTATTAAGCAGCAGCAGCAGATCCAATGCTTCGAGAGAGGAGTAGTGAGGGTGTGGACTATGAAAGATGAGTAGCGAGGTTGTGGTGTTGATGTGAAGTAAATTTGTCGTTCCTCTACCTTATAGCTTTGTTCCCAACATCATAAGATTGTGACAGAGAATGGTCCAGATTACAAGCAATTACCCTGTCGATTAGTACTAGGCCCGGCGCGCATCAGACCTATAAAAATGTGTTTATTAGGAGCGCTGGCCTGTGTTTCAATCATTATTAGGAGCGCTGGCCTGGTAATCAAAAAAAAGGAGATGCACTATTCGAAGAATTTCTTCCTTTCTTTTCCACTTGATAATTGATATTATATATAATGGTATTGGTTGAATCTTTTTCAAGGATAATTTGTTGTACTTTATCTCATTAAAATAATCAGGATTGTTTCTTGATTATCTTATTCAAAATAGAACTGTTGGTGCCTAGCTAGTCTGATGAGATTTGACTTATGTTCTGCCGTATCTGAATTTTTTGTACCAAACGTTTAATTAGCGTAACTGCCTTTTAATTTTATTTGCAACATAGACAACAGTGTTAGTTATCAGGTCATGAAAATGCACATCCAAATTACTTGTCACCCCTTTAGTACAACTTTAAACTAATAATATGGATCGAAGGAGTACTAGAAGAATAGGTCAAAAAAACTAGAAGAAGAAACTGAAACAAAATATTTTAAAAAATTCTGACGTAATTGAAAATATAAGAATGCACTATTCAACTAACTTGTAAATTTTCTTTTCATTTGATTGTAGATATGTATAATGGTTGAACTTTTGGAGGGTTGTTTGTTGTACCAAGTTTGTGCTTGGTTTTTGCCTGGGCCGCGCCAATGTGGCCTTGTATTGACGTCTGTACCAACAATTGTAAGTTGTTCACCTGATATACGAAACTCACATCTTGGTTATCTGATTCCATTTAGGGAGCATTCCCACACACACAAAAAGAGATTTCATTTTGTCAAGATATTAGACAGTTTTTGGTTAAGCTCAATCTAGGTTAGCATTATCAAAAGACCATTAACATGGCAAATCGCATACGACAGGCTAGGAACATGCATATGGGCCAGAGGCACATGTCAACGAAGAGAGATTCAGAACAGACGAGTTCACCGAAAACTTTGGTGCAACGACATCGTTAGCCACAGTGGTGAAGATGAGGTGGCTGCCGGTCATGAGGAACCAGATGAACTATCTCCGTGGATGTAGTCGAACTTGAACGAGCAGTCGCGCCGAGACGGTCTCAAAAACCATATCGCACTTTAGCTGGTGTGGAGTCTTGAGGGACTTGGTTTTGAATAGGCCTGCTCTCCTAGACGATTGTGCACGTGGTCGCTAGAAAGGGGTCTCCAGAGAAGCAGGTCACCACAAGTAACCTTTTGTATAGTCCCTCTCCTTTGCATTTTTCTCTACACAAAGATGACGCCTAGGAGAGTGAAGCGATGCAACTAACACATGGTGGAAGAGCTCTTTGAAAATACAAAGTGTCTCCGCAACGAGCTCGAGTATTGACATGCACCTAGAGCTAGGTCATGCACTTCCATACAAAATTTGTGTTCTTTGAACAAGATATATAATATAGCTCAAGCTCGAACTCAATCCACGTGACGTGACCACTCGCTTTTGCATCAAGTGAGTGAGTGAACACGCGCGGTGTTACTCTTTTCCCTCTCTACAAGGGGTGGTCGAACAACCCAAGTTTTATATTGGTGCTACTCTTTCCCAACTAGCAGTATGGTACTATCTTCATCCAAATATATATGGTCTAATACATTTTTTGAGGTTGTCTTTGACCGCCGGGTAGAGCAATAATATATGATGTGTATGTTACAAATAAATATACCATAAAATTTGTATGTGGAAAGAGTTTATAATGATATAATTTTTACAACGTACATCTCATATATTATTAATAAGTTTACGAATGGTCAAAGACAGCCCTGAACAATTAGGCCTAACATATTTGGATGTAGGGAGTACCAAACTTGCACATTTGTTATGCAATTCGAATGGGTCTTTCAAATTTCAGGATTTTATTGGGCCGAGGCACAAGATTTAATGCACCCAGGCCCATAAAATCTAGCCCATTTAAGGGACACATAACAGTAGGGACATCAACATCTAAAAAAACAAACAAACATAAAAACAATAGGGACATCCTCGTTCATACTCTCTCTGTCCCACAATATAGGCAAGCATTGATTTTTACGGAAATCAAGTGTCACAACTTGGACCAAGTCTATAGAAAAAATGTATCTATATCTTTAATACCAAATATACACAATACCAAAATGTATTTTGTGATGAATCTAGTGGTGTTGATTTAGTATCAACATTTTTATAATTTTTCTTAAATTTTTATCAAATTTATATTTCTACTTGGAAAAAACCAATGCACTCTATATATTTTATTTATTTATTTGACGGCACTATATTTTAAAATGAAGAGAGTGGGACGGACGTGGGTGATTTTTTTTCTTTCTGCGAGGGGAGGCCTGATAAGGTGGGCCTAACCTGACACGGCTTAGGGCCCAGGTCCAGTTAAAACACGACTCGGCACATCAGCGGATGCGTAAACGCTTTACGAAGGCGGATTCGTCCCTCTCTCTACTCTTTTCCATGGCCGCCAATAGGAAGCCCGGCAGGTCGCCGGCGGCGGCGAATGCGACGGCGTAGGCGAAGGAAGACTACGCGGAGGGCCTATTCTCCTCGCGCTCCTTCGCTGACCTCGGAGGCCCACATTCTGCGCCCGCCCCCAAGGTGCTTCCCCGTGTCTCTGTGGCCCAAGTGATTTGGTAGTCCCCTGGTAGAACAGATGATTTTCAGTCCAATCTGAATGATCAAAATACATGGATTAAATTAGAAGTTTTACAGAAGACATGTTCAAACTCCACTTATTTGTGATATGTGAATACTAGTGCAATCTATTGGATTCTTGTTATGCGAAATGAGTACTTCACACACAAAAATCCCCTGATGTCGCCAATGTCTTTTTTGAGAAAATTCTGTACATATGATTTTTCAAATTTCCAATCTGAATGACCGAAATAGTATTCCTAGTTTAAGAGGTACTAAACGTTTGACGGAAGACATTGTGCAAAAGGTCACCCACCAAGCTGTGTGGAGAGAGTAATAATATGGGAACATTAGTTCATCCTGTTGGATTCATGCATAGGAACCTTGTTTGGATCAAGTACGATTGCCGTCGTCAAATCAGAAATTACAATCCTCTGAGAGATATTCAGGGGAATGATCTACTTTACAGAAAATCAGTGTCTAGGTATGGTATTTCCACTAATCTCATGTCTTGAAGGCACAATACAGTTTATTCAACAGAAATTAAAAAGAACAGAAGAAGCAAAGTATTTCAGTCGCCTTTTAGTTCACTATACAAAAACAATGACCAGGACACCCGGTACCCATAGTCAATATTCGTTTAAAAGATCAACAGATTCACTCGAAAAACAGTTCGAATCTTACTGACCATCTTATGTTTCATCAGGTTTCCATTTAGATATAGCATAAAGTACTCTCCCTTTCCATCCTTGTAGCAGCCAACCGCGATCTTCAACAACAAAGAATTCCTCGTGATAAAGTGAGTTCTTCTTTTGTACTATTTTATTTAAGATGGCTGGATCAATAGGAAGCTGCTGGAACCCAGCCTTGAGGAACCTTCCTTGCCACTGCCTGTAACTTTCCCGTCTCTCAGTCCATTCTGCATCCTCACATGCTATGCTGTTAAGTGCATCTCGCCCAAATAGGATCCTCTCGATCGTCTTTCTTGCTTCATTTTCCCGTGGAACAGTTGCATCAATCATGTCAAACATTGAAGAGTAATGGAACATAACCTCTTTGAAACGTTGCATGAAGAAGGGAGAACTGCGGTACCCTTTCACGGTGCCAGAAATAAAAATCTTTGGGTTGATCCTCCTCATAGTTTTGAGCACCTCGTCCCTTGTGCTATTTATGGCTTTGGTTTCATGACCAAGATTCTTCATCCGGAACATGCAGTTGATTATGAGGACTTCACCCTCGTCAATGTTAAGATCCTCAATTTTAATGGTCTCCCATCTTGAAGCAGCAATGCCCTGATACTGAAAAGGTACCTTGAACATGTTTGCATAATCAGCCAACCGCTTCCCTGTCTCCTCGATCATTTCGCAGGGGTGTAGACCTGGCTGGGGAGCATCTATACCTGTGATCCGAAGCTTAGGGGCTCCCTCTTCTTGCTTTGCAAACCTCTGAATCATTAATGGCCACTGAAAGCCGAAGCCGATGCCAAAATCAATGATGTGAACTCTTGGACGCCCTTGTGATACATCAAGAATAGCTTGGTTGGCAAAGTGGTATGACGTCCTGTCGAAAGGGCAAGATGCAATAAAAAGGCTATAAGCCTCTAACTAGTCTGTGGTACTTGTTCGCCTTTCCATGAGATTTTGATAAACCTGAATCCCGGTCCCAGCCAGGCGTGCCTCGAGGCCATCCACCAAGTAAAATGCCAGTCTCTGGGTACAATTACCATCTGGTGAGGAGTGTTGCCTTATCTTCTTTAGGATTTCACTGGCCAACAGGTGGTTGTCTTCTGCCACAGCTTTTGCGCAATTGATGAGGAGATTCCTGAGATCAACCAACTCTCTCCTCGGTTGCTTCCTCTGCCATAGCTTCAGACGTCCTTCGCTCCGGCCTTTCCGTGAGCTATTGTTTCCTTCCCCCGCCATCCTTTCTCGCAGTCTTGTTCTTCGGTCAAAACTCTTACGACCGTAGCATAGCAGAACTCGGTCGAAATTTTCGTTTCGAATTATAGCACAAATTGTGATGGCATGATGTTTATTGCTCCTTACTTGAAAGATACCCCAGCCCCTTTGGTCTGCCACCTCAAAGATTGCATTTTCGCTCCTCTCTACTACTTTTACCTTCGTAGTCAGTTGGGAAATATAAAGTACGTCATTCTTTAAATATATCACCAGCTTATAAATACTTGGAGCAAACATCTTTTCCTCCTCGACACCTCTATCACAATGCAAGGCAGGGAAGAGAGTTTCAGAAGTCCATCCAACACTTACCAATGGATGGTCTGGTAGAAAAAGACTCATGTTGCTGGTATATAGACTCAACGGGGTTGCTGAGGGCTGTAACACATTGTAACTGGAGTAGTCATTACTGAAGCTAGTGGTCCTGAGCCTCTTGTAACGGCTGGTCCCACTCGTATCAGAGTTGTCTGGTTTGCTGTTGCTATGCAATGGCGGCCAATTAGTAGCCGGCGCGTATACCCCCCCAAGAATGTCACGGAATGGCTTCTCGGCAGCCTGGAGAGCAGCCTCCCCTTGGCATATATCGACCCTCTCGTCGACGTCTTTCATCAGCATCTGGCTTATGTAGTGAAGAGCATCGTTTGATCTGATCTGGCGGTGCTCAGGGCTACCCCGTGCAGCAATCTGAACTTGGTTTTGTCCAAGGCTGCTGTTGACTCTGCAGAACCCAGGGCTTGTGACTCCACCAAGCAGATATGTGCTTGGTTGGCTGGCTAGGTTAAGAACTGTCGAGTGTGGATCACTCAGGTCGTAGTTGTACATGGTGAGTTGCTGTTCAGAAGAGGAATCACCATCATATGGTTGGTCGGTTGCTGCGTTGCCATCTAGATTGTCATGGAGAGGTTCAGTGGCCATTCTGGAAAGTCACTTTCCACCTCAATATGGGATATATGATTCTTCTTTGGCCCACAGCAAATGCATTAGCTTGTTTCCTGGAAGATGGAAGCTAAATTAGTAAATTATGTGAGACGACAGTCCATCTTGCTCATGTGCTACAATCTAGAATGTCCGTAAAACGGCGCTTCCCTCACCCTCTGCTTCTTATTGTTTATTATATATTCAGCTTATGATTGTTTTGGCATGCCATCAGTGGCGGAGCTTTACAAGGGCTGCGGGGTTGCACTCAACTCCGCCAGCGCATGCCATACTGATTGGAAAAGAAAACTGAAGGCTTGCACACACAAGAACAATTATTTTACCCAGTTAAACATAGGATTTTAAGTATCAATAACAGAAACATCACACCTAGCGATTTGTGAATCTATGACAAGCCTAATACCACTGTTCATATTATTCATTTGCAGGACGCTCCGAATATGATCTGAGCAAGTAGCAAAAGTAGGGAAGCACACACCTTGGTTATTGAGCAGCAGCATCAGATCCAATGCTTTGAGAGTAGTAGTGAGGATGTGGGCTATGAAAGAAGAGTGTTGAGGCTGTGGTGTAGATTTATACTATATTTTTGTTGTTCCTCTACCTTGTTGCTTCGTTCCCAACGTCAGCCATGGTTATTGTGACAGAGAATGAGTCCAGAACTCCAGATTACAACAGTTATCCTGTCGATTAGTTCTAGGCCTGGCCGCCACCAGACCTATAAAAAAGGGTTTATTAGGAGCGCTTGCATGGGTTTCAACATTATTAAGGTTCCCTAATTGAATTGTTAAAAAATCCGAGGTAATCCAAAGAAGGAGAAGCACTTTAGCACTTTAGCTTATTCTACACCCCCTAGTAACGCTATACACAAAATCTAGTAAAGCGGTGTACAAAATGTAGTAATTTGGAAAATGTTTTTTTTACTACCCAAGTTTTCAATTTACTCTATTTCTACAAAAATTACTATATTTTGTATACTCTGTTACTCAGTTACTCTAGTTTTCAGTTTACTCTATTTTTACTCACTCTTAGTTTAGCGTTACTAAGCTAAATGGAGATTTTCATCCTCTCTCTCCATCGCCGCCAAGAGGAAGCTTGGCAGGTCGCCACTGGCGGCGGCGGCGAATGCGAATGCGTAGGCCAAGGAAGACGACTAGGAGGGGCACTTCTCCTCGCGCTCCTTGGCCCACCTCCAAGGTCCCCCCCCCCCCTCTCATTCTCTGTCTCT
>NC_041381.1:21094015-21129362 GCF_002162155.2 Triticum dicoccoides | reverse complement strand
AGTCCCCTCGGGCTCGGGGAACTAGGAGCTCACCATCTAATGTCGTCCACGTCTTTTTTGAGAAACAATATGTACATATGATTTCCTGATTTTCAAAATGATATTTGTAGTTTAAAGTAGAAGTTTGACACAAGGCATGTCCAAAGCGTCACCCACCAAGAAGTTTGACATTAGTGCAATCTATTGGATTCCAGTTTAGATTAAGTCCAATTGCCGTCTTCAAATCAGAAATGGCAATCCTCTCATCTTCCATATCGCCGGTTTTGAGAGATATTCAGCATAATGATCTAATACTTTACAGCAAATCCAGTGTCTAGGTATGGTATTACCATTAACCTCATGTCTTGTAGGTCCACCTGATCCAGTTTATTCATCAGAAATTAAAAAGAACGACAGAAGCAAAGTATTTTATAGCCATCTTTTTGTTCACTATACAAAACAATGACCAACAGACCCAGCTAGGGGCTGAAGAACTAATTCGGAAGCACTCACCCACGACAGCGGAACATAGCAAATTCGGGGCTTGATTGCGAGGAACTTGGGCGAAGCTCAGATAACACCATAAGGGCCAATCAGGAACACATATTAATTAACTCTCGTCTTTCTTCTTTTTTCTAGCCCTCCGGATCGAGCACAACTTCGGTAAGGAGACGAGGCCCAAAGAAAAAGTTGAGCTCGGATGAAAGGTTTGAGATCATAGCAATCGCGCGCGACGGCGAACCGATTGAACCCATTCGGACAAAGAACGCATTTGATGCTCAGTGCGGGGTTCTTGTTAGGGACAAGATCCCGATCAGCATCCACCAATAGTATAAGCCTAAGAACGAAGACCCTGAGGTGTCTTATGTCAATGATGTGCAGAAAGATGATCTTTGGACTGAGCTGAAGGCAAATTTCACCCTACCGCCAGAGGAGGATCCGGAGAAGCCAGTTATAGAGCAATTAATCAAGTCTTTTGCTCTTAAGAAGATGGCAGGCCTATTCAGAAGGTGGAGAAAAGAGCTGAAAAAGTTTGTCGACAAAGAAGAGACACCATAATTCATCGGCAAATATAAGAAGATCAGAGATCACTGGCCCGCATTTGTGGCCCACAAGACATCGGAAAAGAGTAACAAGATGTCGGCGACAAACAAGCAAAATGCTGCGAAGAAGAAGTTTCACCATCGCACGGGGTCAGGTGGCTACCTCAAAGCCCGGCCTAAGTGGGCCAAGGCTGAGAATGATCTGCTTGATAAAGGGATCGAACCAGAGACAATGAACTGGCCAGACCATTGCCGGACTTGGTTCTTCGGGGCTGGCGGAACCTGTTGGAACACGCGGTGCGCTAGACTAGCGCCAAATATTTCTACCGCGCACCCAAGATCATGCTGCTGGAAATAGATCACGAGATCAGGTTTACCACTAGACGCGCAGTCACCGCAGCGGAAGTAGAGTTGGTGATGCGTGTAGTCGATCTCACGGCACGTCTCCCCTCTTGGTGCCGATCTCCCATGAACAGCGAGGATCCACGAATGGTGATCTCCCGCGAACGGCTCCTCGCGGTTCCCTCGAACGGTTCGTCCAAGCACCGCAGATGCGATGCCTCCAAGGTATCCACACGTACGGGAAGCAGCGTCGAGCGGCGGACTGCTAGGTCCGGTCGCGCAACATGGATGTGGGGAGTGGCGGCGGCTCTCGAGAGTGGGAAAAGGATCAACCCTAAATGGTGCACCCACTCCCCTTTATATAGACCTCCGAGGTGGGCTCAACACTTGAGCCCACTTGGAGTCCACATCCATTTTCCACTCGGATCTAATCCGAATGGGCTGCATCCCCTTAAGTGTGTGGCCCTATAAGTTCACGTACACATGGACACACGACCAGAGTCGATAGTTGGTAGCGGCTCCTAGCAGAACGTGCCAACTCCCATATGTGTATAAAGTCATTTTGACGAACCTTGACAATGTCATATGCAACATTCCTTTTGCCTCACGATATTTGTTGTCGAGCCCAAGGCGAGTACTTGTCACCCTTGTGGTAGCTCGACCTCTCTTCCCGAAACTGTGATACAGATTCTCAAACTGGGTTAACACTTAACCCAAGTCGCATGGCCATGCTTTCCGAATCTGATCACTCGAGAGGGCCCAGAGAATATCTCTCCATATAGGAGTGACAAAACCCATCTTGGTCAACCATGTCTCGCGGCATGTCTCACGACTCACCTGAAAGCTACCTTTATAACTACCCAGTTACGGAGAAGCGTTTGATAGACCCTAAGTGAGTCGATCCTCATCCCGAGAACATGCGAGGACCTCAGGTCTAGGACATGTCATAAACATTGTTCTTGAGACTAACAGATGACTATATCTCGCTGCGTCTCAAAGTGGGCCTGTCCGACTCGGTGATCTCCATCCCCGAGTCCATACTATCGGTTTAGCATCTCCATGCACATGACTTGTGAACCATAGTCATCAACCGAGTCGTATACTAGTCGAGGATATGTGTCCGCACAACCTTATCAACTAGGGACCATTAGAACAATCATCATACAATACATAGTTCCACAAACAAGTCACATACTTATTGATACATATCATTGATGATGTTCAAGGACAATACAAAGGACTCATGAATACATATGGAAATATCATCATCACATGATTGCCTCTAGGGCATATCTCCAACAGTCTCCCACTTGCACTAGAGTCAATCATTTAGGCATCGTATGCCCATGGAGCTCATGTGCGCCTCATGCTTCGGATGTGGGAGAGGCTTCGTCAATGGATCAGCAACATTTGCATCGTGTGTACCTTGCATATGTTTACGTCACCTCTTTCGACAATGTCGCGAATAAGGTTAAAACGCCTGAGTATCTGTTGGGTTTTATGATGGTTCCGTGGATCCTTGACTTGCGCAATGGCACCACTATTATCACAATAGAGGTCCAATGGCTTAGACGCGCCCTCAACCACACCAAGATCAGAAATGAAATTCTTCACCCAAACACCCTCTTTTGCAGCTTCAGAAGCCGCAATGTACTCAGCGTCTGTTGTAGAATCAGCTACCGTATCTTGCTTGGAGCTCCTCCAGCTCACTGCTCCTCCGTTCAGAATGAACACAAACCCAGATTGCGATCGACTATCATCCCTATCAGTTTGGAAACTAGCATCGGTGTAACTCTTTACAACGAGCTCTTCCTCACCACCATAAACCAGGAACATATCCTTAGTCCTTCTCAAGTACTTAAGGATATTCTTAACCGCTGTCCAGTGACTCTCACCTGGATCAGCTTGGTATCTTCCCACAACGCTAAGAGCAAAGCTAACATCGGGACGAGTACATACCATAGCGTACATGATGGACCCAACAGCCGAAGCATACGGAATCCCATCCATGTGTCTTCGCTCATCAGGATTCCAAGGACTCTGAGTCTTGCTAAGACTGATGCCATGTGACATGGGTAAGAAACCCTTCTTGGCATCTTGCATGTTGAACCGCTTCAACACCTTGTCAATATATGCACTCTGGCTTAATCCAATAAGCCTTCTCGATCTATCTCTATAGATCTTGATTCCCAAAATATAAGCTGCTTCTCCCAAGTCCTTCATCGAAAAACTATTTTTCAATGAGTCCTTGACAGATTTAAGCATCTGAACATCATTCCCAATCAATAATATGTCATCCATATATAAGATCAGAAATGCAACTGAGCTCCCACTGACCTTCTTGAATACACAATGATCACAATCGTTCTTGATGAAGCTAAACTCTTTGAACGCTTCAGTAAAACGAATGTTCCAATTCCGAGATGCTTGCCTTAATCCATAAATGGATCTTTGAAGCTTGCATACCATGCTAGACTTCTTTGGATCGACAAAACCCTCGGGTTGTGTCATATACACATCCTCGGTTAAATTTCCATTAAGGAAAGCCGTTTTGACATCCATCTGCCATATCTCATAGTCGAAATATGCTGCTATAGCAAGAATGATCCGAATTGATTTAGGCATCGCTACCGGTGAGTAAGTCTCATCGTAGTCAACTCCTTGAACTTGTCGATAACCTTTAGCGACAAGTCGAGCCTTATGGACTGTTACATTTCCGTCCATATCAGTTTTCTTCTTAAAGATCCACTTGCACTCAATGGCTTGAACGCCATCTGGCAGATCAACCAAGTTCCAAACTTGATTGTCATCCATGGACTTTAATTCGGATCTCATGGCCTCAAGCCATAACTCGGAATCAGGGTTGTCCATCACTTCTGCATACATAGTCGGCTCGTTGTTCTCCAAGAACAACACATTGCAGTCATGCAAATTGCGTAACCTTTTCGACCTCCGTGAACCGGTGTCGACTCCACTACGGGTTCTTTGACTAACTCCGGTGTGACAGTATCACCTACTGGAACGTCCCCGTGTGTTTCTCGAATTTCTTCTAGTCGGCCGTCCTCCCACTAGCCTTCCGATTGAGAAACTCTTTCTCAAGGAAAACTCCATGTCGAGCGACAAACACTTTGCCCTCTTCACGGTTGTAGAAGTAATATCCTAAGGTTTCCCTTGGATATCCCACGAATATGCACTTGTCCGATTTGGGTGTGAGTTTATCCGACTGGAGTTGCTTGACATATGCTTCACATCCCCAAATTTTTAGAAAAGACAAATTGTGACTCTTCATAGTCCATATCTCATATGGTGTCTTATCTACGGACTTAGATGGTACCCTGTTTAGTGTGAAAGCTGCAGTTTCTAGAGCGTATCCCCAAAATGACAATGGTAAATCTGACTGACTCATCATCGATCGGACCATGTCCAACAGGGTTCGATTCCTCCGTTCAGACACACCATTTCTCTGTGGCGTACCTGGAGGAGTCAGTTGTGGAACTATTCCACGACTCTTCAGATGATCATCAAACTCCTGGCTCATATACTCACCGCCACGATCAGATCGTAGAAGTTTGATTTTCTTGCCAAGTTGATTTTCCACTTTGTTCTGAAACTCATTGAACTTTTCAAAAGTTTTTGACTTGTGCCTCATCAAGTAAACATATCCATGTCTACTCAAGTCGTCGGTGAAAGTCACGAAGTATTGGAAACCACCTCTGGCTGTCGTGCTCATTGGTCCACATACATCACTATGTATAAGTTCCAACAGCTCGGGCGCCCTCTCACAACTCTTTGCAACAGGAGTCTTAGTCATCTTACCGAGTAGGCAAGACTCGCATGTCTCGAATGATTCAAACTCAAACGAAGTTAGAATTCCATCATCATGGAGCTTCTTCATGAGCTTTTGACTAATGTGTCCTAGTCGACAATGCCAGATGTAAGTCAGATTTATCTCATTAGGCTTATGCCTCTTGACATTTATGTTATAGACGGATTCACCTCCAAGATCTAGGATAAATAACCCATTCACAACGGGTGCAAAGCCATGAAACATATTATTCAAGTAAATAGAACAACTATTGTCCTTAATACTGAATTCATACCCTTGTCTCATCAAACATGAGGCAGAAATAATGTTTCGACTCAAAGCAGGAACATAATAACAATTATCAAGTTCCATTACAAATCGTGAAGGTAAATTAAGTTGCATAGTGTCGACGGCCAATGCAGCAACTCTTGCTTTATTCCCGACGAGTATGTCAACTTCTCCTCTTGCGACATTCCTAGTTCTGCTTAGCCCCTGCATCGAGTTGCATATGTGAACAACCGATCCGGTGTCATATACCCAAGAGCTAATAGAAACATCAGCAAGATAAATGTCTATAACATATACAACAAGTGTACCTGAAGAAGTCATACATCCAGTCTTCTTGCCCTTCTCGGCAAGCCACTTGCTGCAGTTCCTTTTCCAGTGTCCGGGTTCTTTGCAATGAAAGCAAATACTCCCCGAGGTCGTCCCTGACTTAGGCGCAGCAGCGGCAGTTGAAGTTGCCTCCTTCTCTTTGCCCTTCGCCTTAGCCTTTTTCTTGGACCAGCTCTTCTTGAACTTAGCCAAATTCTGCACCATCAACACTTGACGATGCCTACCTTTCTTGATATCCTGCTCTGCCACTTTGAGCATCCCATGCAATTCAGTGAATTTCTTTTCCATCCCATGCATATGGTAGTTCGAGATGAACGGCCCATAGCTATCCAGGAGAGAACCCAGAATTGTATCTGTGGACAATTCGTCCCCAAGTGGGAAGCCCAACCGATCCAGAGCTTGCATGTACCCGATCATCTTGATCACATGTGGGCTTAGTGGATCATGGCTCAGTGGATCACCCTCTTTCAGCTTACAATCCATCAAGGATCGCCAGACGTTGAACCTTTCGGTCCTAGCCTGCATTTGAAACATGCTCTTGAGGCTCAGTGGATCATATCGAAAGCCTCAATATTTTTGAACTGCTGCTACAGATCGGGCTCCATAGAAGCCAACATGAGACAGCTGATCTCGTTTGATTCATTAACGAGTTTCTGGTGGGCATTCCTGGTTGTGGCATTAGCATTATCGGCAGGTTCCTCTGGAAGCGGATTCTCTAGAACTTGTTCCTTTTTCTCATGCCTAAGAACAATTCTCAGGTTTCTATACCAGGTGGTAAAGTTTGTTCCATTCAATTTATCTTTTTCCAGGATTGATTTCAACGCAAAGGGGGTAACTTGAGCAGGTGGTGCCATTAATCTACAACGGAAATATGCAAAACAGTAAGACATGTATTCATGAAGAGTAATTCATATTAAACAATTTTAGTAAGGTCATTACTCCCACTAAAATCAACATCCCTCGGTTGATACTTAGTGATTCAAGATCCAAGATAAACATGTCAACTAGTGAGCTTTTGCATCACCGCTAGAGGACAAGATCACTCGGTAAGCAACTCTTGCTAATCGCATCTCCATACGACTCTTGTTGTTGGGGGACATCTCATGCCTCGCCAACTCCTATGCCTCGTGGCCCAAAACTGTTTTGATAGCCACGACAAGTCAACCAATGCTTCGCGTGTAAGTGTCCGACACAAATTCATCACTTCAAGGAGATCTAGTGGCACCCTAATTTCATAGGCCCGCCACTAAATATACTTGACATGTGAAGGTGCAGCAATTGGGGAGGCATTTGTACTTGACATTCTTTGAGGGTCACCCTACTTAAAACATCTATCATGTAAAAGAAGGGTGCATAAAAGGGATAAACTTTCACAGGCAGTTTATATATGTGTGATATGGTATAGCCCCTTTTCACAGCGCATGGTGATCTCCATCTCCACGTGCGCGGTCTGCCCATGCATGGTTGTCCTCGTGGTGATCTCCATCTCCATGCCATGGTGTCAACCGCCAAGTTTTACATAAGATACTATGCTATTAAAAAAACTAATAGCTACTGAAAGTAAATTACATTACATGGCTTATCATGTTGACACGCAGGTAATTAATACAATAATGGGACAATCATATGGCTCCTGCCGGTTGCTGCACTCATGACACGCATGTCATGAAATAATAATATACAAGCAACATACATGGGCTATACCAAATCACAGTCATTCCCTGCAAAAACGAGTCAGACGTTCTACCGCCGAAGATAAAACCTCCTGAAACTCTATCTTCCAAGCGGATTTTGGCGTAGCCAGAAGCGCCGAAATCTCGTTCCGACTTTTCGCCTCTAATCCAACTTTTCGTTAGCTTCAGTTTGACAGGTCGTGGAGCAAAATCGGAGTTCGTATGCAAAAGTTACAGCCGTTTTACCGAGACCGCTCCAACAGATTTCAGCACCGCGGAAATCACATTTCCAAGGTGTTGATCTATGTTCCGATTCGATCAGTCTCTTTGATCTTCGCGTGCTGCATCCTGGTTTATGTTTCACTGTCTACCCCGATGGAGGAAACCGACCGGTAGGGGTAAGTCGTGTCACGACCTCTGCGTCACGATCACGGAAACAAGATCACGAGACCAACATTCAACACTGATGTGCGCGGCCGATCTCATCGACCCGCACTTGAACCGATCTACATATCTCATATGCATATCTTCGAATCTATCACCACACAGCGGAGGCTCTGATACCACTGTTGGAACACGCGGTACGCTACACTAGCGCCAAATAAAAATTTCTACCGCGCACCCAAGATCATGCTGCTGGAAATAGATCACGAGATCAGGTTTACCACTAGACGCGCAGTCACCGCAGCGGGAGTAGAGTTGGTGATGCGTGTAGTCAATCTCACGGCCCGTCTCCCCTCTTGGTGCCGATCTCCCACGAACAGCGAGGATCCGCGAATGGTGATCTACCGCGAAAGGCTCCTCGCGGTTCCCTCGAACGGTTCGTCCAAGCACCGCAGATGCGATGCCTCCAAGGTATCCACACGTACGGGGAGCAGTGTCGAGCGGCGGACTGCTAGGTCCGGTTGCGCGGCATGGATGTGGGGAGTGGCGGCGGCTCTCGAGAGTGGGGAGTAGCGCATAAAGTCGTTTTGACGAACCTTAACAATGTCATATGCAACATTCCTTTTGCCTCACGATATTTGTTGTCGAGCCCAAGGCGAGTACTTGTGACCATTGTGGTAGCTCGACCTCTCTTCCCGAAACTGTGATACAGATTCTCAAACTGGGTTAACACTTAACCCAAGTCGCATGGCCATGCTTTCCGAATCTGATCACTCGAGAGGGCCCAGAGAATATCTCTCCATATAGGAGTGGCAAATCCCATCTTGGTCAACCATGTCTCGCGGCATGTCTCACGACTCACCCGAAAGCTACCTTTATAACTACCCAGTTACGGAGTAGCGTTTGATAGACCCTAAGTGAGTCGATCCTCATCCCGAGAACATGCGAGGACCTCAGGTCTAGGACATGTCATAAACATTGTTCTTGAGACTAACAGATGACTATATCTCGCTGCGTCTCAAAGTGGGTCTGCCCGACTCGGTGATCTCCATTCCCGAGTCCATACTATCGGTTTAGCATCTCCATGCACATGACTTGTGAAACATAGTCATCAACCGAGTCGTATACTAGTCGAGGATATGTGTCCGCACAACCTTATCAACTAGGGACCATTAGAACAATCATCATACAATACATAGTTCCACAAACAAGTCACATACTTATTGATACATATCATTGATGATGTTCAAGGACAATACAAAGGACTCATGAATACATATGGAAATATCATCATCACATGATTGCCTCTAGGACATATCTCCAAGAGAACCTTGGACCCTGTATCAGGGAAGTGCCGTTGGACGGACGAGCAACTGAAAATACCAGTCAAGAGGCTTCGGCACTATATCGATGCAGTGAAGCAAGGGACGTTCGTTCCAGATAGGGAGAATGACGAGCTCACAATGGCCCTCGGGAATCCTGAGCACCCTGGACGGACACGAGGCACGCCAGGCTCCATTCCGTGGAAGGTTGGTTTTCCGGACGCAGGCCGTTACAAATGCCAGGAGAGGGAGAAGAAAGTGGAGCATAGCCAACTGCATGCGCTGCATGCAAGGGTACAAGGGCTAGAGGAACGAGAAGCAGATCGCAGCAAACGACCTGCCGAAGCTTCCCCCGAAGCTACCCCGCCATCTCAGCAGAGAAGCAGCGTGGCTTCTACCAAGCTTCTTCAGCCGGAGCATGTCTTGACGGCTCCTGCTAGCTACCCCGTGGATTTTATCACGGAGTCTCAAAATTGCCACCTTATGACCCAATGGCAGAAATTAAAAGTCAAGGCGGTTGTCGGCCAAGTTCAACCTTCTGAACCCGGCACAACTTTTCACTGTCATCCGATTCCAGAAGGATATGCTAGGGTGACGGTGGACGAAATAATGGAGGGATTTGAGGACCTCCAGCTTGACCACCCTACCGGTGAAGGGAAGACTCGGCTGGATTCTGCTCTGAAGACTCCATGCCTACGGCGGAAAGAGTTCATCAAGCTTCTGAACTGGATGCTGCTGTTTACAAGGGACGCGATGCTGCTATTTTTCTTTCAGTAGCGCGTTTTTGTGGCACGCACTGCTGCTAAATAGTAGTAGCGTCGTATTTTAAAGAGCTGCTAGAAAGATTCCATGTATAAGGTTTTTTCTAGTAGTGTGAGATTATTGATGTTATTAACATTATTAAAAATAGAAGGTATAAACAATAGTTTTTTCATGAATAAAATTACATGCAAATGTAGGTGATGTTTTCTGAACCTCCTAATTTCTAATTTGCATTTTTTCTGAGTTTGTACCAACTTGTTATGAATATTCAAATAACTTTGACCATTATTTTAAAAATTATAACAAGCTATATATGAACTTGGAAAAATGCAAATAATATCAAAATGATCGGAAAACATCACCTATATTTGCCTGCAATTTTTATTCGTGAAAAAGAATGATTTACACTTTCTCTGTAAACTAATATAAAATCGTTTAGATCATTAAAATAGTAATCTAAATGTTTTTTATATTAGTTTACGGAGGCAGTACCTTTTTATGTTTAATAATGTCCTAACTACATGGTTCGCGGAGTGATCGTGCCTTTTTTCTTTGAGGGGTAATCGTGAGGGCAGATCCTATACGACGCCCGTGTGCGTCCGTTCGTCGCTGCTTCGCTGAAGCGAAGCGAGCGAACAAGGCGCACGGGCCGGCCCACTTCGAGCGAGACCTGGTTTGGGAAACCTTCTAGTAGGTTCTCTGAACCGGTTTTTTCATTTTGCTTGTTTTTCCGTTTATACCTGTTTCTTTTGCTAGTTTTTTCGGTCCTAAATAAAAAACCTGTTTCCTTTTTTACCTTTTTTTCCTTTTTTCTATTTCTGTTTCTGGTTCTTTTCTTTTATTTATCCTTTTTCGTTTTGCTTTTATACTTTGTTTTCAAGCAAATGGTTTGAAATCCCAAATTTTGTTCTCGATTTAAAAAATTGTTCATTGATTCAAAATTTTGTTTACTTTTTTCAAAAATTGTTCAGTGTATATCACAAAATGTTCAATATGTATTTAATATTTGTTTAGTGTATATAACAAAATTGTTCAACGTGTAGTTAAAAATAGTTCAATGTATATTACAAAAATGTTCAATGTATATTTAAAATTTGTGCATCATATATCACAAAAATGACATTGTGTAGTTAAAAATTGTTTGGCGTATTTTCACAAAAAAATCAATGTATATTTGTAACTTGTAAAAATTCAACAAATGTTTGGATTTTCAAAAAACAATCATGGTCAAAAATTATTCACGTTTTTTTTGTAAAACTCACGTTTTAAATTTTTTTCGAGAAAAAGTTATTCATTTCTTGAAGGAATAATTAAAAGACGGATCTACCGGTGTACATAGTACCTGGAATTTGAGCGCTGGAACTTAACACATAGTCAGGCGCCAGTGTAGTGGCAAGCAACGCGGCTAAATATTGTGTGTCACGGGTTCGAGTCTATCCAACGCTGCATTTTTTCTGCCATTTCCCTTTTACGTTCGCTCGTGGAAATGGGCCGGCCCGTTTTGCGTGAATCCTTCAGCGGAAGCTGCACGTCTTGACGCACGCGAGCGTCAGCTAGGAGCACTCAATCGTGGGTCTTATTGTGCCTGAAAGTTCTGGCATGATAAGGTGGGCCTAACGTGACACAACCCAAGGCCCAGGGCCCAGGGCCAGTTAACTCACGACTCATTCTAAAAAAAAACTTGAGCAGGTGCGTAATCGCTCTCGGAAGGCGGAACCTCGGCAGGTCGGCGGCGGCGGCGAATGCGACGGCGTAGGCGAAGGATGACAACGCTGAGGGGCACTTCTCCTCGTGCTCCTACGCCGACTTTGGCCTCCACCACTCCACCCACCCTCTGCGCCCACCTCCAAGATCCCTCCCTCTCCCCCTCTCCGACTCCTCGTGTCTCTCGAGGCCCTGCAGGTGGTTTGGCAGTCCCCTCGGTGAACATATGATTTTCTCGAGAAAAAAATTGTACATATGACTTTCAAATTTCCAATCTGAATGATTGAAATGATATTCGTAGATCTAGTTGTGATACGGAGATAGTAATATGTCCAAAACGTCGTATATGCACTCTATCGGATTCGTGCATAGGAACCTAGTTAGCGGCCTTTATTTCAGAAATGACTGTTTCTCTGACATTCCATGTCACCTTAATTTACAGTGCAGTTTTGAGAAGTAGACAGTTCAATACGCTCCTTTACATTGGAACCAGTGTCTAGGTATGGTGTTTCCATTAATCTCATGTCTAGTGGGCCCAATAAATGGATCGAGACAATAAACAAGTACACATAGTTAATACTGTATCTGTTTGAAAAACACCAGATTCACTTTTGGAGCAACTTTCTAAAACAGTTTGTTCAGACTTAAAAAGAACACTGAAGGTCCTACTTTACAGCTGCCTTCTATTTATTTCCAACATATATGGTGGTGTATGTTGCGCAGTTGGACCAAATAAAAACATGTTGAGTATAAACATTTGAATCTCCATCGCATCTCCTTCCAAGATAGTTTCCGGTGCCCATCTCTGATGAAAGAATGTCTTACCGCCTTCAGCATTTTAGATCAACTGTGTTGAGCACCATGCAAGGAAGTTGTCTCTGCAGTCTGCAAAACTTTTCGGATCTTACTGGTCACCATGTGTTTCATTTGGTTTCCATTTGGATATAGCATAAATTACTCTCCCTTTCCATCCTTGTAGCAGCCAGCCGCAATCTTCAACAGCAAAGAAGTCTTCATGATAATGTGAGTTCTTCATGTGTACTATGTTCTTTAAGACGGCTTGATCTATGGGAAGCTGCTGGAACCCAGCCTTGAGGAACCTTCCTTGCCACTGCCTGTAACTTTCGGGCCTGTGAGTCCTTTCTGCATCCTCACATGCTATTATGTTGAGTGCATCCCTCCCAAATGGGATCCTCTCAAGCATCTTTCTTGCTTCACTATCCCATGGAACATTTGCATCAAGCATGTCAAACACTGAAGAGTAATGGAGCATAACTTCTTTGAATCGTTGTATGAAGAAGGGAGAACTATGTAACCCGTTCACAGTGCCAGAAATAAAAACCTTTGGATTCATCCTCCTCATAGTTTTCAGCACCTCGTCCCTTGCACTATTTATGCCATCGGTTTCATGACCAATATTCTTCATCCGGAATATGCAGTTGATTATGAGAACTTCATCCTCGTCAATGTTAAGATCCTCAATTTTAATGGCGCCCCATGTTGAAGCGGCAATGCCCTGATACTGAAAAGGTACCCTGAACATGTTTGCATAATCAGCCAACCGCTTCCCTGTCTCCTCGATCATTTCGCAGGGGCGAAACCCTGGCTGAGCAACGTCTATACCTGTGATCCGAAGCTTAGGGGATCTCTCTTCTTGCTGTGCAAACTTCTGAATCATTAATGGCCACTGAAAGCCATAGCCGATGCCAAAATCAATGATGTGCACTTTTGGTTGCCCTTTTGAGACATCAAGAATAGCTTGGCTCGCAAAGTAATATGACATCCTGACAAAAGGGCAAGTTGCAACGAAAAGGTTGTAAGCCTCTAACCAATCCGTGGGACTTGTTCGCCTCTCCATGAGGGTGCGATAAACCTGACTGCCGCTCCCAGCCAAGCGTGCCTCAAGGCCATCCGCCAAGTAAAATGCCAGTCTCTGAGTGCAATCACCATCGGCTGAAGAGTGTTGTCTTATCTTCAATAGCAGTTCACTGGCCAACAGGTAGCTGTTTTCTGCCACAGCTTGTGCGCAATGGATGAGGAGAGTCCTAAGATCAACCAACTCTTTCCTCGGTTGCATCCTAGCCCTTAGCTTCTGACGTCCTTTACTCCGGCCTTTCACAGAATTCTTGTTTCCTTCCACTGACATCCCTCTTGTCAGTCTTGTTGTTTGATCGGAACTCTTCCAACCATAACATAACAGAACTCGGTCGAAATTTTCATTTCGAGTTATTGCACAAGTGGTGAAGACAAGATGTTTATTGCTCCTTCCTTCCAAGATATCCCATTTTTCGCTCCTCTGTCCTACTGTCTCCTTTATAGTCATTTTGGAAATAGTAAGTATGTCATTCTCTAAATATATCACTAGCTTACCAATACGTGGAGCAAACATCGTTGCCTCCTCGACATCTCTCTGACAATGTAAGGCAGGGAAATCAGATCTAGAAGTCAGTCCAACAATTATCGACGGACTGTTTTGTAGGGAAAGACTCTTATTGCAAGTATATGGACTCAACAGCTTTGTTAAGGGCTGTAACACGCTGTAACTGGAACAGTTATTACTGAAGCTTGTGCTCCAGAGCCTCTTGTAACAGCTGGTACCACTCTTATCAGGGTTGTCTGGTTTGTTGTTGCTATGTATTTGTGTAAAATTAGTAGTCGGCGTGTATACCTCCCCAAGAATGTCACGGAATGGCTTTTCAGCTGCCTGGAGAGCAGCATCCCCTTGGCATATGTTGACCGTCTCATCGACATCTTCCATCAGCATTTTGCTTATGTATTGAAGGGCATCATTTGATCTGATCAGGCGTTGAGGGCTACCCCCTGCAGCAATCTGAACTTGGTTTTGTCCATGGCTCCTATTGGCTAGGGAGAGAACTATGGAGTGTGGACCACTCAGGTCATAGTTGTACACGGTGAGTTGCTGCTGGGAAGAGTAATCACCCTCGTATGGTTGGTTGGTTGCTACGACAGTCCCCAGATTATCACATAGAGGTTCAGGTGCCATTGTGGAAAGTCTGATTTCCACCTCAATATGAGATATATGATGCTTCTTTGTCCCACTGCAAATGGGTCAGCTTGTTTCCTGGACGAATAAAAAAGGGGAATGGAAACTAAATTATGTGAGACGAATTTCCATTCACCTTGCTCATGTGCTACAATCTAGAATGCTCGTAAAACGCAGATCAGCTTCTTCTTGTTTATCAGAAATTCAGCTTATGATTGTTTTTGCATGCACACACGAGAACAACTATTTTAGTCGGTTGAACATACAATAAGCATCCATAACAGAAACAGCATGACTAAAGCGATTTGAGTCTACGATGCGCCTAATACCACTTTTCCTTTTTATTTGCAGGAGGCTGCTCATCTTATCTAAGCAAGTAGCAAAAGTAGGGAAGCACACACCTTGGTTACTGAACAACAGCATCAGCATCAGGTCCAATGCTTTGAGAGAATAGTATTGAGAATGTGGACTATGAAAGAAGAGTAGTGAAGTTGTGGTTCTGATGTATGCTAAATTTGTCGTTCCTCTACCTTATGGCTTAGTTCCCAATGTCATGAGATTGTGACGGAGAATGGTTCAGATTACAAGCAACTATTCTGTCGATTAGTTCTAGGCCCGGACGCGCACCAGACCGATAAAAAAGTATTTATTAGGAGCGCTGGTCTGGGTTTCAATCACTATTAAGGTTCCTAATTGAATTGTTAAAAAAAAGGAGATGCACTATTTAAAGAAATCTGTCTTTCTTTTCCACTCGATGTATTCAACGAAAAAGAAGGCACTATTCAAAGAATTGTTAATTATTTAGCAGCAGCAGCATCAGATTCAGTGCTTTGAGGAGAGTAATGGGGATGTGTGCTATGAAAGAATAGTAGTAAGCTTGTGGTGTTGATGTGAACTAAGTTTGTCGTTCCTCTACCTTATGGCTTATGGCTTTGTTCCCAATGTCATAAGATTGTGACAAAGAATGGTCCAGATTACAAGAAATTATCCTGTCGATTAGTTCTAGGCCCAGCTGCGCATCAGAGGTATAAAAAAGTGTTTATTAGGAATGCTTGCCTGGGTGTCAACATTATTAAGGTTCCTAATTGGGTTGTTAAAAAAACTGAGGTAATCGGAAGGAGATGCACTATTTGAAGAATTTTTTCTTTCTCTCCCACTTGATAGTTTGTTGTACTTCATCTCAGTAAAATAATCAGATTTTTTTTCGTGATTATCTTATTAGTTCAAAGTTGAACGTTGGTGCCAAGCTACTCTGATGAGATTTGCAATTGTGTTCTGCCGTACCTGAAGTATTTTACCAAAGGCTTGAGTCATACAGTTGTACCAAATGTTTAAGGAGTATAAATGCCTCTGAATTTTATTTACAACATCGACAGGATTGGTAGTTATCATGTCATGAAAATGCACATCCAGATTCAATATGTAATACTAGAACGACAGGCCAAAAAATACTTGAAGAAAATAAAACAAAATCTGTTAAATGTTTCGACGTAATTGAAAGAAAAAGGTGGCACTATTCAAAAAACTTGTATTTTTTTTCATTTGGTAGTTGATATATATAATGGTTGAATTTTTGGAGTGTAGTTTGTTGTACTTTTTTTTTTGCGGGGGTAGTTTGTTGTACTTTAGTATATTATTAAGCCATCATTTTTTCTGTAATTATTTTCTTTGTGTTTCGAGATTGGTATAGTGGTATCGTATAAAGGCTTTGAGTTTGGTCACGTATATGTGATATATTAGACGTGTTCGCGGCCTAGTAACTAGTAATAGATTTCACCTTCTTGTCATTTGGAGGGCAACATCAACATCAACAACATTAATTAGTTTGATAAATAACATCTTGGCATTTAAAGGGCTCCGTCAAACATTAGTGGGCTAGTAGAACCAGCATGAATATTCCATATAGAAAAGCTATGGCCTCGCCCGCGTCTTCAGGCACACAAGTGTGCTGCCCCCAATAGTCCTCAACATCATCGTGGAGAAGGCCCAGCTATGGGCCACCACGGGTGCAAAGAAGCTTGTGAAAATTGTATTGCGCGATAAATTGTCATGCGGCGTTGTAAGGGATGACTGTAAATCTTTTGCCCCCATTTTAAAAATATATATAGATCACACAACAAAAGAACACATGTTGTTTACCTTGAATAAAATTACAGAAATGGACAGGCAGGGTTTGTACTTTCTTTGATTTCAAAGAGATAACCATCATTATTACTTTTTGTGTGTGAGAAAGGAAAGATAATATTATTTTTTTATTAGGCTGTGCATGAGTTTGCTCTTTTTCTCGATTCAATAACTCGGGTAAGACTATGAAAATACATCACACACTATGAAAATAGAACCTGGTTTGATAAGATAGACAACTAATTGAACCTTAAATTTGATTTCCGATGGGATGGAGGTACCACCATCTTAACTAACTACCTATTTTTTTAGAAACCGCTAACTATATAGTTTGTGCTTGGTTTTCACCTAGGCTGTGTGAATGTGACCTTGTATTGATGCCTATGTCACCAACCATTGTAACTTGCTCACCTAATAATATATAAAACTCTCATCTTGTTCATCATATTCCACTTAGGGAGCATTCAGATTTTTTTTATTTTGTTAAGAAATTTGGCAGTTTCCGATTAAGTTTAACTAGATTAGTATCATCACAAGATTACCGATATAGTTTGCCATGGCTTCTGCAATGACAGCTCCTGGTCTAGATATGGAGGCCTTGACCGGGCGATAGGGGAGGACCCTCGGGTTGGGCCGGCCACCTTAGTACCTCGTGCAGCAGGGAGTTTCTTGAACTAGATGATATCTCGTGTTGCCATCGAATGAAATATACAATTCGTAAATATTGTGTAGAATATTGATTTTGTCCTTACGATTTAAACTAGTATGTGATAAATTTCTACATCCGCAAGAAATTCTTAACAGGAAAAGTTGTGCATGTCACAATTAAATGTCGGTTCATTTAAAACTCAATTAAAATGCACTCATGCATGTGACATTATGCTAGTGGTACCCCTTATCTTAGCCATCCATTTTTGCATCGTGATTTGTGCATGCATATTTGTCATTTTTGTTTCTCTCAAACGAAACAACGTATAAACCTCAAACTTTGCAGGACAACAACACATTCTAATTAGATTTTTTTCATGCATTTTAAGTGCTATTTTTTTAATTTTGTATATTTATGTCGGTCCGGAAAATCTGAAAGTTTGTTCACACATTGAAGGTATAAAGTTTGTTTGATCTGCAAAGTTTAAAAGTCTATATGTTATTTCATTTGAGAGAAACAAAAAAAGCGGAATCTTCTTGTTGTAAGTTAGTTGGAGAGTACGGATCTCAAAGCAATGTTGAGGGCTAAAGATAAGAGGTTCCATGTAGCTCGACCTACAGAGAAACTTTGTGCTTCCTTTTTTATTAGAGAATTAGCTTATGATTGTTTTGGCATGCCATACTGATCGAAAACTAATTCCAAAGGCTAGCAGACACGGGAATAATTACTTTAGCCGGTTAAATATAGAATCTGTGAACCGCAAAAAAAAAGAATCTGTGACGCGCTTAATACCACTGCTCAGTTTTATTTGAATGAGGCTTCTCGTCCGCGCAAGTAGCAATAGTAGGGAAGCACACACCTTGGTTATTTAGCAGCAGCAGCGTCAAATCCAATGCTTTGAGAAGAGTAGTGAGGATGTGGGCTATGAAAGAATAGTAGTGAGCTTGTGGGGTTGATGTGAACTAATTTTGTCGTTCCTCTGTCTTACGGCTTTGTTTTCAACGTCATAGGATTGTGACTGAGAATGGTCCGGATTACAAGCAATCATCCTGTTGATTAGTTCTAGGCCCGGCTGGGCATCAGAGGTATAAAGAAGTGTTTATTAGTTACGCTGCCTGGGTCTCAACACTATTAAGGTTCCTAATTGAGTTGTTAAAAAATCCAAGGTAATCGAAAGGAGATGCACTATTCGAAGAATTTTTCCTTCCTTTCCCACTTGATACTTGATAAATATATATAGTGGTCTTGGTCGATTTTTTCGAGGATAATTTGTTGTAATTCATCTCAGTAATAATCAGATTCTTTTTCATGATTATCTTATTAGTTCATAGATGAATTATTGGTGCCTAGCTAGTCTGATGAGATTTGCACTTATGTTCTGCCATACCTGAAGTATTTTACCAAGGCTTGAGTGATATAGTTGTACCAAATGTTTAAGGAGTGTAAATGCCTCTGAATTTTATTTACATCATCGACATGATTGTTAGTTATCATGCCATGAAAATGCACATCCAGATTCAATCTTTAATACTAGAAGAACAGGCCAAAAAATCTTTCTAGAAGACCATAAAACAATATCTGTTAAAATTTTGGACATAACTGAAAGAAAAAAGGAGGAACTATTCAAAAACCTTGTTTTTTTCATTTGATAGTTGATATATATAATGGTTGAATTTTTAGAGTGTAGTTTGTTATATTTTATCTCATTAAACCATTAGGTTTTCGTAATTATTTTCTCTGTGTTACGAGATTGGTATAGTGGTATCGTGTAAAGGCTTTGAGATTGGTCATGTATATATGATAAATTAGACGAGTTCACAGCCATTAGTAACAGATATATTACACCTTCTTGGCATTTGGAGGGCTGCATCAACATCGACAACATTAATTAGTTTGCCTCGTCAAAAACACATTAATTAGTTTGATAAATTACATCTTCTTGGCATTTGAAAGGTTTCGTCAAAGATTGGTGGGCTAGTAGAACCAGCATAAATATTTCATCTAGAAAAGTCATGGCCTCTCTCGTCATGCTTGTCTCTTGGACAATTTAGTATGAATGAAACGCCCGCGTCTTCCGGCACAAAAGTGTGCGTCCCTGATAGTACTCAACATCATCTTGGAGGAAGCCAAGCAATGGGTCACCACGGGTGCAAAGAAGCTTGGGAAAATTTTATTGCGCGAGCAATTGCCATGCGGTGTTGTAAGGGACGATCGTAAAACTCCATTCTCCTCTTAATTAATTGATGAGACAAATCTTTTGCCCCCATTTTAAAAGTATATATAGGTTACACAGCAAAAGAAAAATGTGTTTACCCTGAAAAAAGGTACAGAAATGGACAGACAGAGTTTGTACTTTCTTTGATTACGAAGAGATATAAGCATCATAAATTTTTTGTGTGTGAAAAAGGAAAGATAATACTCCCTCTCTCTCAGTTTACAGGGCTTGCGCGTACCCCTAAATCGTCAATTTGACCAACCTAATATAAGTCATATATTACAAAAAATATATCAATATAAAATTCAGATGTTCCATTTTCAAACCGTATAATTTTTGTGTTATATAGTTTATATTAGGGTGATAAAATTTGCAACCTAGGTATACGCGCGGGACTTGTAAACTGAGACGGAGGAAGTACTCCATTTGATCCCAAGAAAAGTGTTGTGGCTTTAGTTCAACTCTAGTTCAAATTTGAACTAAAGCCACGACATTTTTTATGGGATCAGAGGGAGTATTAGTTTTATCAGGTTATGCATGAGTTTGCTCTTTTTCTCGAATCAATAACTCGGGTAAGATTATGAAAATAGATCTAACGCTATGCAAATACAAAAATTGAACCTTAAATTTGATTTCTGCCGGATGGAGGTACCATCTTCACTAACTACCTAAGTATTTTTTGTAGAAACCACTAACTACATATTTGTGCTTGGTCTTTGCCTAGGCTGTGCGAATGTGACCTTGTATTGATGTCTCTGTCACCAACGATTGTAAATTGTTCACGTAATATATAAAACTCCCAACTTGTTCATCATATTCCCTTTAGGGGGCATTCACATTTTTTTAGTTTGTCAAAAAATTAGGCAGTTTACGGTTAAGTTTAACTCGATTAGCACCATCACAAGACTACTGACATAGTGTTGTCATGGCTTCGGCGGTGACAACTCCTGGTCTAGATATGGAGGCCTTGACCGGACGACGGGGGAGGACCCTCGGGTTGGGTCGGTCACCTTAGTACCTCGTGTGGCAGGGAGTTTCTTGAACTAGACGATATCCCACGCGTTGCCATGAGATCGAACATATAATTTGAAAATATTGTGTAGAATGCTAATTTAGTCCTTACAATTTAAACTATGTGCCAAATTTGTACATATCAGCAAGAAATACTTAACATGAAAAGTTGTGCACGTCACAACTAAATGTGGGTGAATTTAAAACACACTTAGGATGCGCTCATGCATGTTACATGGTAGATGATTCTCATGATGCATAGATGGAACGGATGCTAGTGGATCAAGCTAGTGAATCTAATGTTTATCACAGTTCTCTGGAAGCAGATAATTAGAAGCTTTTTCTATCACTCTCAGGTATATATATATTAGGATGATGAGCTGGCGTGATCAGGTGAAGCCTAACGTGACACGGCCCAGGGCCAGGCCCAACTAAAACACGACTCAGCAGGTGCGTAAACGCTTTCCGAAAGCGGAAAACGCCTCCTCTCTCCTTCTCTTGGGTTCTCCCCTCCTCTCCTCCCTGACCTTTCTCTCCATGGCCGCCACGAAGAAGCTCGGCAGGTCGCCGCCGCCGCCGGCGGCGAATGCGAAGGCGTAGGCCAAGGAAGACGCGGCGGAGGGGCTCACCCCCTAATGTCATCCACAAATTTTTTGAGAAAAAAAATCTGTACATATGATCTTCAAATTTCGTAGTGTAAAGTAGAAGTTTGACAGAAGACATGTCACCTATAGTTGTGATACGGAGAGAGTAATAATATGTGAACATTAACTGCAATCTATTGTATTCATGCGGAGGAGCCTTGTTTATATTAACTAACTGCAATTCCCGTCTTGGAATCAGAAATGAGAATCCTCTCATCATCCATATCGCCAGTTTTCACACAGTGAATCTTACCCATACTGTAAGTTGCCGAGATGTTTGTGCACTTCAAAAACTGTGAATCTTACTGATCATAATATGTTTCATTAGGTTTCCATTTAGATACAGCATAAAGTACCCTCCCTTTCCATCCTTGTAGCAGCCGGCCGCAATCTTCAACAGCAAAGAATTCCTCATGATAATGTAAGTTCTTCATGTGTACTATGTTCTTTAAGATGGCTGGATCAACAGGAAGCTGCTGGAACCCAGCCTTGAGGAACCTTGCTTGCCACTGCCTATAACTTTCCGCCCTAGTCCTTTCTGCATCCTCACATGCTATGATGTTAAGTGCATCCCGCCCAAATAGGATCCTCTCAATCATCTTTCTTGCTTCATTATCCCGTGGAACATTTGTATCAAGCATATCAAACATTGAAGAGTAATGGAGCACAACCTCTTTGAATCGTTGTATGAAGAAGGGAGAACTATGTAACCCATTCACTGTGCCAGAAATAAAAACCTTTGGGTTCATCCTCCTCATGGTTTTCATTCACTCATCCCTTGCGCTATTTATGGCTTCGGTTTCATGACCAAAATTCTTCATCCGGAATATGCAGTTGATTATGAGAACTTCATCCTCATCAATGTTAAGATCCTCAACATTAATGGTGTCCCATCTTGAAGCGGCAATGCCCTGATACTGAAAAGGTACATTGAACATGTTTGCATAATCAGCTAACCGCTTCCCCGTCTCCTCGATCATTTCGCAGGGGCACAAACTTGGCCGAGGAACTTCTATACCTGTGATCCGAAGCTTAGGTGCTCCCCTTTCTTGCCGTGCAAACATCTGAATCATTAACGGCCACTGAAAGCCGAAGCTGATGCCAAAATCGCTGATGTGGACTCTTTGTTGCCTTTGTGAGACATCAAGAATAGTTTGGTTGGCAAAGTAGTATGACGCCCTTTTGAAAGGGCGATCTGCAAGAAAAAGGTTGTAAGCCTCTAACCAATCTGTGGTAATTTTTCGCTTTTCCATGAGGTTGTGATAAACCAGACCCCCGATTCCAGCCAAGCGTGCCTCGAGGCCACCCGCCAAGTAAAATGCCAGTCTCTGATTACAATCACCATCTGCTGAAGAGTGTTGTCTTATCTTCTTTAGGAAGTCACTGGCCAACATGTGGTTTTCTTCCGCCACAGCTTGTGCACAATGGACGAGGAGAGTCCTGACATCAACCAACTCTTTCCTCGGTTGCTTCCTAGCCCATAGCTTCCGACGTCCTTTGCTCCGGCCTTTCTGTGGATTCTTGTTTCCTGTCTCTGCCATGCTTTCTCGCAGTCTTGTTATTTGATCAAAACTCTTCGGACCATAGCATAGCAGAACTCGGTCGAAATTTTCATTTCGAATTATTGCACAAGGGGTGATGGCATGATGTTTATTGCTCCTTCCTTCCAAGATATCCCAGTTTTCGCTCATCTCTCCTACTTTTGCCTTTGTAGTCAGTTTGGAAATAGAAAGTATGCCATTCTCTAAATATATCACTAGCTTATCGATACTTGGAGCTAACATAGTTGCCTCCTCGACACCTCTCTAACATTGCAAGGCAGGGAAACCAGATCTAAAAGTCGGTCCAAGACTTATCGACGGATTGTTTTGTTGAGAAAGACTCCTATTGCAGATATATGGACTCGGCGGGTTTGTTAAGGGTTGTAACACGTTGCAACTGGAACAGTCATTACTAAAGCTTGTGCTCCAGAGCCTCTTGTAAAAACTGGTACCACTCTTATCAGGGTTGTTTGATTTACTGTTGCTATGCATTGACGGACAGTTAGTAGCCGGCGAGTATACCTCCCCAAGAATGTCACGGAATAGCTTCTCAGCAGCCTGGAGAGTAGCCTCCCCTTGGCATATGTCGACCCTCTCGTCGACGTCTTCCATCAGCATCTGGCTTATGTAGTGAAGGGCATCATTTGATCTGATACTGCGGTGCTCAGGGCTACCCCCTGCAGCAATCTGAAATTGGTTTTGTCCATGGTTGTTGTTGACACTTGCCTGGTTGGCTGGGGAGAAAACCGTGGCATGTGGACCACTCAGGTCGTAGTTGTACACATTGAGTTGCTGTTGGGAAGGGGAATCACCATCGTATGGTTGGTTGGTTGCTGCGACGGTGTCCAGATTCTCACGGAAAGGTTCAGTTGCCGTTGTGGAAAGTCTGATTTCCACCTCAATATGAGATATATGATGCCTCTTTGTTCCACAGAAAACGCAACAGCTTGTTTCCTGGACGAAGAAAAAAGGGAAATGGAAACTAAATTACGTGAGGTGAATTTCCGTTCACCTTGCAAATGTGCTATAATCTCGCAAAACGGAGTTCTGTTTCTTACTATTTATTAGAGATTCAACTTATGATTGTTTTTGCATGCCATACTGATTGGAAAAAAATCCATAGGCTTCCAGACACAAGAACAACTGTTTTAGCCAGTTAAACATAGAATGTTTAAGCATCCACAATAGAAACAGCATGACTAAAATGATTTTGAATCTACGACGTGCCTAATACCACTATTCCTTTTTATTTGCAGGAGGCTCCTCATCTGACTTGAGCAAGTAGCAAAAGTAGGGAAGCACGCACCTTGGTTATCAAGCAGCAGCAGCAGCACCAGATCCAATGCTTTGGGAGAAGAGTAGCAAGGATGTGGACTATGAAATAAGAGTAGTGAGGTTCATGTGAACTAATTTTGTCGTTCCTCTACCTTATGGCTTTGTTCCCAACGTCATAAGATTGTGACAGAGAATGGTCCAGATTACAAGCAATTATCCCGTCGATTAGTTCTATGCCCAGCTGTGCATCAGAGGTATAAAAAAGTGTTTATTAGGAATGCTTTCCTGGGTATCAATATTATTAAGGTTCCTAATTGAGTCGTTAAAAAATCTGAGCTAATCGAAAGGAGATGCACTATTTGAAGAATTTTTTCTTTCTTTCCCACTGAGAATTGGTGTTGATATATACTGAGATGCACTAGTTGATACATATAATGGTCTTGGTCGAATTTTTCGAGGATAGCTTGTTGTACTTCATATCAGTAAAATAATCAGATTTCTTTTTGATTATGTTATTAGTTCAAAGTTGAATTGTTGGTGCCTAGATAGTCTGACACTTATGTTCTGCCGTACCTGGAGTATTTTACCAAGGCTTGAGTCATACAGTTGTACCAAATGTTTAAGGAGTGTAAATGCCTCTGAATGTTATTTACAACATCGACATGATTGTTAGTTATTATGTCATGAAAATGCAGATCCAGATTCAATCTGTAATACTAGGAGAACAGGCCAAAATAAATACTAGAAGAAAATAAAACAAAAATCTGTTAAAATTTTGGACGTAATTGAAAGAAAAAAGGAGGCACTATTCAAAAAACTTGTATTTTTTTTCATTTGGTAGTTGATATATATAATGATTGAATTTTTGGAGTGTAGTTTGTTGTACTTTAGTATGTCATTAAACCATCAGTTTTTTCTGTAATTATTTTCTTTGTGTTTCGAGATTGGTATAGTGGTATCGTATAAAGGTTTTGAGATTGGTCACGTATATGTGATATATTAGACGTGTTCGCGGCCATTAGTAACTAATAGATTTCACCTTCTTGTCATTTGGAGGGCTCCATCGACATCAACAACATTATTTAGTTTGATAAATTACATCTTGGCATTTAAAGGGTTCCGTCAAACATTGGTGGGATAGTAGAATCAGCATGAATATTCCATATAGAAAAGCTATAGCCTCGCCTGCGTCTTTCGGCACAAAAGTGTGCTGCCCCCAATAGTCCTCAACATCATCGTGGAGGAGGCCCAGCTATGGGTCACCACGGGTGCAAAGAAGCTTGAGAAAATTGTATTGCGTGAGTAATTGTCATGCAGTGTTGTAAGGGATGATTGTAAAACTCTATTCTCAGACAAATCTTTTGCCCCCATTTTAAAAATATATATAAATCACGCAACAAAAGAACACATGTTGTTTACCTTGAAGAAAATTACAGAAATGGACAGGCAGTGTTTGTACTTTCTTTGATTTCAAAGAGTGAGCATCATTATTATTTTTTGTGTGTGAGAAAGGAAATATAATACTAATTTTTATTGGCTGTGCATGAGTTTGCTATTTTTCTCGAATCAATAACTTGGGTAAGACTATGAAAATACATCACACACTATGAAAATAGAAACTGGTTTGATAAGATACACAACTAATTGAACCTTAAATTTGATTTCCGATGGGATGGAGGTACCACCATCTTCACTAACTAGTAAATCGGAACAGATGGAGTATTTTTTTAGAAACCACTAACTATATAGTTTGTGCTTGGTTTTCACCTAGGCTGTGTGAATGCGACCTTGTGTTGATGCCTATGTCACGAACCATTGTAACTTGCTCACCTAATAATATACTATAAAACTTTCACCTTTTTTTTGAGGGGCTATATAAAACTTTCATCTTGTTCACCTAATAACTTACTGTGTGAAGGCTAACGTGACACAGCCCTGGCCCCAGGGCCCAGGCCCAGTTAAAACACGACTCAGTAGTTGAGAAAGTGCATAAACGCTCTCCGAAGGCGGAAAACGCCTCCACTCTCCTCTCCTCCGCGACCTCTCTCTCCATGGCCGCCAAGACGAAGCTCCGCTGGTCGCCGGCGGTGGGGGCTCCAACAGCGTCGAAGGCGACGGAAGACGAAGCGGAGAGGCTCTTCTCCTCGCGCTCCTTCGCCGACCTCGGCCTCCACCCCAACCCCCGCGCACGCCTCCAAGGTCTCTCCCTCCCCCCTCTCCGATTCCCCGTATCTCTGTGGCCCTAGTGATTTGGTAGTCCCCTCGGGAACCAGGAGCTCACATCTTTTTTGAGAAAAATCTGTACATATGATTTTCAAATTTCTAATCCGGATGGTTAAAATTATGCTCGTACTTAATTTTTTTACTCCGTATCTCTATGGAGTAGAAGTTTGACTGATTACATTAGTGCATTCTATTGGGTTCGTGCATAGGAACCTTGTTTAATTATTTTAAGTACAATTGCCGCCTTCAAATCAGAAATGAGAATCCCCTGACCTTCCATATCGCCAGTTTTGAGAGATGGGCAGTGCAATATTCCAAGTTTGATGGTTCAGGTCAGTTGCCTTGAGAGGTGCAGTCGAGTTTTTGATAAAACTTAGAGTCAATTCACCTTCTCAATCACCCTTTGGGGGATGATTTCATGGAAGGAACATCTGTTATACGTGAACTTCGCGACCGGAGTTGGTTTTTGCGCCAATCGCGCAACGAATCTCCTTTATGTTGACCCGGTTGTTGGTTTACAGCAAATCCAGTCTCCATGTATGGTATTTCCACTCCTCTCGTGTCTTGTAGGCTCAACACACAGACCAAAACAGTAACTAAGTACATATAGTTAAAAGAAGACCAGACTCGCTTACAGAGCACTTTCTATTTCTAGACCACTTTGTTCAGAAATTAAATGGAGCGGCAGAAGCAAAGTATAGCACAGTTGCCTTTTGCTACATATATGGTCGTGAAGTTGTGCATTGGACCAAATCAAAACATGTAGAATATCAACACTCAAATCACCATCCCATCTCATTCCAAGATATACTAGCATAAAGTACCGTTGTGTTGAGAATCATGCAAGCAGCTATAGAGGCGGTAAGTTGCCGATATGTTTGTGCACTTGAAAAACTGTTCGAATCTTACTGATCATCATATGTTTCATCAGGTTTCCATTTGGATATAGCATACATCACTCTCCCTTTCCATCCTTGTAGCAGCCAGCCGCAATCTTCAACAGCGAAGAAATCTTCATGATAATGTAAGTTCTTCATGTGTACTATGTTCTTTAAGAGGCTTGATCTACAGGAAGCTGCTCGAACCCAGCCTTGAGGAATCTTCCTTGCCACTGCCTATAACTTTCTGGCCTGTGAGTCCTTTCTGCATCCTCACATGCTATTATGTTAAGTGCATCCCGCCCAAATGGGATCCTCTCAAGCATCTTTCTTGCTTCATTACCCCGTGGAACATTTGCATCAAGCATGTCAAACACTGAAGAGTAATGGAGCATAACTTCTTTGAATTGTTGTATGAAGAAGGGAGAACTATGTAACCCGTTCACAGTGCCAGAAATAAAAACATTTGGGTTCATCCTCCTCATAGTTTTCAGCACCTCGTCCCTTGCGTTATTTATGCCATCGGTTTCATGACCAAGATTCTTCATCCGGAATATGCAGTTGATTACGAGAACTCCATCCTCGTCGATGTTAAGATCCTCAATTTTAGCGTGCCCCATCTTGAAGCGGCAATGCCCTGATACTGAAAAAGTACCCTGAACATGTTTGCATAATCAGCCAACCGCTTCCCTGTCTCCTCGATCATTTCGCAAGGGCGAAAACCTGGCTGAGCAACGTCTATACCTGTGATCCGAAGCTTAGGGGCTCCCACTTCTTGCTGTGCAAACTTCTGAATTATTAATGGCCACTGAAAGCCATAGCCGATGCCAAAATCAATGATGTGCACCTTTGGTTTCCCTTTTGAGACATCAAGAATAGCTTGGCTCGCAAAGTAATATGACGTCCCGACAAAAGGGCAAGTTGCAAAGAAAAGGTTGTAAGCCTCTAACAAATCCATGGGACTTGTTCGCCTCTCCATGAGGGTGCGATAAACCTGACTCCCGCTCCCAGCCAAGCGTGCCTCAAGGCCATCCGCCAAGTAAAATGCCAGTCTCTGAGTGCAATCACCATCTGCTGAAGAGTGTTGTCTTATCTTCAATAGCAGTTCACTGGCCAACAGGTAGTTGTTTTCTGCCATAGCTTGTGCGCAATGGATGAGGAGAGTCCTGAGGTCAACCAACTCTTTCCTCGGTTGCATCCTAGCCCTTACCTTCTGACATCCTTTGCTCTGTCCTTTCACTAGATTCTTGTTTCCTTCCACTGCCATCCCTCTTATTGGTCTTGTTGTTTGATCGAAACTCTTCCAACCATAGCATAGCAGAACTCGGTCAAAATTTTCATTTCGAGTTATTGCAGAAGTGGTGAAGACAAGATGTTTATTGCTCCTTCCTTCCAAGATATCCCAATTTTTGCTCCTCTGTCCTACTATCTCCTTTATAGTCAATTTGGAAATAGAAAGTATGTCATTCTCTAAATATATCACCAGCTTACCAATACGTGGAGCAAACATCGTTGCCTCCTCGACATCTCTCTGACAATGGACGGCAGGGAATCCAGATCTAGAAGTCGGTCCAACACTTATCGACAGACTGTTTTGTAGAGAAAGACTCATATTGCAGGTATATGGACTCAACTGGTTTGTTAAGGGCTGTAACACGCTGTAACTGGTACAGTTATTACTGAACCTTGTGCTCCAGAGCCTCTTGTAACAGCTTGTACCAATCTTATCAGGGTTGTCTGGTTTGTTGTTGCTATGCATTGGCGGACAGTTAGTAGCCGGCGCGTATACCTCCCCAAGAATGTCACGGAATGGCTTCTCAGCAGCCTGGAGAGCAGCCTCCCCTTGGCATATGTCGACCCTCTCGTCAACGTCGTCCATCAGCATGTGGCTTATGTAGTGAAGGGCATCATTTGATCTGATCCGGCGGTGCTCAGGGCTGCCCCATGTAGCAATCTGAAATTGGTTTTGTTCAAGGCTGCTGTTGACCCTGCACAATCCAGGATTGGTGACTCCGCCAAGCAGATATGTGCTTTCTTGGTTGGCTGGGTAAAGAACTGTGGAGTGTGGATCTCTTAGGTCATAGTTGTAGACGGTGAGTTGCTGCTGGGAAGAGGAATCACCAATGTATGGTTGGTCGGTTGCTGCGATGGTGTCCAGATTGTCATGGAGAGGTTCAATTGCCATTTTGGAAATTCTGATTTCCACCTCAATATGAGATATATGATGCTTCTTTGCCCCACAGCAAATGAATTAGCTTGTTTCCTGGACGGAGAAAAAAGGGAAATGGAAACTTATGTATGTGAGACGAATTTCCGTAAAATGGAGTTCTGCTCAGCGAGCTCCTTTTTTCCCCTCACCCTCTGCTTCTTCCTTCTTAGATATTCAACTTATTATTGTTTTAGCATTCCATGCTAATTGAAAAAAATAAATCTGAAGGCTCGCAGACACGAGAACACCTATTTTAGATGTTGATTGAAATATCATGCGTAAAACGATTTTGAATCTACGATACGCCTAATACCATTGTTCCTTTTTATTTGGAGGAGGCTCCTCATCTGATCTAAGCAAGTAGCAAAAGTAGGGAAGTACACACCTTGGTTATTGTGCAACAGCATCAACATCAGATCCAATGCTTAGAGAGAAGAGTAGCAAGGATGTGGACTATGGAAGAATAGTAGTGAGGTTGTGGTGTTGATGTGAGCTAAATTTGTCGCTTCTCTACCTATGGCTTAGTTCCCAATGTCATGAGATTGTGACGGAGAATAGTTCAGATTACAAGCAATTATTCTGTTGATTAGTTCTAGGTCCAGCCGCGCACCAGACCTATAAAAATGGGTTTATTTGGAGCGCTGGCCTGGGTTTCTATCATTATTAAGGTTCCTAATTGAATTGTAAAAAGAAAGATGCACTGTTCAAAGAAATTTATCTTTTTTTTCCACTTGATGTATTCAAAGAAAAAAGAAGGCACTATTCAAAGAATGGCTGAGTTTCTAGAGAGTAGTTTGTTGTTCTTTATCTCATTATACCATTAGACTTTTTTCTTAATTATTTTCTGCATTTTGCGATTGGTATAGTGGCACCATACAAAGCTTTGAGATTTGTCACATATGTGTGATAAATTAGACGAGTTACCACCATCTTCACTAACTACCTAATTCGTGGTTGGTTTCCGCAGATGCAACTATATAGGGTCTAATACATTTTTTACGCTGCCTTTCACCACCGGTTATAGCAATAAAATATACGGTGTGCATGTTACAAAAAATTGTACTATTAAATTCGTACATGAAAATAGTTTATAATGATATAATTTTTACTATCATACATCGCATATATTACTAATTTTATTAGTTGTCAGAGGCAACCACAAACAACATATTAGACACAATATATTTCTACGGAGGGGGTGTTAAACATACACACTTGCCATGCAATTCAAATGAGCTTTTGAGATTTCAGAATTCTACTAGGCTGAGGCACAAGATTTAATGGACTGAAGCCCATAAAATCTAACCCAGATGAGGGACATAGAACAATAGGGACATCTTCGTTCATATTCCCATGTCCCATAGTATAGCTACACATTGATTTTTGCAAAAGTCAAGGGGTCACAAACTTTTATAGTTTATGGAGAAGTTTATCTATATCTACAATACCAAATATGCTTCATATGAAAATATATTTCCCGATCAATCTAGTGGTATATATTTAGTATTCTACATGATTGCAATTTTTCTAAGAACTTGATCAAATCTTATATCATTTGACTTTTAAAAAAGAGTCTAATACACACTGTGTTTTGGGACGGAGGGAGCATAATGGAAGTGGGTGTGATTCTTTTGCTTTCTTCGAGGGGGAGGAAGGTCTAATTTTTCATGAATGAGTTCTGGCGTGATCAGGTGGTCCTAACGTGACACGTCCCAAGGCCCAAGCCCAGTCAAAACATGACTCAGGCCTTGAGCAGGTGAGTAAACACTCTCCGAACATGGAAAACACCCATATTTCCTTCAGGTACACTGTTGTAGGTGAAATCCAAATGTATGTACACGGTTGTAGGTGTAACCTTAAGACCTGGCATATTTCCTTAGGATTGCCTTCTTAATCATCTCTACGATTGGTCCGAAAACTTGAAGTTTTGAGACAACAAGTTCTTGCAGAAATCTCCTTGCCAAGAAACACTTCTTGTGGTACGATAACCTAGGGTATCTAGGGAAGAAGGCTATACTTATATCCAAAACCGGATCAAGGGTAATCAAATTTCTAAAAGCTCACCCAAAAATTTGAATGTTCGACAAGAATATATGTTTGAAAGTCACCTATATTTTTACAAAACCTAGGTGGAAAATGTGTTGAAAGTTGACTTAGTTGGAGGTAGGAAAAGGGAGGTTTCCTAATTTTAATTGAAATGTTAGAATGTTGCCAGAAAGGAAACATTGGGGAGGAAAGCCACATGCACGAAAAATACTGGATTTGAAAATTATTAGGTGCAAAATGTGTCGAAAGTTTTCTGAGATGGGTGTACAAAACTACAAGTTGACTATATTCTTTGAAATTTGAGAATATTTCCAAAAAAGGAAATATTGGGAGTGAAAGGTACCTACCCCTAAAAAGGCAAACATTGGGAATGAAATGTTGGGAAGAAAATAAATACTGGGTGAATTTTTTGTTGAAAGTCGTCTTAGTTGGAAATCAAAAAATGAAAATTGTATAAATTTTGGTTGAAAATTGAGAATATTTCCATAAAGGATATATTAGGGACGAAAGGTACCTACCTAGAAAAACTAGATATTGGGGCAAAAAGAAATAGTAGGTGGAAAATGTATTGAAAGTTTTCTAAGGTGGATGACGAAAAATAGAAGTTGACTACATTTTGAATTGAGTTAAATTTGTATGTGAAAATAGTTTCTAATGATATACTCCCTCCGTCCCCCAATAAGTGGCTCAAGTTTGTACTAACTTTATACTTAAATAGTACAAACTTGAGTCACTTATTTTGAGATGGAGGGAGTAATTTTTATAGCTACCAACATCTCATACACTCCCTCCCTTCCGGTTTATTGGGCCCATCTTACAAATCAGATCAACCAAGAAGGACCTACTTAAGTGCTAGACAACATATTAACACTATATGCATGGCCCTCTCACTCCTTCATGCATTGGTTTATTCTAAATTCAGAATAAAACTTTGACAAAAATTAATGTGGATACAGTTATATTTGCATGTTCCCAAGAGAATGAGCCTTACAAATTGACTTTTTTGTTTTTGAGGAAAGCCATGATGCAGTATTATTAATTTTGTCAATCAGCAAAGCCAACCTCGAATAACGTATTAGGTGCTATATATTTGGATGGATAAGTCTAAACTTACACACTTGCCATGCAATTCAAATGGGCCTTTGATATTTCAGAATTTACTGGGGTGAGGCACAAGATTTAATGGAAGGAGGCCCATAAATCTAACCCAATTAAGGGACATAGATCAGTAGGATATCTTAATTCATGCTCGCTCTGTCCCATAATATAGTGTGCATCGCACATTGGTTTTCACGAAAGTCAAAGGTCACAAATTTTGACAAAGCTTACAGATAAATTGATCTTTCTTGGACAAAACATGGATTTTATTGGCTTAAAATGGAGCATCAAGTGGATATATACACAATGGACACACACATGGCCTATGCATAACTAGGATGCACACAACCAACACCAATACACGCACACAAGAACACGCCATCAAAAGACATATAAGACCAAAGTTTTTTCTACGTGAGGAAGAAGGAAAAAAACAAAGTGATCCAGTCCGCAATCGGCAAACTACAACAATAACCATTTTCACATCAACCATCTCATTGACACCACACAGGCGACGAGATTCTTCAACAACAAGACCTTCAGGAAGGGAGCGACGCTCAAGCACCGCCATCACCGTATCCAACCACCTAAGTTTAGAATCTAGGTTTTCACTTTGAAGAGTTAAGTCCAAGAATATTCGAGTAATGCCTTCAACCATGTAACGACGTAAAACATCTCCATAGCCAAGTATAACCAACTCGGTCAGACCTAGGCTTTCCTTGGAGCTCGAGACTGGGTGCTCGAATAGCATCATCATCGATGCCATTCAAGTGTTGTAGCCACCACTTTTCCGCAATCCCATCAGCTACATGCGATGTGCGCCATCGCCTCTACACAACCATCCTTCCGTGTCAAGCCATCGTCCATAGTTTGCATGTCACCACCAAAGTCAACCATCGTATCCAGAGGAAACCCTCATCAAGACCTTTTGATAGCTATCAAAATCCGTAGTGAGGCCACTGTCACGGTATGGAGTGATTTCCTGCAAAGCCTCCTCCACTACTCTCGCCTCAGTGCCGCACAACGCGTCACCCCACCACCACCATTGCAGGGGATTTTCTTAATGGCACAAAGCCAGCAGCAAGAGGTGGGTGCATGGAGGAGAGGGCTCTAGTGACGTCAACTTGGAGGCATCGCCCAAGTCACTAAGAGCGACACTGGGTCGACCCAATTTTTTCAGGAGTCAACGCGAATGGTTGCAGTAGCGATGGCCGGGAGCCATGTGTTCCGGCACCTTCAGTGGACGAACAACCCAAAGAGGAGGGCCCCGGGACAAGGCCAGGCCAGACCCGCAACAATACCAGATGGGATCTCTGTGTGATGGGGTGGAAGAAGGGGCAGATACGCCAGAGTGGGCCCGCTGCTGCCGACCACTGCGAGAGGCTTTGCCTTGGCGGCCACAACCGGCGCCAATGAGGGAGAGACAATGCGAAGGGGCATTGGAGAAGGGGTGGCGGTGTCACCACCTGTGTCATCCTCGTGGATAATGTGGGGGCTAGGTTTCTCAATGGGTTTACTGAGAGGAAACCCAGAATTTGGGAAAGAATTTCACTTCTCCTGGCCTCTGCACCAACTAGAGAGGCAAACAACCATTTTAGTATGAGTATCAAGATTTTTATCTTTATGTGTGCTCCCACCACACATCAAGCATGGTTCTCATATATTTTTTTATGAGTACCAATATTTTATCTTGATGAGTGGTCTCACTTCCCACCAAGTTTGATCCTCAACAACTGGGAAAAAACCATGTGCATTACCCGTTAATTCTAGAAATTGAATCCGGTTGTTAGCCTGCACAATCGCATGCCTAACCACTGAGCTAATGCTTTCTTGACAGAGAATTTGATCAATATCTGCAATACCAAATATACACCATACGCGAACATATTTTGTGATTAATTTAGTGGTATTGATCTAGTATTCTACACATTATTATTTTTTGAAAAAGTTGATCAAACTTTCTGTCGTTCATCTTTGAAAAAAACTATAATACAAAATATATATAGAAACTGAGAGTATGATAGAAGTGGGTATGATTCTTTTGTTTTTTTGCTGGGGAAGGGGGGGGGGGGTATCTCATGCATCAGTGCTTATGGTGCTACGGTGCACCGGATGCCCGTAGCGCATTTTAAAATGTTAGAAACTTTTGATTTTTTTACCGCATTCACACAACATTGATCTATGTTGTCGCACAATTTCAAATCAAAATTAAAAACATTGGTTGAGGTAAAAATAACAAATTTGACACTGAATAGTACATGACATAAGTTGGGCTTTAGAGTTGGCCCATTATCACATTGATGTCGAATTTGTCATTTTTGTACCTCATGCAACATTTCGAATTTTGACAAGAAATTTTGTGACAACATACATTAATATTGTGTGAATGTGATTATTTTCAGATTTTTTTGAGACATTTTAATATGCACTATGGCGTCCAGTGCACCGGTGCACAAGATACATTCCGGGAGAAGGGTCTTATTTTTCTAGAATGGGTTCTGGCGTGTGAGGTGGGCCTAACGTGCCACGGCCCAGGACCCAGGCCCTAGGCCCAGTTAAAGCAAGACCAGATTCTCAAAAAAAAAGTTAAAACAAGACTAGGGTGGGTAAACGCTCTTTTCTATCGTCGACAACCTCTTCATGGCCACTAAGAGGAACACCCCCCCCCTCCCCGAAAACCCAGCAGGTCACCGGCGGCGGCGGCGAATGTGACGGCATAGGTGAAGGAAGACGATGCAGAGGGGCACTTTTCATAACGCTCCTTTGCCCCACCCTCTGTGCCCGCCTCCAAGGTCCCTCCG
>NC_041381.1:21077973-21093666 GCF_002162155.2 Triticum dicoccoides | reverse complement strand
GTCCCCCTAATGTCGTCCACATATTTTTGAGAAGAATCCACATAATAGTTGTGATATGGAGACAGTAAGAATATGTGAACATCAGTGCATTCCATTGGATTCATGCATACGAACCTTATTACTCCCTCCAATCCATATTTACAGCAAAATCCAGTGTCTAGGTATGGTATTTCCACTAATCTCATCATGTCTGGTATGTTCAAGAATTAAATAGAACGACAGAGGCAAAGTATTGTACAGTTGATTTTTGCTACATGTGGCCGTGTAGTTGCCAAGATGTTGAATATCAACATTCGAATCACCATCCCACCTTCCAAGAAGGTACTTCCCAATACTCATCTCACAACAATATCTTATGGTGTTCGGAAATTTAGACTCATTGTGTTGAGAATCCTGCAAATAGCTAAAGAGGCGGTAAATTGCCGAGATGTTTGTGCACTTGAAAAACTGTTCGAATCTTACTAATCATCATGTGTTTCATTAGGTTTCCATTTAGATATAGCATAAAGTATTCCCCTTTCCATCCTTGTAGCAGCCAACCGCGATCTTCAACAGCAAAAAATTCCTCATGAAATAATAAGTTCTTCCTGTGTAGTATGTTCTTTAAGATGGCTGGATCGACAGGAAGCTGCTGGAACCCAGCCTTGAGGCACCTTGCTTGCCACTGCCTGTAACATTCTGGCCTCTCAGTTCGGTCTGCGCCCTCACATGCTATGATGTTAAGAGCATTCTGCCCAAATAGAATCCTCTCAGTCATCTTTCTTGCTTGATTATCCCGTGGAACATTTGCATCAAGCATGTCAAACATTGAAGAGTAATGGAGCATAACCTCTTTGAAACATTGTATGAAGAAGGGAGAACTGAGTAACCCATTCACGGTGCCAGAAATAAAAATCTTCGGGTTCATCCTCCTCATAGTTTTGAGCACCTTATCCCTTGCACCATTTACGGCATCGGTTTCATGACCGAGATTCTTCATCCGGAACATGTTGTTCATTATGAGAACTTCATCCTCGTCAATGTTAAGATCCTCAATTTTGATTGTCTCCCATCTTGAAGCCGCAATGCCCTGATACTGGAAAGGTACCTGGCACCTATTTGCGTAATCAGCCAACCGCTTTCCTGTCTCCTCGATCATTTTATAGGGGCGAAAACCTGGCTGAGCAACATCTATACCTGTGATCCGAAGCTTAGGGGCTCCCTCTGCTTGCTGTGCAAACATCTGAATCATTAATGGCCACTGAAAGCCATAGCCGATGCCGAAATCAACGATGTGTACCCTTGCTTTCCCTTGTGAGAAATCAAGAATAGCTTGGTTGGCAAAATAGTATGACGCCGTTCCGAAAGGGAAAGCTGCAAGAAAAAGCTATAAGCCTCTAACGAATTGTTGGTACTTGTTCGCCTTTCCACGAGGTTGCGATAAACCTAACTCCCGATCCTAGCCAAGCGTGCCTTGAGGCCATCCGCCAAGTAAAATGCCAGTCTCTGAGTACAATCACCATCTGCTGAAGAGTGTTGTCTTATCATCAATAGCACTTCACTGGCCAACAGGTAGTTGTCTTCTGCCACAGCTTGTGCGCAGTGGATGAGGAGAGTCCTGAGATCAACTGACTCTTTCCTTTGTTGCTTCCTACTTTTGCTCCGGCCTTTCAGTGAGGTCTTGTTTCCTTGCCCCTCCATCCTTTCTTGCAGTCTTGTTATTCGGTCAGAAGGACCATAACATAGCAGAACTTGGTCGAATTTTTCATTTCGAATTATTGCACAAGTGGTGATGGCATGATGTTTATTGCTCCTTCCTTGAAAGGTATCGCATTCCCTTGGGTCTACCACCTCCAAGATTGTGTTTTGGGTCCACTCTCCTACTTTTGCCTTCGTAGTCAATTGGGAAATATAAAGTATGTTATTCTTTGAATATATCACCAGCTTATCAATACTTGGAGCAAACATTCTTTCCTCCCCGACACCTCTCTGACCATGCAAGGCAGGGAAGCCAGATCTGGAAGTCCATCCAACACTTACCAACGACTGGTTTGGTAAAAGAGGACCCCTATTGCAGATATATGGACTCAACGGGGTTGCTAAAGGTTGTAACACGTTGTAACTGGAATAGTCATTACTAAAAGCTAGTGCTCCAGAGCCTCTTGTAATTACTGGTCCCACTCTTATCAGCATTGTCTGGCTTCTTGTTACTATGCAATGGCGGCCAGTTAGTAGGCGGCGCGTATGCCTCGCCAAGAATGTCACGGAATGGCTTCTCAGCAGCCTGAAGAGCAGCCCCTTCGCATATGTCGACCCTCTCGTCAACATCTTCCATCAGCATCTGGCTTATGTAGTGGAGAGCACCGTTTGATCTGATCCCGTGGTGCTCAGGGATACCCCCTGCAGCAATCTGAAATTTGTTTCGTCCATGGCTGCTGTAGGCACTTACTTGGTTGGCTGGGGAGAGAACTGTTGAGTGTGGACCACTCAGGTCGTAGTTGTACACAGTGAGTTGATATTGAGAAGAGGAATCACCTTCGTACGGTTGGTCGGTTGCTGCAAGGGTGTCCAGATTGTCACGGAGAGGTTCAATTGCCATGGTGGAAAGTCTGATTTCCACCTCAATATGAGATATGGTTATTGTTTGTCCCACAGCAAATGAACCGGCTTGTTTCCTGGAACAAGAAAAAAGGGAAATAGAAGCTAAATTATGTGAGCTGAATTTTGGTACACCTTGCTCATGTGCTACAATCTAGAATGCCCGTAAAACGGAGCTCTGCTTCTTCCTTTTTATTACAGATTCAGCTTATTATTGTTTTGGCATGCCATTTTGATCGAAAACAATTTACAAAGGCTTGCAGACACGAGAATAACTAACTGAGCCGGTTAAACATAGAATCTATGATGCGCTAATATCATTGTTCCTTTTTATTTGCAGGAGGCTCCTCATCTGATCTGAGCAAAGAGCAAAAGTAGGGAACCACACACCTTGGTTATTAAGCAGTAGCAGAAGATCCAATGCTTTGAGAGAGGAGCAATGAGGGTGTGGACTATGAAAGCCCCGCGCAAGAACACACGACCGCCCACACAAACCCATCCCGTGAGGAGCCGAACCAAGCCAGCACAGCCGACGAGCGGGGCCAGCAGAAGTACCGGCCCACCCACCAGTGAGACAAGGGCGCGCCAGCTGAGTGCGCATGCGTCAGCCAACCCCGTCGTCCGCACTGGGCGCGGTCAGCGCCGAAACAGCCACGCGACGAGGCAGGAGTGGTCACCCGAGAAATTCGAACCCAGCCAACCAGAGAACTCGCTGAGCCCACCAGTCATCGGGTTCCACGCAGGACTACTGAGTCAAAACAACCAGTGAAAATCGAACGGTCACCACATGCACGTTGACCTGACCAGACCCAATCGTACGACCACGCGCGGCGCGAAAACGAGGAGGCCTCAGGAGAGCGGGTCGGCTAGGCTTCTTATATGTTTAAATGAGTAGCGAGGTTGTGGTGTTGATGTGAAGTAAATTTGTCGTTCCTCTACCTTATAGCTTTGTTCCCAACGTCATAAGATTGTGACAGAGAATGGTCCAAATTACAAGCAATTACCCTGTCGATTAGTCCTAGGCCCGGCCGCGCATCAGACCTATAAAAAAGTGTTTATTAGGAGCGCTGGCCTTGGTTTCAATCATTATTAGGAGCGCTGGCCTGGTAATCAAAAAAAGAAATGAGATGCACTATTCGAAGAATTTCTTCCTTTCTTTTCCACTTGATAATTGATATTATATATAATGGTATTGGTTGAATCTTTTTCAAGGATAATTTGTTGTACTTTATCTCATTAAAATAATCAGGTTTTTTCTTGATTATCTTAGTTCAAAATAGAACTTTTGGTGCCCAGCTAGTCTGATGAGATTTGACTAATGTTCTGCCGTATCTGAATTTGTTGTACCAAATGTTTAATTAGTGTAACTGCCCTTTAATTTTATTTACAACATCGGCAACAGTGTTAGTTATCAGGTCATGAAAATGCACATCCAAATTACTTGTCACCGCTTTAGTACAACTTTAAACTAATAATATGGATCGAAGGAGTACTAGAAGAATAGGTCAAAAAACTAGAAGAAGAAACTGAAACAAAATGTTTTAAAAATTTCTGACGTAATTGAAAAAAAAGAATGCACTATTCAACTAACTTGTAAATTTTCTTTTCATTTGATTGTAGATATGTATAATGGTTGAACTTTTGGAGGGTTGTTTGTTGTACCAAGTTTGTGCTTGGTTTTTGCCTAGGCCGCGCCAATGCGGCCTTGTATTGATGTCTGTACCAACAATTGTAAGTTGTTCACCTGATATACGAAACTCACATCTTGGTTATCTGATTCCATTTAGGGAGCATTCCCACACACATAAAAAGAGATTTCATTTTGTTAAGATATTAGGCAGTTTTTGGTTAAGCTCAATCTAGGTTAGCATTATCAAAAGACCACTAACATGGCAAATCGCATACGACAGGCTAGGAACATGCATATGGGCCAGAGGCACATGTCAACGAAGAGAGATTCAGAACAGACGAGTTCACCGAAAACTTTGGTGCAACAACATCGTTAGCCACAGTGGTGAAGATGAGGTGGTTGCTCGCTCGTGAGGAAGTAGACAAACTATCTCCGTGGATGTAGTCGAACTTGAACGAGCAGTCACGCCGAGACGGTCTCAAAAGCCATATCGCCCCTTAGCTGGTGCAGATTCTTGAGGGACTCGGTTTTGAATAGGCCTGCTCTCCCAGACGATTGTGCACGTAGTCGCTAGAAAGGGGTCGCCAGAGAAGCAGGTCACCACAAGTAACCTTTTGTATAGTTCCTCTCCTTTGCATTTTTCTCTACACAGAGATGACGCCTAGGAGAGTGAAGCGATGCAACTAACACATGGTGGAAGAGCTCTTTGAAAATAGAAAGCGTCTCCGCAACGAGCTCGAGTATTGACATGCACCTAGAGCTAGGTCGTGCACTTCCATACAAAATTTGCGTTCTTTGAACAAGGCATATAATATAGCTCAAGCTCGAACTCAATTCAAATGACGTGACCCACTCGCTTTTGCATGAAGTGAGTCAGTGAACACGCGCGTTGTTACTCTTTTCCCTCTCTACAAGGGGTGGTTGAACAACCCAAGTTTTATATTGGTGCTACTCTTTCTCAACTAGCAGTATGGAACTCTCTTCATCCAAATATATATGATCTAATTTACAATTTTTGAGGTTGTCTTTGACCATTGGGTAGAGCAATAATATATGATGTGTATGTTACAAATAAATATACCATAAAATTTGTATGTGAAAAGAGTTTATAATGATATAATTTTTACAACATACATCTCATATATTATTAATAAGTTTACCAATGGTCAAAGATAGCCCTGAACAATTAGGCCTAACATATTTGGGTATAGGGAGCACTAAACTTGCACATTTGTTATGCAATTCGAATGGGTCTTTGAAATTTCAGAATTTTATTGGGCCGAGGCACAAGATTTAATGCACCCAGGCCCATAAAATCTAACCCATTTAAGGGGGACATAACAGTAGGGACATCAACATCTAAAAAAACAAACAAACAAAAACAAAACAATAGGGACATCCTCGTTCATACTCTCTCCGTCCCACAATATAGGCACACATTGATTTTTACGGAAGTCAAGTGTCACAACTTGGACCAAGTCTATAGAAAAAAATTATCTATATCTTTAATACCAAATATACACAATACCAAAATGTATTTTGTGATGAATCTAGTGGCGTTGATTTAGAATCAACATTTTTATAATTTTTCTTAAATTTTTATCAAATTTATATCTTTCTACTTGGAAAAATCAACGCGCTCTATATATTTTATTTATTTATTTGACATTAATAGGCACTACGTTTTAAAATGGAGAGAGTAGGACGGAATTGCATGATTCTTTTTCTTTCTGCGAGGGGGGGCATGATAAGGTGGGCCTAACCTAACACAGTTTAGGGCCTAGGTCCAGTTAAAACATGACTCAGCACTTGAGTGAGTGCGTAAACGCTTTACGAACACTACACCACAGCACCACATCCCCAACAAACAGGTTGGTCGGAAAAATAGCGTCTGCCGACACAAAGTCGGTCGGGAAAAAGTATTGCCGACCGACAGCGTTTGTTGGGGTAAGTCCAGACGGGAAAACCTTTTCCCGACCGACATGTCTTTCCCGACCGACAGTTGGACGCCTATAAACCGAATTGCCGACCGACTTTCTGATGGCCTACCTCGGAATCTTTCCTGACCGATTTTCAGCTGGTGTTGCTCTTGAAGCTTTCCCGACCTTCTGTTTGACAGTACAGTCTTTGCCGACCGACTTTCTGCTGCCCCTATCCTGAACCTTTCCCGACCAACTGTGCGATGGTGTCTTTTTTGCCGACCGACTTTCCGTTGGTCCTAGCATGAGCCTTTGCCGACCAACAATAGGATGTTGTTTTGTTTTGCCAACCAACAATTTGACAGCACGTACCCTTGATTTCCCATCCGCCTTACAATACAATGTCAACCAAAATCAAGTTGCATATCTCATTACAATATGGTATTAGTCAAGTTACAGAACTTGCATGTACTCCGAAAATATTAAATCATGACCAAAGAAGGATAACATATTAATTACTTCTCACAAGTAAAGGAAACATTTACGGTTCAACGACCGAATCACCCAACAGGTTTACAAAATGATAGATGCATCTCCAATATTCATTGTTTGATCCATTATACAAAATACCCAGGTGACAAGATGACATATAGGTTTACAAAATGAGACCTAAAATACACATTGTTTTTGCTCCATTACAGAAAATCTCTAGCTGATGCAAACTGACATCTTCCTGATTCCTTCCTGCTCCTTTTGTATGTCTTTTCTAAAAGGATAAAAATGTAATGGTGAGCATGCATTCAGAGACAATGGCAAAAACAATAATTGTATAAAGCATCTACGGCAATTGGCAATAAAAAACTATGGGATTTTAGTGTTACAAAAAATAGCTCAAGTTCAGAACAATGCCACAACATGTGTTAATTAGATCTTTGCTGTGTTGGACATCATAAAGCCTCGATGCAATGTGACCATGATGTACATTTCAGGAAATATGAGCAATATAGAGGTGTACTCGGAGCAACACCTGGTACTATTTTGCAATATAAAGCAGCACCAGGGACGAGCTGGAGCGCGAAACGGTGAACTTTTTGCGCGCCAACGGCCATCCGGCCATCTAGCGCTTTGGGCCAAGCCAGTAACCAATTATGCACAGCAAGTATGTGATCTACTTTGCTAACCTAGCTACCAGAGACGCTCTACACAAGGCAGGCATAGACGGCTCTTACTGCCAAGCCCACGCTATTGCTCCCTTCCCACAGAAGGAAAACTCTAGCTCGATGCCTACACGATACGATGAGCAAAAAAATGAAACTCAAGCCGACTGAACCAGCCTAGCACAAGAAACAGAACTCTAGCTTCTACTCTGTTCCTCATCATATCTACTCTGTGACACCATGACATGACATGTATGCAAGCATCGGATAATTAGATCGCGCATAACAACTCGTAGCCTGACGCCGACGCAACAAGGAAAACCATCAAACTGAATCAACCTGAACCAGCCCAACAAAGATAGATAATTGAACTTGGAGCAGAGAAATGAGTATCTAGATCAGCGACGGCAGCAAGCACAGGACTAGAACAGAAAGCGATGGGGGATTGGGAAGAAATTATACCTGCGGAGGTTCATCGCAGCCGGGCAATATCACGGGCAACATAATTAAGTTGTATTTCCATCATCTGGACATAAGGAAAAAAATTAGCATGTTCGGACAATTACTCTTGTAAACAATAGCATGGACATGAGAGCAACTTTTGCATCACATTATTATTTCCTTGTATTTCTACTAAACCATGTAAGCTATGAACTGTACATTAAGAAGTGGCAATGAACTAGGCAGGTATTGAAAATAAGAGAAGATAGACCAGCATTGATCGTTACTGCTCAATGTACATAGCTAGATAGCAACTATCATGAGGAAGAAGAAGATACAAGGGTCTGGTTAAGTTCATTTTGATCCCTGGTTTTGTAGCTCAAAAAATAAATACTAGCTCATGATTCAAATATACCTTAGCGGCGGGACGAGGAACATGCCCCAGGTTTGTAGGGTTTCATCTAACAAAGTGATCATGAGTCAGTATCACGCATCAAACAATTCGAGATAAGTGGACAAGCACACAATGTTGGTGATTACCTTGCTAGATGGCCATGCAATGGACCTTGTGACAGCATCAGCGATAATTTGTAAACCTTCATCTTCAAAAGAACCTCATAAGTTCCTAGTCCAAGGGGCTCTCCACCCACAATAGTGTCTGGGTCAACTGAGATAATTGTTGCCTTAGCAACAGGAGTTTCAGGACTAGTCCATGCATATAGAAGCACATCCATACCAATCTGAATCAATGATTATTTTAGAAACATGAAACAAAATAAAATTTCAACATATAGGTAAGGATGAGAAGATTACAAGGATTTCATCTTCATAGGCTGATGAGCTTCTTGAAGGGGGCTTTGCAACAACTCTTCTATGAACAAAGGGCTCTTCATCATCCCGTTCATCATCTTCTTCACCATCGTTATTATCCTTAGCTTCAGCTCTTGAGTTCTATCAAACAGAAATAGAGTTAGTGCATGGAAGATGGATTATTGATGCAATGAAAAGATGTGGAAATAGTTCATTACTTGTCGAGAATTGGAACCGTGCTGCGAGCTAGGAGTTTCCAGATTATGCCCTCCTTGTGAAGCTAACATCAATTCCATTCGGTTCATCCATTCCTGCATTTTTAGCACATGCCCCTCCAGCATGTTAAAGCGATTTTCAGCTTCTCGACGCCCTTCCATTTCAACTAGAACTCTTGTGCTCAATTTACCCCGTGTACCCGGTGTGCCCAAATCTTGAGGTGTTGGCCCTAGACATAACACACGGAAACGACCCCTGGGCTCCTTCATTCCACATACACGTGCAAACAGATCACCTTCTTTAATGCTTTTTCCTTCCATTCGGGGTGCTATTCACCTTTCTCTATGAGTTCTTTCTGCAAAATGATATGTACTTGCTATGTAAATTCTACTTGTACAAGTTCTGTCTATTACTGAAAAAACATGGCAAAAGGGACTCACAATTGTTGCTGCTGCCTGCGGAACATAACTCCCTTTCCTTTCCCCTTTCTTGCATGTATGTGTTTCAATATAAACTTCATCTCTTGGAGGATCATGCCCAAGTTTAACAGCCTACAATCATTTATTTATTTCACTATGCATTAGTCACTAAAACAAAGTGGCATATCTTTTTAATTGGGGTAATTGCGTTTACCATTTCATTTGCAACACGGGCATGACTCTTGCTGCCAGATGTATGAGGCACTGCATTGGCACGATTCTTTTTGGCGATAGCACTACGAGACTACAAGACAAGTAAAGGAGATTTATCACATGTATTGTTTGCTGCCAGATGTATGGTGCATATTTGTTTATCTATGTCCAGTAGGACGACTACAGTTTTGATTCAGCGGGATGACTTACTTCAAATGCCGAAGATCTCCAATAAGTAATAAGGGTCTTCCAATCAGCTTCACTAATTCTGCTATCACGTCTTTTCATAAGTTCTGCATCAGTCAGCGCAGCATCAAACTTGCACCTCTTTAAATCTGACTTCCAATCCATCCATTTTATGTGTAAAGTGTTGAGAACAAAGCTCAAGGCGGTTGAGTCGAGCTCATAAAATGCCTATTAAAATGAGAGCAAATGACAAAAGGTACAATTTATATGGGATGAGTCGAGATAACCACTTACTTCTCTCCCATTGGTTTAATCAACACGTCTCTATGCACATATGGACGTCTTGGAAGCTTTGAAGGACCACGCAGCCACACTTTCTCTCTGGAAGTAGTGCTGATAGTCGAACCGCTTGGTTGCGAACCGCTCACCTCGTGGTGCTCTGTCACCCGTGAGGGTCCATCCCCACCCTCAGAAACCTGACGAACAACCAGCCACCTCTCGGCGGCGTCGTCCTCCACCACCTCCTCCGCAAAATCCTCCTTGTCCTCCTCCTCGCACGCCTCATCCACATCCTCTGTTTCCTCCTCCTGAGCACGGTGAAGCACTACATTAGAGGGTCGAGGAGAAGAAAGAGGTGCTCTACTCTGGGCTGCTTTACGTACTCCTCGTCCGCCTCCTCCTCCTGCCCCACCTACCCCCCTCCTCGTCCGCCTCCTCGTCCGCCTCCTCCTCCTGCCTCACCTACTCCCCCTCCTCGTCCGCCTCCTCGTCCGCCTCCTCCTCCTGCCTCACCTACTCCCCCTCCTCGTCCGCCTCCTACTCCTCCCCCACGTGGTACTCGACCTTGTTTCGCACGTTTTGCCGGACGGGTGTCTAGACCCGCCAATCCTTTGGCCTTCTTGGCAGACGAGCAGGTTGATCATTGTACAGATCATTCACTTTTTTCAAACTTTCCTTTGGAATCTTCTTGCTACCTGTCATGTTCAATCACCTGATACGAAGAAGAACAAACCAGTTAGTACAGATGATACAACTTGATGTAAATACAATAAATATATCACATATGAAGAATAAATGGAATTGTCACAATAATACATATAGTTGTTACACACACAAATACATAGAGTTGTTGCACACACGAATACATAGAGTTGTTACACACACGAATACATAGAGTTGTTACACAAACGAATACATAGACTTGTGACACACATACATAGAGTTCTCACACAATTACGTGGAGTTGTTAGAAATAAGGGTCAATATTAGGTGCATCATTTGGATCAGGGCTTTCATCATTGCTATCACTCCCGTTCATACATTCATCCTCGAAGTCTTCAGGGGGGCCCTCATGCTCATCTATCCCCATGTGCCATCGCATAAGTAATGCCAAATCTCGAGGGTCAGAAACATCCTTGTATTCGTCCTCTGCATTATCTACTTCCATGTCATCCATGGCCTCATGTTCCATAGCATCATGTTTGTGATGCACGCCATCATCTTCCTTTGCATCATCTTCATCTTCGTCAGTGTATGCTTCTTGAAAGAACTCTCCCTCGTATGTGTTAGGGTTTATATGGTAATCATCCTTGTTTGGGGTAGGTACCTTGATATGCGGGGGTACCTTGTACACGACATCCCACTTCAAGAGATCGATATATTCCGTAGATGTGCACGCGTATGGGAGAAAAAACACTTGTGTAGCTTGTTGAGCCATAATATAGACATCATTTCCTGCATATTTCGAAGATCGTTCGACTTCGACAAAGCCAATACTAGGGGTTCGTCTCACTTTCTCAGGATTGAGCCAGCTGCATCTGAATAGGATGGGCTTCACTCCTTGTAAACCACAATACTTCAACTCATAAATTTCTTCGATGGTTCCATAGTAGTGACGTCCATCTGTCCCTAGACAATAGACCGCACTATTTAATGACCTTCGGTTGGGCCTCTCATGCGTGTGTTTATCAGTGTGGAAGCAATACCCATTCATGTCGTAAGCCTTAAATGACTTGGCCTCGTATTCAAAACCTTTGGCTACTTCTCTCACTTTGGCGTCCATATCAACCTCCTGATATGCCTACAAGATTAATAGGAAATTGTCGGGTTCATTAGTGGAAGCATTACAGGCAAGTAAGATCAACTTGAAGTAACATAAAGTTAGAAAAGTTACTTTTCTTGAGAACCAAGAAATGAAACTGCCATCAGCATTGGTATCTTCAACAAGGTTTGCTGATTCTTCGTCGCTAGGAGGCCATGGTAGCTTCCAGAATTCGTTCTGGAATTCCCTAGCAATACGAAGAATTCGAGTTAGAACTCAAGACTAGTGAGTAGTTGTCAATAAAGGTGTTCTACACTTACTTTATGTACGGTTGCACTTCTTCCATGTTGGTCAAGACATAGATCATAATAGTCGACCACTCAGTAGGTGAAAAGTTCTTGGGCTTCAGTCCACTTGCTTTGCCACCTTGGCCTTCGAAGAGGCTAAGGTCGGAAACATTACTGGTGGGTTCTTCATTGTAACGAGGAGCTGGATTTAACCTAGTCTGAATACTGTCGTGATAGTACTTTGTCGTGGTCGTGGCCACCTCCTCGTTCAGGTATGCCTCGGCTATGGAGGCTTCAATGCGGGCTTTATTCTTACATTTCCCACGAAGATGCTTGAACTCCCGTTCAGGTGCATACTGCCATCGAAACTGCACAGGTCCTCCCATTCTAGCCTCATATGCGAGATGTAAGATCATATGTTGCATCGGATTAAAGAAACCTGGCGGAAATATCATCTCTAACTTGCATAGCAACTCAGGTGCTTGTTCCTCCAACTTTGCAACCACTTCATAATCTAGTTCTTTGGCACAAAGCTGACGAAAGAAGTAGCTCAACTCCGCCAGCACTCGCCAAATATCCTCTCTGACATACCCTCGAATCATCACAGGCAATATCCACTCAAGCCAAACATGGTAGTCATGACTCTTGAGGCCTCCTATTCGCTTTATAGCCATATTCACTCCCCTCATGATATTAGCTACATATCCATCAGGGAAGTACAAGTTGTTCACAATCCATTGGAGAATTTCCTTCCTTTGGGGCATTTAAGGGGTGAAAGGGGCTGGTGGCTTCTTCCAAGAATTACCTTTTGCACGAGGCACCAAATTTAATTTTGGCCTGTTGCATAGTTTGGCTTGAACGATCCTAGCCTGAATGTTATCATTTGACTTCTCGGTGTTGAGGAGCGTGCCGAGTAAGGCCTCCGCAATATTCTTTTCAGTGTGCATTACATCAATGTTGTGTGAAAGTAGAAGATCTCTAAAGTAAAGGAGCCTCCATAAGCTTGGAATGTGAGTCCACTGGTGTGTCTCTCCATACCCCACAAAACCTTTCCCATCGAGCTTTTCCTCGAGAGCATCTAACTCGTCCTTAAGCTGGGCACCGGTCATAATAGGTGGTGGCGGGTCATCAACAATAACACCTTTTTGGAAGCGCATAGCGTCTTGCCTGTATGGGTGATCAAGACGAAGGAACTGTTGATGTTGGTCAAAGCATACATACTTGTGACCCTTAGCCAGCCAAATGAATGTCACACGCTGTCGACACACTGGGCAAGGCCACTTCCCCTTTACACACCAACCACAAAATATTGCACGTGCTGGTAGGTCATGTAGCGATGTGTGGTACCAGATATGCATATTGAAGTGCTTCTTTAAAACGGCATCGTATGTCCGGACCCCGTTGTTCCAAGCAACAAGTAAGTCGTCCACCAATGGCTCCATATACACACTCATATGCTTCCTAGGATAGTTAGGACCTGGAATTATCAACGTCAGGAACATGTGATGTCGTTGCATGCAAACGCCATGGGGCAGATTCAGGGGGATAACATATACTGGCCAACAACTGTATATGGCAGCCATCAAACCATATGGATTGAACCCGTCGGTTGTTATCCCAACAGCTACACTCTTCCAGTCGTCTGTTTTCTTATGAATTTCAATAAAGTTATTCCATGCTTCACCATCCCGTGGATGTTGCATCTTTTTTGTATTGTACATCTTCCCTTCGGCGGCCCATCTCATATATTGGGCAGTTTCCTCAGTCATATAAAGCCTCTGGATCCTTTCTGTGAATGAAAGATATCGAAGGATACTGACGGCAATTGTGAGCTACCTCTTACTACCATCATCATCTATTACCTCAATATACCTAGAGGATTTGCACTTGACACAATAATTCGTATCTTTATGTTCATTTCTAAATAGCATGCATCCATTTGGACAAGCATGTATTTGCTCATACGGCATCTTAAGTGAACTGAGGATTTTGTTCGACTCGTACATGTTCTTTGGCAATATATGTTCTTTAGGCAACAGGCTAGCAATAACTGACAATAAATCATTGAAGCAAATTATGCTCATGTTATGGTTTGCCTTCAGGGCCATTAGGTGTGCAATGCCATCTAGTTGAGTAACCTCTGTATGGGCGTGAAGGGGTTTTTGTGCCGCAAACAAAGCTGCATGATACTCTTCAGGTCTTTCTGGCGGCTCCTCGGAGTTCGGGTCCTCTAGTGGATCCGCATGGCGGATGTCATCTAACAGGTTTTCAATCCAAGTATCATATTCGCCGGTGCGTTGTCGCACCACCTCCGCCCTGGACTGTTCTGTCTCGCCATGAAAGATCCACCCGTAATAGCCTGGCATAAACCCATATTTGCCTAAGTGTTTACTCGTAGTAATATTATCTCTTTCATTCTGGTTATCACACTCTGTGCATGGGCACCAAATTCCATGAACTGGCGTTTCTCCAGCAAATACTAATTCCAGGAAATCATTGGTCTTCGACCTCCACTCAGGGGTCATACCCTCCATGCTGGGATGTCCGATGTACATCCGCTCACGTTCTTCCATCCTCTGATATAAAGTGAAACACACACATAATTTTTTTTATGTAACAAGTGGTTCCATCAAGTTTTACGACATGCACTGAGCTATGTAATAGGTAAAGATAGGTCCTAATCCCACCCGAGAATGTGTAGGTTGGGTTCGCTTTCATGATGTACTCCGACCTGAGACAAAATTTCGGCAGCACCTCCCCGATGTTCTCCAAATACACGTCTCAGCAATAAGCCAGGAGGATGTGTATCTAGAGAACAACAAGGAGGCACTGTCGAAATTCTGTCTCAGATCTTAGTACATCATGAAAACAACCCGCCTACACATCCTCGGGTTGTCCATGGAAAACGTGGACAATTCGAAAGAGTCGAGGTTATAAATATGCAAAAACTTGCATATTTATAGATACAACCCTTCCGAACGGGAGACACCTAGGTCACGCGACTATTTAGGTGATCTGCAAATAATGAAAACCTACACATGAACAGGAAGAGATTACCCTTGAAGCGTGCAACAGAATTCACTCTCTCTTGTCAAAATAGATGCATGTCCTGCATGAAAGAATGAAGTTGTGTCAATCATATGTCAAACAAACAAACATCAATAACACTCACTCACACACACCCCACACACAAACGCACTCACATATCCATACACACACACATCACACACTCACTCACACATGCACACACACAGTGGCCCGCGCCGGCTCTCCTGGCGCCAATCGCGCCTCCCGCGCCCGCCCCAGCGCCGCAGTGGCCGTACTGGCCCGCGCCGGCTCCGGCCGCGTCAACCGCGCTGGCCGTGCCGGTCCAGCTAATCAAGCAAAGAAGCAATCATTATTTGCTCGGCTTCCCTTAGTGAGCCGGGATACCTAACCCTAGTCGCCTCTTGCATCGCAGCCGCCTCTCCCTCTCGCGCACGATGGCGCCTTGCCGCCGGCGACCGCGAGCTTCGCCACGTCGAGCCCCCTCCTTCCCCTAAAACCTACGCCCTAGACCCGTTAGGGTCCCAGCTCCTACCACTGGCACCCTCACACACATTTTTCACTATATATGCATATATATACACCTTTTGTTGTAATGGGGAGGGGGGAAACCCCTTTTATTTCAAAACAAACAAGATTGAGTAGGGGGGTTCACCAATGGGGCAGGGGGGCGGCACGGGAGGTGGATGCCGGACGAGGTAGAGCTCAGTGGTGGGGATGCCGCGCCGGTGGTGCTCGGTGAAGCTTGGCCA
>NC_041381.1:21067771-21077134 GCF_002162155.2 Triticum dicoccoides | reverse complement strand
ACTATATTGAACAGCGCTACTGCTATAGAAGTTAGCAGCAGCGTGCTTATAGGAAAACCGCTACTGCTAAGATCAGCCCACAAGTTTAGTCCCACCTCGCTCCATGAACAGGGTGTTTGTTGGGGAACGTAGTAATTTCAAAAAATTTCCTACGTACACGCAAGATCATGGTGATGACATAGCAACGAGAGGGGAGAGTGCTGTCCACGTACCCTCGTAGACCGTAAGCGGAAGCATTATGACAACGCGGTTGATGTAGTCGTACGTCTTCACGATCTGACCGATCCAAGCACCGAACGTACGGAACCTCCGAGTTCAGCACACGTTCAGCTCGATGACGATCCCCGGGCTCCGATCCAGCAAAGCTTCGGGGATGAGTTCCGTCAGCACGACGGCGTGGTGACGATGATGATGTTCTACCAGCGCAGGGCTTTGCCTAAACTCCGCGACGATATGACCGAGGTGGAATATGGTGGAGGGGGGCACCGCACACGGCTAAGGAACGATCCGTAGATCAACTTGTGTGTTATGGGGTGCCCCCTGCCCCTGTATATAAAGGAGGGAGGGGGAGGTGCGGCCGGCCCCCTTGGGGTGCGCCTGGAGGAGTCCTACTCCCACCGGGAGTAGGACTCCCCCCTCTTGCCTTGGTGGAGAAGGAAAGGGGGAGGGGAAAGAGGAAAGGGGGGCGCCGCCCCCCCCCCCTCCTTCCTCGTCCAATTCGGACTAAGGGGGGAGGGGGCGCGCGGCCTGCCCTGGCCGGCCCTCCTCTTCTCCCTCATGGCCCACTAAGGCCCATTAACCCCCGGGAGGGTTCTGGTAACCCCCCGGTGTTTCGGTAAAATCCCGATTTCACCCGGAACCTTTCCGATGTCCAAACATAGGCTTCCAATATATCAATCTTTATGTCTCGACCATTTCGAGACTCCTCGTCATGTCCGTGATCACATCCGGGACTCCGAACAAACTTCGGTACATCAAAACTTATAAATTCATAATAAAACGGTCATCGTAACGTTAAGCGTGCGGACCCTATGGGTTCGAGAACTATGTAGACAGGACTTAGAACTATTCTCGGTCAATAACCAATAGCGGAACCTGGATGCCCATATTGGTTCCTACATATTCTACGAAGATCTTTATCGGTCAAACCGCATAACAACATACGTTGTTCCTTTTGTCATCGGTATGTTACTTGCCCGAGATTTGATTGTCGGTATCCAATACCTAGTTCAATCTCGTTACCGGCAAGTCTCTTTACTCGTTACGTAATGCATCATCCCGTAACCAACTCATTGGTCACATTGCTTGCAAGGCTTATAGTGATGTGCATTACCGAGAGGGCCCAGAGATACCTCTCCGACAATCGGAGTGACAAAACCTAATCTCGAAATACGCCAACTCAACATGTACCTTCGGAGACACCTGTAGTACTCCTTTATAATCACCCAGTTACGTTGTGACGTTTGGTAGTACCCAAAGTGTTCCTCCGGTAAACGGGAGTTGCATAATCTCATAGTTACAGGAACATGTATAAGTCATGAAGAAAGCAATAGCAATATACTAAACGATCAAGTGCTAGGCTAACGGAATGGGTCATGTCAATCACATCATTCTCCTAATGATGTGATCCCATTAATCAAATGACAACACATGTCTATGGTTAGGAAACATAACCATCTTTGAATAATGAGCTAGTCAAGTAGAGGCATACTAGTGACTATATGTTTGTCTATGTATTCACACATGTATCATGTTTCCGGTTAATACAATTCTAGCATGAATAATAAACATTTATCATGATATGAGGAAATAAATAATAACTTTATTATTGCCTCTAGGGCATATTTCCTTCAGTCTCCCACTTGCACTAGAGTCAATAATCTAGATTACATAGTAATGATTCTAACACCCATGGAGTCTTGGTGCTGATCATGTTTTGCTCGTGAGAGAGGCTTAGTCAAAGGGTCTGCAACATTCAGATCCGTATGTATCTTGCAAATCTCTATGTATCCCACTTGGACTTGGTCCCGAATGGAATTGAAGCGTCTCTTGATGTGTTTGGTCCTCTTGTGAAATCTGGATTCCTTTGCCAAGGCAATTGCACCACTATTGTCACAGAAGATCTTCATTGGTCCCGATGCACTAGTATGACACCTAGATCGGAAATGAACTCCTTCATCCAGACTCCTTCATTTGCTGCTTCCGAAGCAGCTATGTACTCCGCTTCACATGTAGATCCCGCTACGACGCTTTGTTTAGAACTGCACCAACTTACAGCTCCACCGTTTAATAAAAACACATATCCGGTTTGCGATTTAGAATCGTCCGGATCAGTGTCAAAGCTTGCATCGACGTAACCATTTAAGACTAGCTCTTTGTCACCTCCATACACGAGAAACATATCTTTAGTCCTTTTCAGGTATTTCAGGATGTTCTTGACCGCTGTCCAGTGATCCACTCCTGGATTACTTTGGTACCTCCCTGCCAAACTTATTGCTAAGCATACGTCAGGTCTGGTACACATCATTGCATACATGATAGAGCCTATGGCTGAAGCATAGGGAACATCTTTCATTTTCTCTCTATCTTCTGCTGTGGTCGGGCATTGAGTTTGACTCAACTTCACACCTTGAAGCACGGGCAAGAACCCTTTCTTTGCCTGATCCATTTTGAACTTTTTCAAAATTTTATCAAGGTATGTACTTTGTGAAAGTCCTATTAAGCGTCTTGATCTATCTCTATAGATCTTGATGCCCAATATGTAAGCAGCTTCACCTAGATCTTTCATTGAAAAACTTTTATTCAAGTATCCCTTTATGCTATCCAGAAATTCTATATCATTTCCAATTAATAATATGTCATCTACATATAATATCAGAAATGCTACAGAGCTCCCACTCACTTTCTTTTAAATATAGGCTTCTCCAAAAGTCTGTATAAAACCATATGCTTTGATCACACTATCAAAGCGTTTATTCCAACTCCGAGATGCTTGCACCAGTCCATAAATGGATCGCTGGAGCTTGCATACTTTGTTAGCACGTTTTGGATCAACAAAACCTTCTGGCTGCATCATATACAACTCTTCTTCCAGAAATCCATTCAAGAATGCAGTTTTGACATCCATTTGCCAGATTTCATAATCATGAAATGCAGCAATGGCTAACATGATTCGCACAGACTTAAGCATCGCTACGGGTGAGAAAGTCTCATCGTAGTCAACCCCTTGAACTTGTCGAAAACCTTTTGCGACAAGTCGAGCTTTATAGACAGTTACATTACCATCCGCGTCAGTCTTCTTCTTAAAGATCCATTTGTTCTCAATGGCCTGCCGATCATCGGGCAAGTCAACCAAAGTCCATACTTTGTTCTCATACATGGATCCCATCTCAGATTTCATGGCCTCTAGCCATTTTGCGGAATCTGGGCTCATCATCGCTTCCTCATAGTTCGTAGGTTCGTCATGGTCAAGTAACATGATTTCCAGAATAGGATTACCGTACCACTCTGGTGCGGATCTTACTCTGGTAGACCTTCGAAGTTCAGTAGAAACTTGATCTGAAGTTTCATGATCAATAACATTACTTCCTCACTAATTGGTGTAGGTGTCACAGGAACCGATTCATGTGATGAACTACTTTCCAATAAGGGAGCAGGTACAGTTACGTCATCAAGTTCTACTTTCCTCCCACTCACTTCTTTCGAGAGAAACTCCTTCTCTAGAAAGGATCCATTCTTAGCAACGAATGTCTTGCCTTCGGATCTGTGATAGAAGGTATACCCAACTGTTTCTTTTGGGTATCCTATGAAGACACATTTCTCCGATTTAGGTTCGAGCTTATCTGGTTGAAGTTTCTTCACATAAGCATCGCAGCCCCAAACTTTAAGAAACGACAACTTTGGTTTCTTGCCAAACCACAGTTCATAAGGTGTCGTCTCAACGGATTTTGATGGTGCCCTATTTAACGTGAATGCGGCCGTCTCTAAAGCATAACCCCAGAATGATAGCGGTAAATCAGTAAGAGACATCATAGATCGCACCATATCTAGTAAAGTACGATTACGACGTTCGGACACACCATTTCATTGTGGTATTCCGGGTAGCGTGAGCTGCGAAACTATTTTGCATTGTTTCAAATGTAAACCAAACTCGTAACTCAAATATTCTCCTCCACGATCAGATCGTAGGAATTTTATTTTCTTGTTACGATGATTTTCCACTTCACTCTGAAATTCTTTGAACTTTTCAAATGTTTCAGACTTGTGTTTCATTAAGTAGATATACCCATATCTGCTTAAATCATCTGTGAAGGTGAGAAAATAACGATATCCGCCACGAGCTTCAACATTCATCGGACCGCATACATCTGTATGTATGATTTCCAACAAATCTGTTGCTCTCTCCATAGTACCGGAGAATGGTGTTTTAGTCATCTTGCCCATGAGGCACGGTTCGCAAGTACCAAGTGATTCATAATCAAGTGATTCCAAAATTCCATCAGTATGGAGTTTCTTCATGCGCTTTACACCGATATGACCTAAATGGCAGTGCCACAAATAAGTTGCACTATCATTATTAACTCTACATCTTTTGGCTTCGACATTATGAATATGTGTATCACTACTATCGAGATTCAACAAAAATAGACCACTCTTCAAGGGTGCATGACCATAAAAGATATTACTCATATAAATAGAACAACCATTATTCTCTGATTTAAATGAATAACCGTCTTGCATCAAACAAGATCCAGATATACTGTTCATGCTCAACGCTGGCACCAAATAACAATTTTTCAGGTCTAAAACTAATCCCGAAGGTAGATGTAGAGGTAGCGTGCCGACCGCGATCACATCGACTTTCGAACCGTTTCCTACGCGCATCGTCACCTCGTCCTTGGCCAGTGCTCGCTTATTCCGTAGTCCCTGTTTCGAGTTGCAAATATTAGCAACAGAACCAATATCAAATACCCAGGTGATACTACGAGCTCTAGTTAGGTACACATCAATAACATGTATATCACATATACCTTTGTTTACTTTGCCATCCATCTTATCTGCCAAATACTTGGGGCAGTTCCGCTTCCAGTGACCAGTCTGCTTGCAGTAGAAGCACTCAGTTTCAGGCTTAGGTCCAGACTTGGGTTTCTTCTCTTGAGCAGCAACTTGCTTGCTGTTCTTTTTGAAGTTCCCCTTCTTCTTCCCTTTGCCCTTTTTCTTGAAACTAGTGGTCTTGTTGACCATCAACACTTGATGCTCCTTCTTGATTTCTACCTCCGCAACTTTTAGCATTGCAAAGAGCTCGGGAATAGTATTGTGCATCCCTTGCATATTATAGTTCATCACAAAGCTCTTGTAGCTTGGTGGCAGTGATTGGAGAATTCTTTCAATGACGCTATCATCCGGAAGATTAACTCCCAGTTGAATCAAGTGATTATTATACCAAGACATTTTGAGTATATGCTCACTGACAGAACTATTCTCCTCCATCTTGCAGTTGTAGAACTTATTGGAGACTTCATATCTCTCAATCCGGGCATTTGCTTGAAATATTAACTTCAACTCCTGGAACATCTCATATGCTCCATGACGTTCAAAACGTCGTTGAAGACCCGGTTCTAAGCCGTAAAGCATGGCACACTGAACTATAGAGTAGTCATCAGCTTTGCTCTGCCAGACATTCTTAACATCGTCAGCTGCATCAGCAGTAGGCCTGGCACCCAGCGGTGCTTCCAGGACGTAATTCTTCTGTGCAGCAATGAGGATAATCCTCAAGTTACGGACCCAGTCCGTGTAATTGCTACCATCATCTTTCAACTTTGCTTTCTCAAGGAACGCATTAAAATTCAACGGAACAACAGCACGAGCCATCTATCTACAACAAACATAGATAAGCAAAATACTATCAGGTACTAAGTTCATGATAAATTTAAGTTCAATTAATCATATTACTTAAGAACACCCACTTAGACAGACATCTCTCTAGTCATCTAAGTGATCACGTGATCCAAATCAACTAAACCATAACCGATTATCACGTGAGATGGAGTAGTTTTCAATGGTGAACATCACTATGTTGATCATATCTACTATATGATTCACGCTCGACCTTTCGGTCTCCGTGTTCCGAGGCCATATCTGCATATGCTAGGCTCGTCAAGTTTAACCTGAGTATTCTGCGTGTGCAAAACTGGCTTGCACCCGTTGTAGATGGACGTAGAGCTTATCACACCCGATCATCACGTGGTGTCTGGGCACGACGAACTTTGGCAATGGTGCATACTCAGGGAGAACACTTCTTGATAATTTTAGTGAGAGATCATCTTAAAATGCTACCGTCAATCAAAGCAAGATAAGATGCATAAAGGATAAACATCACATGCAATCAATATAAGTGATATGATATGGCCATCATCATCTTGTGCTTGTGATCTCCATCTCCGAAGCACCTTCGTGATCACCATCATCATTGGCGCGACACCTTAATCTTCATCGTAGCATCTTTGTCGTTTACGCCATCTATTGCTTCTACGACTATCGCTACCGCTTAGTGATAAAGTAAAGCAATTACAGGGCGTTTGCATTTCATACAATAAAGCGACAACCATATGGCTCCTGCCAGTTGCCGATAACTTCGGTTACAAAACATGATCATCTCATACAATAAAATATAGCATCACGTCTTGTCCATATCACATCACAACATGCCCTGCAAAAACAAGTTAGACGTCCTCTACTTTGTTGTTGCAAATTTACGTGGCTGCTACGGGCTTAGCAAGAATCGTTCTTACCTACGCATCAAAACCACAACGATAGTTCGATAAGTTAGTGTTGTTTTAACCTTCGCAAGGACAGGGCGTAGCCACACTCGATTCAGCTAAAGTGAGAGAGACAGACACCCGCCAGCCACCTTTAAGCACAAGTGCTCGCAACGGTGAAACCAGTCTCGCGTAAGCGTACGCGTAATGTCGGTCCGGGCCGCTTCATCTCACAATACCGCCGAACCAAAGTATGACATTCTGGTAAGCAGTATGACTTGTATCGCCCACAACTCACTTGTGTTCTACTCGTGCATATAACATCAACGCATAAAACCAAGCTCGGATGCCACTGTTGGGGAACGTAGTAATTTCAAAAAAAATCCTACGTACACGCAAGATCATGGTGATGACATAGCAACGAGAGGGGACAGTGTTGTCCACGTACCCTCGTAGACCGTAAGCAGAAGCGTTATGACAACGCGGTTGATGTAGTCATATGTCTTCACGATCCGACCGATCCAAGCACCGAACGTACGGCACCTCCGAGTTCAGCACACGTTCAGCTCGATGACGATCCCCGGGTTCCGATCCAGCAAAGCTTCGGGGATGAGTTCCGTCAGCACGACGGCGTGGTGACGATGATGATGTTCTACCGGCGCAGGGCTTTGCCTAAACTCCGCGACGATATGACCGAGGTGGAATATGGTGGAGGGGGGCACCGCACACGGCTAAGGAACGATCCGTAGATCAACTTGTGTGTTATGGGGTGCCCCCCTGCCCCCATATTTAAAGGAGGGAGGGCGAGGTGCGGCCGGCCCCCTTGGGGTGCGCCTGGAGGAGTCCTACTCCCACCGGGAGTAGGACTCCCCCCTCTTGCCTTGGTGGAGAAGGAAAGGGGGGAGGGGAAAGAGGAAAGGGGGGCGCCGCCCCCCCCCCTTCCTTGTCCTATTCGGACTAAGGGGGGAGGGGGCGCGGCCTGCCCTGGCCGGCCCTCCTCTTCTCCCTCATGGCCCACTAAGGCCCATTAACCCCCGGGAGGGTTCCGGTAACCCCCCGGTGTTCCGGTAAAATCCCGATTTCACCCGGAACCTTTCCGATGTCCAAACATAGGCTTCCAATATATCAATCTTTATGTCTCGACCATTTCGAGACTCCTCGTCATGTCCGTGATCACATCCGGGACTCCGAACAAACTTCGGTACATCAAAACTTATAAACTCATAATAAAATTGTCATCGTAACGTTAAGCGTGCGGACCCTACGGGTTCGAGAACTATGTAGACATGACTTAGAACTATTCTCGGTCAATAACCAATAGCGGAACCTGGATGCCCATATTGGTTCCTACATATTCTACGAAGATCTTTATCGGTCAAACCGCATAACAACATACGTTGTTCCTTTTGTCATCGGTATGTTACTTGCCCGAGATTTGATCGTCGGTATCCAATACCTAGTTCAATCTCGTTATCGGCAAGTCTCTTTACTCGTTACGTAATGCATCATCCCGTAACCAACTCATTGGTCACATTGCTTTCAAGGCTTATAGTGATGTGCATTACCGAGAGGGCCCAGAGATACCTCTTCGACAATCGGAGTGACAAAACCTAATCTCGAAATACGCCAACTCAACATGTACCTTCGGAGACACCTGTAGTACTCCTTTATAATCACCCAGTTACGTTGTGACATTTGGTAGTACCCAAAGTGTTCCTCCGGTAAACGGGAGTTGCATAATCTCATAGTTACAGGAACATGTATAAGTCATGAAGAAAGCAATAGCAATATACTAAACGATCAAGTGCTAGGCTAACCGAATGGGTCATGTCAATCACATCATTCTTCTAATGATGTGATCCCATTAATCAAATGACAACACATGTCTATGGTTAGGAAACATAACCATCTTTGATTAATGAGCTAGTCAAGTAGAGGCATACTAGTGACTATATGTTTGTCTATGTATTCACACATGTATCATGTTTCCGGTTAATACAATTCTAGCATGAATAATAAACATTTATCATGATATGAGGAAATAAATAATAACTTTATTATTGCCTCTAGGGCATATTTCCTTTAGTGTTTACCACCTTAAATATGTTATTTCTGAAACTACCACAACCAGTTGGTCTTCACTGAACCCTATGTGTAAAATTTGTGGCCGCAATATGAGTCCTCTCCGGTTCTCTACCGGAGAGGACTCATATTGAAAATTCAGATTATACACAAAAAGATCATTGATGGCCAATGTATTTTTGCATTGACGTATTTTTTGTATAGTTACACTTAGCAGTAGTGGTTTATGTGCAACGCGCTACTGCTATTCAGATTATCTGTAGCGCGTTTTGGCAAACGCGCTACAACTATCCCTACCTTATCCCCACGCGCACGACCGACCCTCACTCATACTCTCACTCTCGCCCCCCCCCTCCCCGTGCCGATAACCGTCGTCGTGCGTCGCCGCCGCCGCCGCCTTTGTCCGTCCGCCGCCGAGTTACTCCCCTCCTTCCGTCCCTCTTCCCTCCTCCTTGCACATCCTCCCTCCGCCTGCGGCCGCCCCTCCCTCCTCCGCCGCCGCCCTCCTCCCTCCGCCTGAGGC
>NC_041381.1:21062931-21067220 GCF_002162155.2 Triticum dicoccoides | reverse complement strand
ACCCCCTGCCACTAGTTAGTACTAGATTTAGTAGTTGTAGATGTTAATTTAGGGTTCATAGCTAGTACTAGATGTTGCTTAGTTAGTACTAGATTTTTAGTAGTAGTAGATGTTAATTTAGGGTTCATAACTAGTTTAGTAAGTAAATTAATAAACTAGTTGAAGTAGTTGAATTAATAGAACTAATGTATTTTTAGTAAGATAATTAATATAACTAGTTGAACTACTTTATTTTTAGAAAGAACTAGTTTTTTTCTATTTATAGTAAGTTTATATTTAGTAAGAACTAGTTGAATTAATAAAACTAGTTGAACATGTCATATTTGTTGTTATTTTTTAGTTTAAGCAATTATTTGGGATGTATTAGTGATAACTTATATGGTTTCAGGTGACCACCGTCGTCCCCGTCACCGACCCCCTCCGACATCCCCGACGTCGTCCCCGTCACCGACCCCCTCCGACATCCCCGCCGTCGTTGCAGTCACCGACCCCTTCCGACATCGAGGTGAGACCAGCCAAATATCCTTGTATATCTTGTGTTGTTGCTCAAATAGGATATGTGGTTGCCCAAGTGGCCGTTCATGTTTAGTTTACATCTCCGAGTGGCCTATGTTTTGCCGGAGTGTTGATTAATTTTCATTCCAGCAAATTTCAGGCGCTCGATATGTCCTTTTTTTAGCAAAGGTCATGCCGGATTTTTTTTCCTGAATTCTGGCATGACTTGTGCTAGAATATGTACAAGTTTAATCTTTGAATTATGAACGTAGGAAATGTTGTACTCGGACAACGACAGTCTCCCGGGGGAGTGTAGCTGGTGCTACGACGATCGAGGTATGTGCGACAGGTTCGTTCAGCTGGACGAAGATCGGCGCTTCAGCATTAAGCTCGAGGAGACCTTCGATTGTGAAACGGTACGCAACAATGAGAAGTGTTTTTTTCGTAATTAAGCATGACTTCAACTATTTCAAGGTCTAAGTTTCATATTTTACAATTCGACTAGCTTATCCCATGTCATGCAAGACGCTATGTCTTGGAGAGGATGGGTTTTGAAGACCATGAAAATTTCAAAACAAAGAAAATACACCTAAGGACCCATAATGATATGGATTTTGAAGTAAATCTGTCCAATGCTCAGAGCGTAACCCATTTTGGTTGCCAAAATTGGGAAGCACTTTGCAAAATGTATGGTTTTTATGAGGGTATGATTGTCACCATGGATCTTGGTGATCCTGCCATCGAGCAAGACAATATGGACATTTGGGTCCTTGTTGATACGCTTCCGATTGTACCGCTATGTGAGTTTCTCAAACATAGTTATTAACTAATTTATGTTGTTTATTTCAAAATAGTTGATAGCTTATTTCCATTGACAGCTTATTTTGATTCTTCAAAGACTGTGCGGAAGATGGTAGATAAAACCCACTACACCGATGGCACCGAATTAACGTATAAGGAGAAAAATCATTTGATCACATTTTGTACTCTTCTTGAGAATTACAATAACTATTATCGAACTCCTCCAAATTATGGTGAATACGTGCCACTAGTGCATGTGTTGAACCACGATAACTTCTCTGGAGATACCCTGGTAAGATTTTTTACTATTACGACATCCGTGCATCTTTTGCATACTTCTAAAACTAGTACATAATTGCTAACTACGAAGTTATTATTATGTTTTTCAACAGAAACTCCCGATGGATTGTGTGCCTCATCTGATGTCTCTGCATGGTCGCCTCTCAGTTCTGAACATACTGCCAGGTAAATCTACGGAGCTCACCTGTGCATATCGGATTTCTAAAACCCATGAACACATGTTCATCAAAGAATGGAAGAAATGTATGGACATTCGCAAGGAGGTTCTTGGAAGTAACATTCAACGAAAGGCAAGAATTGGAGACAGGCTAATCTCCATTCTCCATAATGGAGAGTCAGGGGCTATCTTGTTTTTTGCTATTTTACCTTAGAAAATGTAGTAGGTCTTAATCGAATGTAATAGGTCCTATGAGATACAATATGTTTATTATGTGGTAATGTGTTAGAGTTGATAATGAGGAGTACTTGTGATTACGACTAGTGACCAATTTGCTATGTGATATCATTGATGAAAACGATGATCTTGAGGAGGTGTTATATGACAATGATGTATTATGATGATAAGTTGTTAATGATATGATGATGATGATGATATTATTATATCATTGGGTGAAAGAACCGCGGATTAGTTTCAAGTGGATGGACATCCACTTGAAACTAGTCCATGGTTCTTTCACCCCGTGTTGTAATAACTCATTATGATGTAAAAACAATCTCTAAATTCCTGTTGTATGAAAACTTGTGTAAAGGTGTATGAATACAACATGAAATAAAAAAGGAATAAAATACTAAATAATAGTAGTAGCGCGGGAAAGGAAAAGCGCTACTACTAATTACCAGTAGCGTTGTTCTGAAGAAGCACTACTACTAAGTCAATTTAGCAGTAGCGTGGATCCAAGTGCGCTATTGCTAAGCATTAGCTGTAGCGCCTTATCATTAGCGCTCTTGCTCGTGCTACTGATAGGCCTAAAACCCGCGCTGCTGCTAGGCTTTTCCTTAGTAGTGGACGTGCGTTGCTTATTCAAATAGCACACCACCCCTGCATGCATATACATGGGCCACACGCATGTAGGGGTGCCCTCCCCACCCTCGGGCGGTCTCCATATTGAGCACCCACCCGGTGGCCCCGGTGGTCCAGGTCATTATTCGGCACCGAGAGGGTGTAGTCCACGGTGAATAACTGCTTCTTCGTGTTAGTGCATGTCATCGCGAGATGACAGACCAAGTCTAGGCCAAAGCCACAGCAAGATCCCATCCGTGTAGACCCGACGCGTCCGTTTTCCCCCTCCAAGTGTCGGTTGTGAGGGGGACCACACCCCGGAGATGTGTGCCGCCTCTTCGGACATGCCACCACACCGTACGGCATGTATGAGGGCCCGGTGCGATGCTCCGGTGGCATTGCTACCCCCCACCCAGGGCCCCCGTCCCGCCTAACCCTGTAGCGTTTGACCACGTGATCTAGCCCTTTGACTTTGCACAGACGGGCTTTGACCAGTGGAACTCTCCACCCGGTTGTGTTAGGTCAGCCCATAGGAACACTTTGGAGCAACATCCGGGCCTAAGCCACAGCAAGACCCCATCCGTGTAGACCCGACGCGTTCGTTTTCCCCCTCCATGTGCCGGCGGCGGCGCCGTCCATGAGGGAGGGCACACCCCAGAGACGCGGGTCAGGCGTTTGCAACCACCACAACACTTCCAGACTTGTGAGAGGCCGCCTACGCAAGATTTGGCGGCATGTGCTAGCCCCCGGAGGCCGCCGGCCACAGTCGTAGACACGCGAAGAGCAATCCTCAGAGAGGGAGGTGTTCAGATACTTCTTTAAAGTTCTCTCTCGATGCCGATCTAGAAAGTTGACCAGCACCGAGAGAGGGGGTAGGCCACGGTCAACAACTTCTTCTTCTCATGTTTTTTTTACTTTACACACTCTTTAAAGTTGAGTTTTGAAAAAAATCATCAAAAGTCATGGAATTTATAAACTTTGGTCGTAAAAGCATATGAAATGTGAGATACAAAAAAGATAGTGCAAAAAATGACAAAAAGAGAGGGGACAAAAAATTAGAGCAGTCATTACCGAGAGTCGATTCTTGGCTCTCGGTAATTTCCACCTTTTCCGAGAGCTGCTCTCGGTAAACCATCCACCTACATCTCTTCCCTTCTTCTGCATTCTTGTTAATATGTATTATACTTTTTTTGTTGTTTTCTTTCATGCTTGGCAAACAACCTTAGCACATCATAATTACCGTCTTGTGTTTTCTTCTTTGGATGAGCCTCGTCCGGTTCTCGGGGACGAACGCAGCCGGTCCTCGACGTTCCCGCCCATGTGTGTGGTTTATGAGGCACGTGCCACATCAAGGATGTGCGTTGCTTATTCAAATAGCACACCACCCCTGCATGCATATGCATGGGCCACGCGCATGTACGGGTGCCCTCCCCCCCCCCCTCGGGCGGTCTCCATATCAAGCACCCGTCCGATGGCCCCGGCGGTCTAGGGCGTTATTCGGCACTGAGAGGGTGTAGTCCATGGTGAATAACTGCTAATTCGTGTTAGTTCATGTCATCGCGAGATGATAGACCAAGTCTAGGCTCGTTCTGTCACGGGATCACCCACCGAAGATTCTGTCTTGGGAACGGACGCAGCCGGTCCTTGACGTTCCCGCGGTGTGTGTGGTTTGTGAGGCACGCGCCACGTCAAG
>NC_041381.1:21060206-21062572 GCF_002162155.2 Triticum dicoccoides | reverse complement strand
AACTGCTTCTCCATGTTAGTGAATGTCATCGCGAGATGACAGACCAAGTCTAGGCTCGTTCTGTCACGGGATCACCCATCGAAGATTCTGTCTCGGGAACGGACTCAACCGGTCCTTGACGTTCCCGCCCGTGTGTGTGGTTTGTGAGGCACGTGCCACGTCAAGGACGTGCATTGCTTATTCAAATAGCACACCACCCCTGCATGCATATACATGGGCCACGCGCATGTAGGGGTGCCCTCCCCACCCTCGGGCAATCTCCATATCAAGCACCCATCCGGTGGCCCCGGCGGTCTAGGGCGTTATTCGGCACCGAGAGGGTGTAGTCCACGGTGAATAACTGCTTCTCCGTGTTAGTGCATGTCATCACGAGATGACAGACCAAGTCTAGGCCAAAGCCACAGCAAGATCCCATTCGTGTAGACCCGACACGTCCGTTTCCCCCCTCCAGGTGCCAGCCGTGAGGGGGACACACCCCAGAGAGGCGTGCCGCCTCTTCGGACATCCCACCACACCGTACGGCATGTATGAGGGCCCGGTGCGATGCTCCGGTGGCATTGCTACCCCCACAGGGCCCCCGTCCCGCCTAACCCTGTAGCGTTTGACCATGGGATCTAGCCCTTTGACTTTGCACAGACAGGCTTTGACCAGTGGAACTCTCCACCCGATTGTGTTAGGTCAGCCCATAGGAACACTTTGGAGCAACATCCGGGTCTAAGCCACAGCATGACCCCATCCGTGTAGACCCGACGCGTCCGTTTCCTCCCTCCAGGTGCCGGCGGCGCCGCCGTCCGTGAGTGGGGCACACCCCGGAGAGGCGGGCCGGGCGTTTGCAACCGCCACAACACTTCTAGACTTGTGAGAGGCCGCCTACGCAAGATTTGGCGGCATGTGCTAGCCCCCGGAGGCCGCCGGCCACAGTCGTAGACACACGAAGAGCAATCCTCGGAGAGGGAAGTGTTTTAATAGTTCCTTAAAGTTCTCTCTCGGTGCCGGTCTAGAAAGTTGACCAGCACCGAGAGAGGGGGTAGGCCACGGTCAGCAACTTCTTCTTCTCATGTTTTTTTTACTTTAAACACTCTTTAAAGTTGAGTTTTGAAAAAAACAGAAAAATTCATGGAATTTATAAACTTTGGTCGTAAAAGCATATGAAATATGAGATACAAAAAAGATAGTGCAAAAAAAGACAAAAAGAGAGGGGACAAAAAATTAGAGCAGTCATTTACGAGAGTCGATTCTCGGCTCTCGATAATTTCCACCTTTTTCGAGAGCTGCTCTCGGTAAATCATCTGACCTAGATCTAGAGTTGATTTCTTTTCTGAGTGCCGCACCGACAAGCACTCGGTAAATCTGACGTCGACTACTTAAGCATATTCCCCCCGGTTGTTTCTTCACTCAGCTCCCCACCGACCGATGCATCTCCTCCTCTGCTCCGGCGGCCCTCCACCGACCGGTGCCCCCTCGACCGCCGCCCCCCACACCACACCGAGCTCCTCCCTCCAGTAAGCCCCCCTCCTCCTCTCCATGTGTGTATAGATAGATGGATTGATAGATGGATGCATAGATAGATGGATGCATATACATGGGCCACATGCATGTAGGGGTGCCCCCCCCCCTCATGGCATGTCGCCGACACAACGATGGCAGTCTACCTTCGGATTGGGCGATGGGGACAGCCGCCAGCGAGATGGAGATAGAGGGGAAGGATGAGTGATGGAGATGGACAGAAGAAATCAGGGGTGAATGTTGTGTGTTTTAGGAGGATGGGAGAGGAAGAGGCATGTGGAGAAGTGCAGAGGAAGCGATGAGTGTGGGCAGGGCACACGAGCAGCCGAGTGTGAAGATGGAAAAGTGAGAACGGGATGCGAGGTGTCACATGATTGGCTTCATCTTATTCGGAAAATAAAAAATAGTTGTTTTTGTGGTAAAAGACGTGGGGTTGTGAGGACCAAAACTTGATGACGTGGAAGGACTGATGATGTGGACATGTTGCATGTTTAGATAAATAGGTTAGTGGGGATGAATCTCTTAGGTATATAGGATGTCAGATAAAAAAAGATAGTGCAAAACAAAAACAAAAGGAGAAGGGAAAAAAATTAGAGCAGTGGTTACCGAGGGTCGATTCTCGGCTCTCTGTAATGGTCACCTTTACTGAGAGCTGCTCTCGGTAAAGCATCTAACCTAGATCTTAACCTTTCCCTTTCGTTTGTATCTTCACTCACCTCTCGTCTCTTCCCACCGCCGCCGACGACGCCGAAATCGCCACCGCCGCCGCCACCCCCTGCGGCCGCCACCACCCCCTGCGGTCGCCGCCACCCCCTCCTCCACCGCCACCCGCTGCGGCCGCCGCCACCCCCTCCTCCACC
>NC_041381.1:21050589-21059898 GCF_002162155.2 Triticum dicoccoides | reverse complement strand
GCGCCATCCCCTCCTCCACTGCCCTCCACCGCCACCAACTGCAGCCGCCACCCCTCCTCCACCACCCTCCACCGCCACCCCTACTCCATTGCCCTCCACTGCCACCAACTACGGCCACCTCCCCCAAGCTTCATGGTCGGCAACCGGCGCGGCGATTCTTCGATGCGGACCAAGGACAGCCGCCGCAGCAGAGCTTCTCCAGTAGCGCGGCAGCTGGAGATGCCCTCAGGTATGTATAATATTTTGCACAAATGTATGAAATATGAACAAATGTGATTAAAAGTAGTAGATGAAGATGGTCATGTTTAGTAGATGAAGATGGTCCTGTTTAGTAATGCCTAGAGTACTAGATGCATGTCCTATTGCTTGATTGGAGTGCTTTTTTTAGATATGTAGAATATGCCCGATGCATATTGTTGTTCCTTAGATATGCATAATGCCCTCAGGTATGTAGAATATGCGTGATTGGAGTGCTTTTTTTATATAAATACTAGAGTAGATCAATGAAACTATATACTTGTGCTTATTTCCTTGTCAGTGGTGAACTCTGATCTTTGGTTGCCTTTGCTTTTTTAATAAAAAGTTGGGGCAGGGGAGCAACCCCTTTCGTTTCAAAAAAGTTTCCTTATCAGTGTTATGGCATTAGTAAATGGAACTATATATCTGAGACTTGATTGAGCTATTTGTGTTATTTTTTGCCATATATGATATGACACTTAGATTAGGAAGATTTTGCTTTGGAACTGAGAGTAACCATATATATTTTGTTTTTCAGATTCTGATGAGAGCACTCGTAATAAGTACCGGAGAGTCCCGATTGGTAGGGCCGAGTCGTCCACCTCCCATCAGGCCACAACCGAGGCATCGTCATCATCGGATGGCGATGTCGGAGTGGACCTAGATCCGCTCTCCACCGAGTCGGGCGACATGGAGGCATTGGACGGCTCGGGGTCTACTTCGAGCAACATTTCCAAGAGGAAGAAATCTGGGCGTGGTCCGGGGAAGGTCCCGGAACCAACTGCTGCCAGCAACCGTCCTGTCATTTGCCCGACAGGATAGGGGTAAGCAAGCATTTCATTTGCATCATATTTTGGATGCCACAACTTTGACACTCACATATGCTTGTCTTTTATATCATGCAGTCAGTTGGAATTTATCCCGACACAACCTAAGGGGGCACGCCCGCCGAACCACGCCATCGGCTCCCTCTTGAGGAAGCACTTCCCTAGATTGTCCAAGCCGGGTGATGACGATCCGCCGTCGCCAGGTTTAACCTGGGAGCATTACTTACACAACACGGATGAGCATGATGTCACCATGGCCACTCGGGTCATCAATGCTTTTTTTGTAAGTATCTTAGCTCCGACCACTGTATTTTTTCATATCCAAATCCTTGCTTGCGTGGATGGTGAGAAGATTCCATATGCTTTCTCGTAGCAAACATTTGCTTGCGTGGATGGTGAGAAGCAGAAGGCGATCAAAGGCATCGTGAAGTCTTCCCGAAAGATACTCTCTGACACCAAGCACACGCTGCGGTACAAAGCCGTGATGCACTGTCGGCCTCTGGACTCGAAGGGAGAGAAGATGACAAGGAAGACTGCTTGCCAGACCAACTTGCCGCGAGAAGAATACCTATCAGTGGTAAGTGACTACATCGGTTGCTAGTACTTTGATTTATCCCTCTTGTTCCTCAATTATTTGATTTTGTCTGACTAGGTGAAGGAATCATGGATGAAGGACGATTGTTGGGAGGCCCTGGTTGACATGTGGTGTGACCCGGCATGCAGGCGCAGCATGTGGAGAAGGGAAACGAACGAGCCAAAATGCCAGGCCCGGCTCATGTCCAGGGGAGCCGGAACCTAACCGCTCTCAAGCAACACATAGTATGTGGATCAAGATGTTAACTTTTTCGCACGGTGCATCTTGGTCCATTCAACTTGATGGTTAATTTTGCAGGAGGCGAAGGTTGGTCGACCGGTCCACATCCTGGAAGCCTGGAAAGAAGGCCACAAGGGGAAGGATGGCGCCAAGTTCTGCAGCGAGTTGGCGGAGGAGAACTGGGGGACCTTCAAAGAGGTCTTCCAGGAGGTGCACGGGGAGGAAGCCGAACCTACGTCCAAGCCCCTTGACCATGAACTTCTCATCATTGCTGGCGAGGGGAAGGGCCATGGCCGCCACCTCCTTTGCAACGGGGCGATCACCACCTCCGGGCACCGCAAGCTGCACGAGATACGCGCGTCGAGCACCAGCTCAACTCCGTCCATACGGAGTCGCCCAACCGCCGCATCACGTGAGATAGCGCGTCTCAAGGTTAGCATCCTAACCTTTTATTTATATCCATGCCTCGAAATAGAACCGTTCCAACCTATATGAGCCTAATGCCATGTTACAGGATTTAATGGCGCAACGGGCTGTTGAAGAGGAGCAAAGGCGGAAGGCTGAGGAGGAGTCCAGAGAAAAGGAACGGGCAGACACTAACAATAGGTTGAAGATGCTTGAGGATCAAGTACAGGTAGAACATTATCTAAACTAGAGTAGAAGATTCATTACATAGGGACGAACCACACTCATGTGACTCTACTCTTATAGGTTCTTATGCAATCTCGAAGCAGTGCAAGTGATGCCCCTCCTCCTCCTCCGGAATGTTAACCCGATGGCCTCTCCTACTCAAGATGATCTATATATGAACAAGTGTACTTCTATTGTGACGTGCACGTGTTTTGCAAGTAGTGACAATATGTATGAATTTGCGACTTCTGTGTGATGTCTACTAGGATAATACATTCGACTTGTGTGTGATAATATGTGGACTATCCCTAATTATGCATATATATGTGGACTAGATCAAATTATGCCTATATATAATCATATTATGCCTATATATGTGTGGACTAGCTCAAAATGCACTGTAGTGGTTTTTATCTGCAGGGATCAGAAAAGAAATAGATTGAAAGCAGAATGGATGGGAAAGATTTCGGAGAGCTACACTCGGAAAAAGGCAGACTACCGAGAGCAACTCTCGGAAATATGGTCGTCTGGGACACTACTGTTGTGCCACAACTTTTCCAAGAGAAGCTCTCGGAAAAGAAGGAGAGCATTGCCGAGACTATCTCTCGGCAAAGCCATGTAAACTGTCAGCTCCCATGAAGGATTGCCGAGAGCCGCTCTCGGCAAGCATATCATCATTTTTTTACTGATAAATGTGATCAATGGGACCACATGTCAGTTAGAAAGAACACGCACACAAAAAAAAGGATGTTGCATGTGCTTTGCCGAGAGCCACACTCGGGAAAGTAGACAGTAACTGACGGGGCCGTCTGTTGCGGACGGGCATGCCACGTGGCTACTCTTTGCCGTGAGCGGCTCTCGGCGTCTGCAGGGTTTGCCGTGCGGTGCCTCTTTGCCGTGAGGCAGTGATGGCAAAGAGTGTAGTTTGCCGTGAAGGTGGGTTTGCCGAGAGTGACACTCGGCAAATCTTGCTTTGCCGAGTGTCCATGTTTTAGCACTCGGCGAAGAGCATTACAGCCGGCGTACGTGAAAATTCCAGTAGTGTGCGACTATACGGATAAGACCGACATCGTCGCTGGACCGGTAACGTGACTTGTTTATGGCGATGATGGGTAATATTGCTTGAACCAAACACGTCCTCAAGAGATCTGACACAAACACGGGTTGGAAACGGTACGACGAACCACAAGTTACATCACAGAGATCCAGGGTTCCCGACACAGTGCGAAGCCACTTCGACAGAAACCTGAGTTCCTGACACCAAGCTAAGCTAATCACAGAAACATACGGAGAGTGGATGCCTTGGTCAACGTCATTCCAACAAAGCATCCTAGCGATGATCCAAAAACATGTAATGCACAGCGCCACACTGTGTTTTGACTTTCGGTTTGAATTATTTTTCGTCCTTGGCCGAAATGGCCGAATTTCGGACATTTCAAATATTTCGGCAAAATCTCGGACGAAATTTCACAAACAAAATTTGAATTTTTGGATGAAATTTGGTGAAATTTGAACAAAATTTGAAATGAAACAGAGCATAAGTACAGCAAGGCAAGAACCATCAGGAGAATTATACAATATTTAGCAAATAAGCTCTAGGGATTAATAAAACTGCATCTGTCCAACAACCATCAGCCTCCAACGTAACATTATAACAATACTAACATCAGTTCGAACCATCTTTGTCGCCCTTGATGCTGCTGCCGCTGCTCCGTGCTCCTGCATGCATTGAACTGGTCCGCTCGTGCATGGTTACCTCCTTTGCCGCAGCAGTCGAGCACCATGCCGTAGCCTTGGAGAAACAATAGAGAGGAGGTGGCTGAGGTGGAGGAAGCTAGGGGACACTGGAGGTGGGGCGCCTTGGCCGGAGAACCAAAAGACCCCTGTGCGCGGCGGCGGCGGCGCACACAGGAGGAGAACGAGAGGGAAAGAGCTTTCTAGGGTTAGGGCGCTCGGTCTCCTCGTTTCGTATCACCCGATCCACAGTAGGAACTCGCTGGAAGCTGGGCTGGGCCAAAAAAATTTAAATTGGGCCGAAAGTTTTGGCCGACAGAGACATATGCCGGGCCCTAGCGAAATGGCCGAAATTCGGCCGAAATTGGTTTTTTTCGGCCGAAAATCAAAACACTGGCGCCACATAACCAGCAGTCCCTTCACTTCCACCACCACAGACGAAGAAACCTTACATCAACCTGCCGATAAATTAAGAAGCTCAGTTCAGTGTAACACTCTGGAAGAGCACACCTGCCAAAATATGGGAGAGCAAGATTACTAGAAGAACGACGAATTACTTGATCCAATTATACCAGATTTTGTGGCAAAGGGCCCGAGTACATTTAGATAATATTTCAGCTGGTCTTGGACAAGGTAATTGAGCACTTCAAATGAATGTAGTAAACACAATATTTCCCCAAGTAATTAGCACACTTACTGGCATATAGAATAGTATCCCAGCTAGTAATCTTGATCAAGACGGCAAGCCTTTAAGATGAATTGCAATGTTCCAAATATGTTTAAAGCAGATGGCACCTGGCAGATTTGCAATTGTTATATGACTATCATAACTTCCATAGTTATTAACTGGTGTTTGTTCGTGCATTCCTTGATAAGACATGCATGCCTCATCTACGCCCTGAGGGGTAACATGATGACGGCTAATTAGCCACTTTATTTAGTTGCTGTAACTCTTAAATCAAAATTTTGACAGCACCAACCAAGCAACCTACTCCCTCCGTTCCAAAATAGATGACTCAACTTTGTACTAACTTTAGTACAAAGTTGGGTCATCTATTTTGAAATGGAGGGAGTATTAGTTAATTTCATTTCATACATCTTGATAGTTATGTGGATGACCAAGACATACAACAAACTGAAAATCATGTCCATTAACTTTGAGTCAACAAATAATCCCATATATAAAACATACTCCCTCTGTAAATAAATATAAGATCGTTTAGATCTTCACTTTAGTGATCAAAACGATCTTATATTTCTTTGCAGAGGGAGTAAAAGACACTGATGCAAAAAAAAAAAACAAGATGTTTTTCAAAGCATTCAGACGCTACCATTGAAACACAAAAATATCCATTTCCTACCTCTTTGAACCTCAATACAATGTGATCCAGTTGTGATAGTGAGTGGTGTTGATGAGAACTGTTGCAGGAATGGGCTTGCAATCTGGAAGCTATTGTTATAATCATGTCTTAGCTATGTGAATAGATACTTAATTGCTTGAGATTACAGGAACCAAATCTTAAAATAGGTATTTCGCCAATGGGACTTAAACTCTCAACTCACTTAATGCTCGTCCGCGATGTTATTTCTTAAAAAATAGATAAAATCAATGTCATTTTATACATAATATAAACTGAAAGAACAAAATACCTCATGTTATGATGGATGAGAGTCCTCTCTTCAAACCTTTCTGTGCTTCTTGAGCTTTTCCGAGCCAGATACAGCTTGTGGACATGCATCATCTTCAGGAAAGATGGTCGCTCCTTGATCTGCAGTTAGACCAGCAGCTTCACCAGCATGCACAATTTTTTTAGTAGCAACAGTAGTAATTGCATTTGTTGGAGCATTGCAGTTTTCCTGGCTTACAACTCCTCTTTCTTTGTCGAACCCAGAAGATGTGATGGCAACGATAAGCTATTCCTTTGATCTGACAATTTGATGCATACAATTGTTCTTTGTAGCTACAACGACATAGTGAATAATTAGTTCTACTCCTAAAAGCACGCTACTAATTCTAAATACAACAAGTACAAAAAAGGTTTTGGAGCTTCCTTCCTAATCATGAACAATGAAATATAAGTTACCTAAAATAGATTTGACTGCAACACGAGCAGCCTTCTGCTCTGCCTCCTTCTTACTTACTGCAGGTTCACCAGTATAAGTGTTCCCAGCAAACAATACAGATGAAACAAACAGGGTTATGGGTGATACCCCTTCTAGATGATCTGCGGAGTAAGTGGGCTGATCAGCTTTTGTCTTAACAGCAAATTCATGGAGAATTGATTTGCAGAACACCACGCCCTGAATAGAATAGAATAGAACATGTATGTTAGACTGAAATCAATTCCTTCATTTAAGGCATGATTATTAAAATGCTAACATGAAAGGATGCTACTACGCACATCCGCATGTAATAATAAAATGGCAAGATTAGCTGATTCATCATTCAATAACATGTGCAACATAAAGGACACAAAGGACATTATCTGTTCATGGGACATATTAATTAGCAGTTATGTTTAACACAAACATGAGTTACAAAACCTGGAAAATCAGAAGAGGACAAAAAGAGTTATTATCTTACAACAGTACAGTATATGGTATAGGTGAACCAGAAGAATGGATTTGCAGTGATCTGGAAAACTCTGAATTCTCCACTGATAAATGTTATCACTTCCAATACCCAGAAATCACAGGTTCTTGTGGCAATATCATTTATACCTATGATTAGAAAATGGAGTATAGCACAAGTAGGCAAAAGAGGGAAAAGTGATAAACACACCAAATTGTGTGGCGCCATCTATTGTATGGCAAACAAAAAAAGGAGAATGATGAGGACACATGAATTAGGATGTGATATAGCACAATTCACAGGACAAATTTAAACATGAAATGTTGGATAATAAACAACAAAAAGGACTGTACCAAAAGTACCTGATCAATGAGCCCAAGCACGTCGGTATGATCATCATCATTTACTGTCTTTGTCACCAAGATCTCATAGGCTACTCTGGCAGCATCCTGCTCTGCATCCTTGCGGCGGCTATGATTGCGAGCTGATCGAAACCGCTCGCCACCCACCTTAACGGTGCTTCTGAACTTAAGTCGATTATGGTCACGTTTCGACTCAGTATAATAATCTGGCAAGTTCTGATTATTCCTTTGAGTCCACGCTTGCAAATGGCTTTTATAATTCATACATTTGTCTGCATAACAAAGCACACACAAATAAGTACAATAGACCATCCATTAATTGTTATCATTCTATCACAAGATCCTGGACTCGAGAATATTTTGCCAGGAAAAGATATACAAGCAGACCAGATCTTGTATAACTAAGTCGTTGATCCCCACTAACATATCCACCTCAACATGCCACTATACCACTTCAACTTGCAACTACGCATGGAAAAAGGCCCATCTCAACATGCAACCATGCATGCAAAAAGCCTTAAATGTTTTAATTACATTATGCTAGTTAAGTACTTATATTCAATAAATATTTTATAATTATAAAATAATCATAGGTATTTCTAGTTTTAGTTCATATATTTTAATCCAAATATTCATGTTCATATAACCAATGTCATTGAAATATATTGCAAGCAATTCCCACATCAACACACAGGGTATCCTCTAGCAACTAAAATGCTTGATCGTATACAATACAAATACTTGTTTATTCATATTACAAAGAGAAGCAGATGCGACAATATTACGGGGTTGAATCCAATAGCTTGAAATAAACACCATTTGGGCTAGAAAATGTTAAGAAGACAACAAACAGAATTTGGTTCTGCATGCAAATGGTAATGGGCTAACGGCCCGAGACTCACATGGAGGATCCCTCCATGCAATATAGTGCTGGACGAATAATCATTTGCCAGCTGTAATCTAGCCAGTTCATTCTGGCACGCTTAACACAGGATGAGCTATGTTAAATAGCCTCATGTCGTAGTTGTACTAACATAATACTTGTGATACCAGGTTAAAGATTACAATGTAGTTTTGATAACTACAATAACCAGGTGCTACAGAGAGCGGGGCAACATATGATACGGAAAGGGAAACAACAACCCTGGTAGTAAGAAAATAAGCATTTCTCTACAAAAACCAATGGAGTACACTTATTGCAATTCTTGTAAATTAAAATGAAATAATTTGTATAAAATAGAAATGAAACAATTAAACTGATTAATAAGTCGCAAGCAAATCCCCAACCATATTCTCTACGGGTGTGTTTGGGTGGGGGACAAAATGGAATGGTTCCATCCCTATGTTTGGTATGAATTGATATAAATAATGGAACAGTTCTAGAGTTTGTTTGCTTGAAGGAATATTATGGAATGGAATGGTTCCATCTCAGTGTTTGTTGGAGAGAGAATAAAATGCATATTGTTAAAATCACTTCTTACACTGAAGGGTGAGGTTACATATGCATGTATATAGTTCACAATAAAAACTCATTTGCATTCCAACCATATGTTACTTGAAAAATGAACGCCATTTAATTCGTATTTTTAGTACCCCAACAGTGATAACAAGATAAATCCAACAGTTCTAATCGGCATTGCAGTGGCTCTCGCGTCGCTTCCGCTGCCGGCCACTGCGCGCACTTTTTCTGCTGCCTGCGAGATGAGCATCATCGTGGCTGTCGCCTGCCGCCTGAGAGATGTGTGCCGCCAGCACCGCTCGGTCTTTGGCCTCTTCCTAGGAGACGCACGCCGCCGCTGACTACAGGTCCATGTTCATGATAGTTTGCATCGGCGACCAGATCATTAGGAGGCACTCACGTGAGGTGCCCTGACTAGTGGAAGCAGATCAGGATCAGTTGGTTTCATCGATTTTGAGTTATACTTATCACTTCGTTCCCCATATACATGGAATATTCGATTGTGTGATTTACACATGAACCAGAATCCTAGGGCTGTAAGGAATGTCGACCAATCCGAGGATAACGCATGACTAATCGACGAACACAACCTAGCAAATCTTAGTCCGCGAGAGACAGCCAAAAGAACCTAACATCGGAGAGCAAAACCAAGGAGTGCGGAGGAAACGAGGAGA
>NC_041381.1:21035943-21050488 GCF_002162155.2 Triticum dicoccoides | reverse complement strand
GGGATGCGGTTGCGCGGACGGAGGCACGGGCGCAGCGTCTGGGACAGTGGCGGCGGCTGGAATAGCATCTGTGACAGCGGAGGCGGCCGCGGCGGGAATTGCGTCTGGGACAGCGGCAGCCGCGGCGGCTGTGGTGGCCATGTCGGTCTCGGACAGACTGGAGTCGCACTGGTGTGGAGATGGAGGAAATCCGATGGTTTATGGACCTCGGCTGTGCAGTACCTACTTGCCTTGTGCTCGCTGATTTTGGGGGAAAACGGATGAGACGCACAAATCAGAAAAAGAAACTGGCATCCCTAAAAAAAACTGGCCAAAGGATTTCTATTTTTTGGGGGGAAAGCTACTTGGCTCACTTTACTACCATTAAACTATTACCAAAAAGGGTTTCCCCGCTTTGTATACAAAGCAACCAACCGAATCATACAGGAATAGGTGGTGGGGCGGAAGCAGCACAGTCACGCCCAAAAGAAACGACAGAGAAAGAGCAAAAGAAACAAATGCCAACAACGGCGGATCAACAAAAACGAAGAAGCCTCGCGATCGCTGCACCCACCGGGATCTTCCACTAGGCCCCAAGACTCCGAAGCGCCGGCACCAATCAACACCTCCAAGAAGGATCGCCACGATGACGACGCTGCTGCCAAGGGTTTCCTCCGGCACACGACGAGGCGAGAGGAAGGATAGCCCCCGACGCCCTCTCGGAAGGTCAGGTGCCACCCACAGGCGCCACCGCGCCGGTGTCGGCCACGCCGACAGGGGTTTCCCCCGATCCCAACCCACACCTCGGGCGCTCCGGATCCGGCCACCAAACCAACCACCACCCTGCGCCAACGCGGTCATGAGGCCCCCACACCGTCTCACCACGGCACCACGAAGTGAGGACAGCGCGACGAAGAATCAGAGCCGGGACTAAGGCATCAGCAACGTCGGCACGCGGGAGGGCCCCACCTCCACCATCAGCAACGGTAGCCGTCCGGAGGCAATAGCAGGAGCACACCAGGCCATGGGCCCACAGGCCTGGACGAGTCCTCGTGGGCTCGTAAAGCTCCCGCCTTCGCGCTGCTGCCGGCACGCCATCGGCGCCGACGCCCCATATCCGAGCCGCTCCTCCTCCTCATCACACCGCAGACAACGAGGCCACGCCGAGGGGCCGACCCGCTAGGACCCAGATGGGGCCCACCAGGCCCAAATCTGGCCCCGGGGCGCGATGTCAGCCACCCAGCACCACCACGCCGCCCCGCCGCCAAGGAGCAGCGCCGCCACCATGTCCGCCGCTGGCCACCCCGCCGGGTCACTGGACCGTCGCCAAGTCGAGCGACACCGCCGCCGCCTGATACGTCTCAAACGTATATATAATTTTTGATTGTTCCATGTTTATATTATCTGTTTTGGATGTTTATGTGCTTTATTATACACTTTTATATTTTTTTGGGACTAACCTATTAACCGGAGGCCCAACCCAAATTGTTGTTTTCTTGCCTATTTCAGTGTTTCGAAGAAAAGGAATATCAAACGAAGTCCAAACGGAATATAATCTTCAGGAGAGTTATTTTTGAAACGGAGGCAATCCAGGGGACTTGGAGTGCACGTAAGGGAAGCTTCGAGGTGGCCACGAGGCAGGGAGGCATGCCCACCTCCCCTGGGCACGCCCCCCACCCTCGTGGGCCCCTCGTGGCTCCCCTGACCGACTTCTTTCGCCTATATATCTCCATATACCCTAAAAACATCGAGAACAACAATAGATCGGGAGTTCCGCTGTTGCAAGCCTCTGTAGCCACCAAAAACCTCTCGAGAGCCCGTTCCGGCACCCTGCCGAAGGGGGAATCTCTCACCGGTGGCCATCTTCATCATCCCGGCGCTCTTCATGACGAGGAGGGAGTAGTTCACCCTCGGGGCTGAGGGTATGTACCAGTAGCTATGTGTTTGATCTCTCTCTCTCTCTCTCTCTCTCTCTCTCTCTCTCTCTCTCTCTCTCGTGTTCTTGACTTCGTACGATCTTGATGTATCGCGAGCTTTGCTATTATAGTTGGATCTTATGATGGTTCTCCCCCTCTATTCTCTTGTAATGGATTGAGTTTTCCCTTTGAAGTTATCTTGTCGGATTGAGTCTCTGAGGATTTGAGAACACTTGATGTATGTCTTGCCGTGCTTATCTGTGGTGACAATGGGATGTTCACGTGATCTACTTGATGTATGTTTTGGTGATCAACTCGCGGGTTCAATGAACTTATGCATAGGGGTTGGCACATGTTTGTAATAAATAATCCAATGGTCTCTCTCAATGAACTTTGGGGCACTCTTTGAAGTACTTTGTGTTGGTTGAATAGATGAATCTGAAATTGTGTGATGCATACCGTTTAATCATGCCCACGGATACTTGAGGTGACAATGGAGTATCTAGGTGACATTAGGGATTCGGTTGCTTTGTCTCTTAAGGTGTTATTCTAGTACGAACTCTATGATAGATCGTACGGAAAGAATAGCTTCGTATTATTTTACTACGGACTCTTGAATAGATCGATCAGAAAAGATAACTTTGAGGTGGTTTTGTACCCTACCATAATCTCTTTGTTTGTTCTCCGCTATTAGTGACTTTGGAGTGACTCTGTGTTGCATGTTGAGGGATAGTTATATGATCCAATTATGTTATTATTGTTGAGAGAACATGCACTAGTGAAAGTATGAACCCTAGGCCTTGTTTCCTACCATTGCAATACCGTTTACGCTCACTTTTATCATTAGTTACCTTGCTTAAAGTTAGGGGAGACAAATCTCACACCGATGTGATAATCTCTTTGTCATTGCCAAAGTTGACCATCCATCTATCTACTATAAGGATATATACAAGCGTGTGCGGCCTTTTTGGACCCGACGCTGAACAAAAAAAATTGTATAGACAACATCTTCTATCCCACTCTCGGGTAAAAAAAAAAATTGGTCCACTCCGTTCAAACAAAAGTGAAAAAAGAGCAAGAGAGATGTGACCCAAGGAGGCCCCGCTCTCCACCCTTGGATCCGAGCGAACGATTGTGATCGACTGAAAAAAGAGGTTGATCCGTGAGAGGGCAGCGTTGGCCAATCAACGTTCAGCGTGCTCTCGACGAAATTAATAAAACTTTGGGTGTCGTGCACCCGGCGGCTGAATTTTTGGGGTTCACACACACACCGCACGAAACGAGGATGAAAATGAAATCCCCATCCATCTCCACAGCCAAACCCAAAGACCAAACGACCCAAACCTGGCCGCATCTTCCTCCTCTGCTCGTCTCCCGCCAAATCCAAAAACCAAATCCAAATCAATCGAGCCGCCAGCCGCCAGCCGCCGCCCTCATCACCGGCGACCTCGTCTCCCACAGCCCCGGCCTCCGCCCTCTCCTTCTCTCCATGCGCCTCCCTCCCTCCCTCCTCTACGAAACTGTCCTCTCTTCCACGGTGGGTGGACGCGGCAGCCACCCTCCGACCTCCACATCTACTCCGGCGACGGATCCGCGCCGCCAACCAACGCGTCTTCCTCCCCTCCCCTCCCCTGCACTCACAAGAGAAGAGAAGAGGAGAGCAAAATCGAGTGGCGGCGGCCACAGCACGCACGCACGCCACGGCGCTTCTTCGTCCACCTCAACGGACGGACGGACGGACGGACGGACGGACGTGCGAGCTCGCCCGCGCGCCAGGAGGGAGAGGATTCTTCCTCGCTCAGCTCAGCTCCGCCCGCCATGAATCGACCTCGCTACCCTATTCAAGGTCGTCTCCGTCTCTCTTTCTCATCCTCTCCCTGTTGCTCGCTGCACCACTCACCCTCCCTATCCACACAGATCTAACACTCCATGACGGAGGTCGAGGTCGAGGAAGCGGACCTTCCCCTGCTGCTGCTGTTGCAACGCTCGTCCAAGGTCATCCATTCCCCTTCCCTTCCCTCCATGATGTGCTCTCGGTTGCTTGGTTTCCTCCTCTATCCAAGACAAGATGTGGTTTCCCTCCACCATCCATCAAGCCACCTTCCTCTCGCTGATGTTAATTGATTCTGTAACTAAAACAAACCCCCTTTTTTTTCTTCTGGATTTTGTTTTTGTTTTTGCTGCAGGGCTGGAGCTGAACGACTCCATTCTTCAGTTCCGACAGAGACGGACACCTCCAAGCGCCTTCTGCTGAACCGGCCCCGTATCATTGGATTGGATTGGATGCGACCCCTTCAAGGTATGCAATTTGGCTCCCTCATTTAGTGGTACCAACTAGTATTAGTAATCAGTGAACGAATGGTTCATGATGGATACAGATTCATTCGACTCCACATCGATTGCAATCGTCATATATACTATCTCTGTCCTTGTATGTTTAGGCACCTGCTCAATTGCTTGCTCTTCATCATGGGTATTTTATCAACTCAAGAAGAACCTGTTTAATTAGTTAATTTCTCAACAAAATTAACACATGACATACTACTACTACTCCCTCCATCCCATAATGTAAGAGCGTTTTTGACTAAAAAAACGCTCTCTTATATTACGGGACGGAGGGAGTACATTAGTTAATTAGTTTTATGTTTCAAATAAATCCAAGCGATTCCATTAATCTAACGGGTCACATTTTATCCTGACTCAACCCCATTCATGCTTGTTAGGCATTGATTTTGTTTGTACAAGAATGCAATGGTCATTGAGCAAGTGAAGGTGATATGTCTTGATGGTCTGTACAAGAACGGCTATGTATACTCATGTCAGGATAACATAGAATGGCAGAACAATTGTATGTCAATTCGTTCAACTACACATATGAATTTATTTGGTTCTCGTTTCGATTTTGTAGGCTTGGCTCTCTGATGTGTATACACGCATAAGAAAGTTAGGTCTTTTGCCCCCCTCTTGAGATCTGCTCTGTTGCTGGACAAGTGGTGCTAGCTTTGTTGCCATCAACAGTTAAGCTTCTTAGTGCGTCTCAGGTCCTTCGTTGCGACGGACCTATCATTGATGCATGTGCAAATCTAGAGAAAAAGTACCTTCTGTTCATCCTATGGTAGTTTAGATGTCGGGTTCAACTGCACAGCTCAACTGTAGCTTCGAGCAAGTGCCTTACATCGTACTGGAAATCCGTGAATTTTGTATCTGAAACTTCACACTCCAATGTTTTAATCTGCACTATAATTCCCTGTACGTCTAAACCATATTTATTTATTTCGACGCATACTTGTATGGCCATGTTTTACTTCTTCTGTACTTTATTCATTCTTTCTTTCTTTTCGCTGCAGATTTGGATTGAACCTAAAGGACCTCATTATCTCACTCTTTTATTTCAGGAAACTCAGAGATGTGCGTCTTCACAACATATTTTCTCAGCTCAGTGGGGTCTCAAGTATGTCCTGAAGCTGCTTGCTTGACCAGTTTACTCAGATCAATTCACAGTACCATGAATGTAGATCTTGGTGCACCACAAAGGCACCTTGTGGTGTGCCCAGGGCTTCTTCTTCCACTCCGACGCCCCTCTGGTGGCCCCGATTCTTCTTCCACTCTGGGATAGCTTGTGGTAAGCCATCGGTTCCCTCCTCTTCTCTTTCTCTCTCATGACCTGCATGTCCATGGCCATCGTGCCATGTTCTTGGTTTCGTCATACCTCGGTCCTTAATGGATACTGATTGATTCGACTCCACACCCATTGCAATCATCATATATAGCATCTCTATCCTTGCATGTGCAGGCATCTGCTCAATTGCTTGCTCTTCATGATGGGTGTTTTATCAACGCAAGAAGAACCTGCTTAATTTCATTTCTCAACAAAATAAAAACAAGCCTCAACTTGATTGCTTACTTGGCAAAGACCAAGCATATGTGCGTGTGTGTATTCAACTAGTCATGATCTTCAGTTGTGACAAGTTTCGTTACTTGGCAACTTGCTTGCTTATGAACAACTCGTTTGTCCTGCTTGTTACCACTACAGAACAATGTAAATGGTGGAGCTTTAATTATTTTTGTTACCTTACGGCCGGGGATTATGCTTGTTTTTCTTTGCAATTTTACAAAACTTCACCGCCCTGCTGTAATTGTAGCCCCACTGCATTATTGCTGCCTCCTCACAACCCATGATTATGATGTTTTCTTCTTTAATTAACTGTTGATGCCTCACTGCCCTGTTATAGTCTAGTTAATACTCACCCATGCCTCCCTCCCCTTTGCTCTGCTCCATTCCTCATTCACCAACATAAGCAATGCATTTTCATATTCTAACTCTTCTTTAAATGTTTGTGTCCAAGTGTTGGCATTTCCATTTCTCATGGTTATCATGTTGACCCTGCAGGCCCACAGAAAATCAGAGGAACATGCTTGCAAGATCATGGACTTCAGCAAAGAGACGTACGGCAAGGACGTCGCAACAAATAAAAATCAAGGTATGTGTGATAAAATCATTCTTGGAGGATTCGTCGTTCCAACACTACTGAAGCTCAGTTGAAATGCCTAGAGCAGAGCCATGTTTGTGAACTGAAGGTTCCACGTTTTGCATTAAGAAACCTCTTTGTTAGACAATGATCACTCTTGGCTACGGAAATTTGCTCGCTCTAGTGATTGTATCTTATGAAAGACACCGAGAACTCTTTTCATTTTGACCAAAATAATGTCATATTGTTATGTTGAGAGCTACAGATATATTGTTCTCAAATCAGTAGAAGATACCCACAAGATGTTGAAAATGGCCAAAAACCTGACAGCTTACTCTCTGCTGTAGTAAGGAACTTGGTTGTGTAATCAAAGCCCATTTGTGGTTGTTGCACTTTGTGTATTGTAGTGTAATAGTTTGGGGTTTATTTACTATTATGTCATACAAAAAAGACGGTTTTGACTTATTGTTGCGTCCAGATTATAAATATGTATGTGCTTTCGGAAAGCAATGACAACAGAACAAAGGGTGAATCGGTGAATTGCTAACCATTATACCTCGTTCCTTGTTTATAAAAGGAATGTGATTGTGTCACATCATTGGGTTGTGAACCAAGGAATCTTCTTCATAGATGGGCATATCCCAAAGTATATTTTCTGTTCAAATTTGCTTGCGGCAAAATGTGAGTCTGCACTATACATTCACAATAAATACAATCTAGCAAGAAGTCAATCCTTTATCCTTTCGTTTTGTCTTAAAGAACTGTAAAAAATATTCATGATTATGTAGTCTTCTGTTGTTTCTTATGCTTATGTGCTTTGTTTACTAGCTTGCATGTAGTATCAAGTATACTGGCTGTACTACAGTCAGTAGTCAGAACTACATATTTGGAAGAAATACCAAGTTGTATAAGTTGTAGATTTCATAAGACAAAAAGTTTAGGTTCGGCTTTTTAGTTCTGGACATTAAGCAGATGATGTCGATGTGCTACAATACATGGGTTTAGTTCTTGTATGAACATGAGCTGATTCTCTTGTCTCTGCAAAGGAATTCTTATTGTACAAGTTTTAGTTCTTCATGTTTTGCGCACGACCGATCAATACATTTCTATGAGAAGGAAGAAAACCACTCAGTCCTAGCTGTGTACGCGTGTATTGACAATTAGTTTCCTAATTTCTTGGATAAATTAGGATGATATTGCCATGTTGTTTAGGCATCATGATTTCGTGGTAAGAAAAAGATTAGGCAACTTGAGAAAGGTTATTCTTTGTAGCTCTGTTAATGTTATATGCTTCCTTTTTTTCCCACCAAATGGTAATTTGTTTGTTATTTTGTACCTAATGGATTGATTGGTCAAGAGTGGTCTGCTTCAGTTTTGTGATGCATCAGTTTGATGTCAAATGATAATTGACGAACTTTGGCTGTGTAGTTGTGCTCCATGTTTAGCATTACTAGTGAGTTCTTTGAATGGCCGGAGGAGGTCCTGTCATGCATGATTAATATGCTGATTGTTTGATTGCTCTCTTCCTATACTGTTGTGTGGATTAGTTAATAGTTAGTGCAGTTCATCCAAATCCTCTGCCCATGGCCATTGAGCCGTGCAAATTTTAGTGCTTTGTTAGGTTATGCCGATGCCAAAACTGTTTCACAAATGTTGGAGCTGCTGCTGTTAGGATGGACTAGGATATAGGCATTGTCATTGTGTGACACTAGGCATAGTTAACTAGTAACTACTCCCTCCATTCCTAAATATAAGATGTTTTGGCAGATCAAAGTAAACTGCCAAAACATCTTACATTTAGGCACAGAGGGAGTAGTTATTCTCTAGATGCAACTCATAAGCCATCATACACTACTGTTCTTGTCTGCTTCATCATACAACACATGTACTACGTACAGTGGTCTCCTCTACTATGATCGTGTGGGTCGGAAATGTTACAATTTGAAAGCTCTCTTTGTTTGGCTAGAAACTGCAGTCCACACTCAAGTAGAGTGGCCTCATCTGATTCGATAAACAGGCTTGTGTAGGAGTGTCCAGTAAATTAATCTACTTGTCAGCAGTGCTATTTTTTCATTTATTAGAAGCAGCATATATTTATCAAGGATAAAAGCAAACCTCAACTTGATTGGTTACTTGGCAAAGAACAAGCATATGTGTGTGTGTGTGTGTATTGTCATGATCTTTAGTTGTGACAAGTTTGGTTACTTGGCAACATGCTTGCTCAAGAAAACTTGTTTGTCCTGCTTGTTACAAGTACAGAACAATGTCAATGGTGGAGCTTTAATTATTTTTGTTACCTTACATCCCCGGATTATGTTGTTTTCCTTTGGAATTTTGCCAAACTTCACTACCCTGCTGTAATCATAACCTAGCTCCATTATTGTTGCCTCCTCACAACCCAGGATTATGATGTTTTCTTCTTTAACTAATTGATGACGCCTCACTGCCTTGTTATAGTCTAGTTAATACTCACCCACGCCTCCCTCCCCTTTGCTCTGCTCCATTCATCATTCATCAACAGTAGGACTGCATTTTCATATTCCTCCTCTTTAGTTGTCTGTGCCCAAGTGTTGGCATTTTCTTATTCTTTTTCAATTATTTGTGCCAATAGTGTTGGCATTTCCATTTCTCATTGTTGTCATGTTGACCCCACAGGCTAACCGAAAATCAGGGCATCCTGTTTGCAAGATCATGGACTTCTGCAAAGAGACCTACAGCAAGGATGTCGCAACAATAAAAATCAAGGTATGTGTGATAAAATCAATCTTGGAGAATTTATCGTTCCAGCACTACTTAAGCTCAGTTGAAATGCCTAGTACATACAGTGGTCTCCTCTACTCTGTTGTACAATGATTGTGTGGGTTGGAAATGTTACAACTTGAAGCTCTCTTTGTTTGGCTTGAAATCTTCCATTTTCTGTCAACATTTCTTTTTCTATAATTTTGTGTACATAAAACCTTGTCCATTTCACCCAGTCGTGGCTTCTTTCGGCTGTGACTATATAAATTATTTCCTTTCTGTATATTTCTTTCTTTCTACAGCTAATCCTTCTGAGTTCTCGAAGGAACAAAAAAGCTCACAAATCCCAACATAAGCTTTTCTTTTCGACGAATAACTGTAGCCAACTTTTATTGTGTTATTATGCTGCCCTTCCAGTTGAGCCATGGGTTGTGCAAGCTATTGACCCCATGATGTAGTAGTAGTGTTCAAACCTGTGATGGTGGTCTTCTGGTTCCAGCGACCACAATGAACTTTTTTCCTCTTATTACACTTCTTTGCTGGTTAGGCCCCTTTTCCTACTCCATGATACTGTAGCAGCAGCGCTTTGTAATGAGTGGTCCATGTTCTTTTCCTACACGCCTCTGCTTGTGAGGGTTTTTGACTTGTTATCAAGCACGCTCTTATACTACTTTACGGAGGGAGTAGCATTTTAATAGAATAGGTGTTGTTGTTTCCTTGGAATCAATCTTATTTATGCTATTATTTTTGTTTTCTCACGCAGGCAGGTTCTCGCGTGAGCCCACCGGCCAAGCAGCTCTGCCTGCCTGCTCCGGCATGGTTGGCCATGAGGCACTGGCGATAACCCAAGGCAGAGGCGTATCAGACTAGCTGTCTTGTTTGAGGTCCTCAAGGCCATTAATGTTTCGCACAAGATCCAACTTGATAAGCTGGTAAGCTGCTCTAGCTAGTAGCCAACATTAACCGCAATCTTTTTTTTCTTTGGTCACACATACTGCTCCTGTTATGTTTCCTCAGAACAACAGCAGCAAAAACCATTGCCATTGATTGAAAAATATATACTTGGTTTCACCTCCCCGCTGCCTGTCACTATTGCAGATTTTAGAAACACACAAACCAAGTCAATCCTAGCAGCGTTGCTCTTATGCAATATCCCAAGGTTCCCATCCATCCTGATTTCCTTCTTGAGTACTTTGGTGAGATGTTGAGATTATTACAGTATGGCTTATGTTGCTTTTCATTATAACTTGTAAATTGAAGCCGCTATTCATGCTCTTCGTGACACCAGGGGGTCTGCCATGGCCCAAGGACCATGAAAAGAAGGCTGATGCAGATCTTCTCGAATAGCTTCAGGCAGTGTCTGGGTTTCAGGTTATCACAACATGGCGAATCTTTACCTGTTGTATTTCAAACATATCCGTGTCCATGATTTGATTGTACGCGCTCCAAAAAAATTCAACTATCACTCTGCCGAAAGATAATGTGTACAATTATTGTGTGGAGGAAAAAGTTAGAACTTGAGGCTCTGTTTGCTACACTGACTACTCAGCTATACATACACTGACTGGAAATCTTTCATTTTGCGTGAACACTTTTTTTTGTTATAATATTGTATAAATAAAACCTTGTCCGTTTCTCCCAGCGGTAGCCTCTGTTTGTTTGGGACCGTATTGCTGATGCAAAACATTTGTGCTTGCTTCCGGTGATTCTGTCTTGCTAAAGCATTAAGTACTGTCACCCTTTTATTTTATTGGATTTAGGCAATTTAGCAGCCCTGATTTTACCACGTACTAGCTACTCATATGATACCTAGCTAGGGTCTCAAAGATATGTAAACTATCTTGCTTGCCTCTTTTTAACAAATAACAAGTATAGAAACAACAATTGAAGCATTCAACAATTAAAGTATAGCTTGCTTGCCATCGAGCGAGCCATGGGTGCGAGTTTGGTGATTTTGTGTTTGGATCTGTGCTGCTGCTGGTCTTCCCTTCCAGCCACCACAATTATTTTTTATCGACACATTATTCTAAGCATTAAACCTTTGGAGCATGTTGGTGGTTCTTATTGCACATACTAGGCAATTAAGGCTTCTCGTTGGCTAGGTTAACTAATTATATTTTAATGCAGCAATCAATTCTGGACATTGTCTTGAGCTGGAAAGCAAGAAGCATGTGTCTTGCTGTTAGTTGAACTTGGGTTCCTTCCCTAATGGTAAGAAGAAACATGACATGGGACACCATGGAGCAGAAGCTTCTCCTCTGAAGGTACATAGGTACTCTCTCGCCCATCTTCCATCTCCTCCTCTTCTCTGATGCGCTCTTGGTTGACTAAGCTGGTTCCCTTTCCCATGCAGTGCACGCCTGCCTGACGGATCCAAGATAGATCGCCAATGGCACACACCCCAGGGGTGATTATCGCTGGCCGTACCCCGGCGTCCAGCCCTCACTCCAACAGCATAGGTGGTGGTTATCTTCCGTCCACCACAATATGTCACCATTTTACTTGGGTGGATTACTGTCACCATTTTACTTGGCATTTAACCCTCAAATGGATTTTATCTACTACCCAGTATTTGATTCCTAGTTTTTCTTTTTTTTTCCTTTTTGCGGTACCTCAAATAAGCTTGCCTGCCTCTTTTTCACGAATAAAAGTTATCAACTTCTAGTGTCTTGTTATGCTTGCCATCCAACCGTTGTAGGATTAGTGTACGGATCTATGGTGCTACTGTTTTTTGCTTCTTTGGGGTTGTAGTGCTCATGCAAAACATTTGTGCTTGCCTCCGGTTATTATGTCTATCTTGCTAATGAATTAATTACTCACCATTTTGTTGGATTTACCCAATTCAGCCCGGATTTCACCACCTACTTGTTACTGATGTGATTCCTAGATAGGGTCTCAAAGATATGTACAATAGCATGCTTGCCTCTTCTTAACAAATAACAAGTACACTAGGAACAATTAAAGTTATCAACAATTAACGTATAGCTTGCTTGCCATCGAGCGCGACTTTGTTGATTTCGTCTGAGGATCTGTGCTGCTGCTGGTCTTTTCATCCGGCCACCACAATTAGTTTTCTCAACATATTATTCTAAGCAATAAACCGTGGGAGCAAGCATGTTGGTGATCCTTTTTGTCCATACTATGGCAACGCTTATCATTGGTTAGGTTTACTAAATATGTTTAATGCAGCAATTCTGGACATTGTCTTGAGGTGGAAAGCATGAAGAAGCATCTCTCTTGCTCTTAAACGTCGGTTCCTTTCCTAACGGCAAGAAGAGGTGTCACATGGGATGCCATGGAGCTTCCTCTGACTTGACCCTATTGCAGCAGCAGCTCCTCCTCCTCAAGGTATGTAGGTACTCTCTCGCCCATCTTCCATCTACTATTCTTCCCTACTCTGATGTGCTCTCAGTTGACTTGGATGGCTCCTTTCCTCCACGCAGGTGCACGCCTGCCTGATAGACCCAACATCCATCACCAGCGGTCAACCCCTAGCCACTGGCGAACACCACGGTTAGTTGTTGCTGGCCATACCCTGGCGTCGAGACACACACAAGTTTTGGCTCTTCCTGCTACAGCCCTCACTCCGAAGGCATAGGTGGTGGTTCTTATCTTCTACCCTCACGCTCTCCCTCTCTTGATTTTTGTGCTTGTTCTTTTTGGCTGTTCTGCTGATCATTGTTTTTGAGTAGCCCGACTAGTCGACGAGTTGCACGGCCAGGGTTGACTCAAACCCCTCGACTAAGCAAGACTAGTCACAACTTGTTGACTGGCCAGGCTCGACTTGTCACGAGTCACTACCCCAGAACGACTCGTCGACTCGTCGACTCATCGACTCAAACCTTGCTGCTGATACAAATTAACATTTCTATTGTTTGCTTCTATGATGCTAATTAATTACAGTCACCCCTTTATTGGATTGCGCCCTCAACTGATAGTTTGGCCCTGATTTTGTGCACTAGTAGTGAAATGGTTATTTGATTTCTCCTAGGCTTATCTTTTCACAGTACCCACCTCAGTGATATGTAAATTATCTTACCTCTTTCTATTAATGACTAAGTGTCGAAACCATAAAAAAGTTATCAACTTTTTCTGTTTTGTTGTGCCGGGCATCGTGCCATGGCCTACTATGGTGATTTAGTGTTTGGTTCTGTGGTGGTGGTCTTCAGCCACCACAATCATGCAATTGCCATCATCTCTCTCTTTGTCAATCAAACTGCTCTCTCGCACTTCTTAGCTGGTTAGGGCCCTTTTTCGGTTGCTAACAAATACAACAAAATGCTTGCGTGTTGTGTTGGGCTGTTGTGTACTATAGGCTATTCTTCCGTAGCATTTCAATAGAACTAGTGCTGTCATTTTCTCAGAATAAATATTATCTATGTCCTATGCTTTCAATGTAAAGATATTTTTTCTAGTCTTACATGTTCAGTGTTACCTATGAATCATGTGTATGTGCAGGGCAAAAGGTGACGGCATCATCTGGTTACTTACGGCTCAGCGGACTATCACCTATGAGGCTTCCCACCCCCACCACGAGATGAAAGTCATTTGGCTTCAACCATGGTGGTTTATTTGTTCCGGTGAGTCAATGTCTTCTCTCTAACTCTATGTGGGCCCTGAGATGGTCTGGCCATCCAGCCAATGATTTAGTGGTCTCGTTCTTAGTGGTGGTGATCTTTGGCCACCACAGTCTTGGATCTTGTCGTTTAAAATGGTTCTCCTGCTACTGTATGTGATGTTTGTTAGGGTAGTAATTTGGCCCTGGTCTTATCAACTCCCTCCATAAAGAAATATAAGAGCGTTTAGATCACTATAGTGACATGACTATTTGTTTCCTAGGTTTTTCCTTTTTTTCCAACAGCCCCTCAAAAACATGTAAATAAGCTTGTCTCCATTCCCACTGCCATCTAGCTGTGGTGCTGGCCAGCGAGCCAATCATTTAGTGTTTGGATCTGCGGTGGTGGTCTTCTGGCCACTGCAATCATGTCGTTATCATCATCTTTGTTTTGGGCGTCTTCTTATACTTCTGTGCTGGTTGGTATAGGGCTTGGTACTGAATGGTCCACTGCTATTTCCTGCTTTTTTTTTTGACTATAGGATTCTTGTGTGTTACGTACTGCTGCTGTGTACTATAGGATTAAGCATGCTACTCTTTTATAGCACACATAGAAAAAGTGTTGTCATTTTCTTGGAATAAATCTTCTTTATGTCATGTGCTTTTAGTGTAAGCGTAAATTATCTAGGGGAATAAAAGAGGTTTGGGGGATAGATGGACTTGAACCCTCACAACTTATAAAGTCGATGGATTTTCCTACCTACGAATCATGTGTATGTGCAGGACAAAATAAGACGCAGGTGCCTGTGTCATAACCTCCAAGTACGGCTACTTACGGATCAGTGGACTACCTCGGCTTTTCTCCCCGTGAGATGACAGTGGTTTGG
>NC_041381.1:21029001-21035597 GCF_002162155.2 Triticum dicoccoides | reverse complement strand
CCCCTCTTTCTCCCTGTCCTTGATATGGTCCGGCCATTGAGACAATGATTTAGATTCAGTTATGTGGTTGTGGTGTTTGTGGTGGTGGTCCCTCGTGTCCGCTCTCTACATGTGCCTTGAAATGGTCTGGCCATCGAGCCAATGATCTAGTTTGCGGGCTGTGGCGCTGTTGCGACATGTGGTGGTGGTTTTCAGGCCGCCACAATCTTGTGTCTTCTTGTTGAAATTGCTCCCTATACTACTACTATATATGGTATTTCTTAAGGTTTGATATTTATTTAGGATCTTGGCATCTGAAATTTATATTTCATTCTTGTTCTTGCGGTTGTTTCTTCAAGCAGCATTGTTGATGTAGATGAGGAGACATAATTTTTATGGGTAATTTGCGTCTGAGGCTTCTCTGTGATGCCAGACCATTTTCACCTTGGAGATCTATTGCATCCTTGATAATATCCATGTTGTTTGTTTTTTCTTGCTATTTTTGATTCGTTTGGGTGAGATGAGGATATTTGCAATGTTGATGGATGATATGATGTCCAATGAATCATGTATTGGTTCCATCTGATAATATCCCATACTGTTTCTCTCTCTTTCTTGTAGAAAGAATACTTCGCCGGTTTATCTAGTGTCTCTCCTTTTAATGTGTTTGTAAGTTTCTTTTTTGTTGTTGAAAGGAGCATTGTCGATGCAGATGAGGAGACACAAGTTTATGGTTAATTTGCGTCCAAGGCATTTATGTGATGTCACTCTTTTTCACCTTGGAGATCTGATGCATCCACCTCAGTCATGTCTTTTGTGTTCTTACTAATTTTTTTTAAAAAAATCCTTTTTTGGGGTTTTAATTGGCGAGAGATGAGATGGTGAATGAGATTAAATTTCCTATTGTTTCGATTGGCTGATATGATGGCCCAAATACTGAACCAAATATGATCATCAAAAAAAGCCAACCTGTTTTTGGTCACCTCATCATGTTCATTAGATTTGCTATTTGTATTGTATTTTCATTTATTCAATAGATCTATTTTCTAGTTAAATAGACAGAGATAAGATGACGGATGATTAATTTTCCTATTTGGTTTGATTGGTCAACTCGATTGCCTAAATACTGAACATAATCTGATCATCGACCATGAGGCCATGGGTTCAAGTCCCGGAAACAACCTCTTACAGAAATGTAGGGAAATGCTACGTACTATAGACCCAAAGTGGTCGGACCCTTCCCCGGACCCTGCGCAAGCGGGAGCTACGTGCACCGGGCTGCCCTTTTTTTCCCTCTCTCAAAGATATTGTGGTGTTTGTTGCAGAATTCTACCAAAGATCATTTTAGTACATTTTAAGAACAAACAAGCAATGTTAGATCAATTCAAATAGAAACTTTGTTTTCTAATTGAAATGGGCATAGTGGTTGCAGATGACGAGACCCTAGATTATTGGTAATTTGCATCTGAGGCATTTCTGTGATGTCACATTCTTTCTCACCTTGGAGATCTGATGCAGCCGCCCTCACTGTTGTATTAAAAAATATTAATTTTGTTGGTTTATCCTTTCTCTTTTTTGGAGCAGAGCTGGAAAAGATGGACAGTATATATTGCTACAGTAGCTTGAACTCAGACTATCTACAAAAAAGGTAAAGACGAGAGATGAGATTAATTTTCCTATTGGTCTGATTGGCTGATATGATGGCCTCAATACTGAACAGAATCTGATCATCCTCTCGTTCCCACAAAAAATGCCAAGTGGTTTTCTTCTTGCCTTTGTTTTCTAGCTTAGTTCTTGGTAGAGTAATTTCATGTATTCAAGAGATGGTTATTTTGAATAATTAATTTCCCTATTGGTTTTATTTGCATGGTCGATAGCCTGAATTCTAAACCGAACCTGATCATAGTCCCTAGTTAGTTCCTGAGAAATTAATTTATTTCAGTTTAAAATTAAACCACAAAGCTATTAACTTTGATATTAGAACCGAGCTTAGACTCAAGTAAAATGAATTATCTGTTGGGTCTGTGGATGTGGATGCAGGAATGGATAGCCATGGGCTGTGTTGCAAGTCCTGTTATTCTTTTTCTATCCGTCATTCTTTGTTTCTCTTGAATTTAGTCTTTCCTTGTTCTTGTTGCTGTTTCTTAGAAGAGCAATATTGATGCAGGTGAGAAGACACAAGTTTTATGTGTAATTTTCGTCTTAGGTGTCTCCGTGATGTCGCACCCTTTTAACGTTGGATATCTAATGCATCCTTGATAATATTCCCTTATGTTGTGTTCTTGTTTCTTCATTTGTTGCGTTTGAGCGCAGTGAGGATGAAACAATACTGATAATAACATATTAACAGTGTGCATCACTTTCAGAACTCAGGTGGTGCTTGGAGCAAATATATATCTAGATGGATCTCTGCTCCGAGATTCTAGTTTAATCTCTCCTCTTCTACATTTTTTGATGTTTTTCCTATCTAGTATTCTTCTGGTTTTTTTGATTTAGCGAGTTGAACCATTTGTGGTGCAGTGCTTATAAAAAATTCCTCATATTGACAGGAGAACCCTGTGAATGACTCCTATACACCCATAGAATCTGAGCACCAACAAACCATTCTGTTTCTGGCTTCATTGGATGATTGTTTTTTGTGTGATTGTTTTTTGTGTTTATTTCCTGTAAAGTTTGTTTTGTGTTTGAACCAAATGCTTACCTGGATCCATTGAAATTTCTGATATGTCATCATTGGAGCTCATATTTAATTGACTTGAGTTGTGTTATCCAGCCCCAAGACTTGAAACTCGTGTTCCTAGTTCAATATTTTTAAGCTCGTGTGATTTGGTAAATGATTTATTCTTGTTGCTGGTGGTTGCAATTGTGCAATGGTTACAAAACATACCTCATACTGATGGGATATCCTCATGAGCGACTCCTATACACCCGTTGATTCTGAGCACCTATAAACCATTCGTTCTTGTTCAATCTGCTTTTCTGGTTTCATAACTTTTCTTGGTTTTAACCGCTAATTTGCAATGGAGTGTTTTCTTTGTATATATATCTTTCTTGTTTTTCACAACTGGCATATTCTTTCCTTGACAACCATTCTGTTGTGTCACCAACTATATTCCGAGTTCACTTGATCAAAACACTCTCCCCCCATTATCCCATTTGATCCTTCTGCTGATATGCCTTGTGTCTCTGTTCTGCCTTTCTTTTAGCGAAATCTTCTTAGTTTCTAAAGAACATCTGGTGGTTTTCTTGATTCTTAATATTTAGTCCTCTTTGTTTACTATCAAGTTGGACTTGATTTGTGGAAGAGCATGGAGCACTACCTATTAAGTCAAATGATTTCATCAGTTTGGACTTGATTTGTCAATTTGCCAATGAAGGTCTGTTGCAGTTCATAATGCTTCATGTATCCATTGCATCATGTGTATTGAACTGTTCAGTTATAGAGATCTTTGGTTTTGATTACCTCGTGATATTCTCAATACAAAAATTCTAGCTAGTTTACACTAGTTTCCCGTTTCTAAGATATGTTGTGGATGATGATGAGATGATCAAAGCGTTTGGGTTTATGCAGACTTATGGAGAAGCCTGCGTTTACAAGAAAGTGAGTGGGAGCTCTGTAGCATATCTCATATTATATGTAGATGACATACTCTTGATGGGAAATAATATAGAATTTCTGGACAGCATTAAGGCCTACTTGAATAAGTGTTTTTCAATGAAGGACCTTGGAGAAGCTGCTTACATATTAGGCATCAAGATCTATAGAGATAGATCGAGACGCCTCATAGGTCTTTCACAAAGCACATACCTTGATAAGATTTTGAAGAGGTTCAAAATGGATCAGTCCAAGAAGGGGTTCTTGCCTATGTTACAAGGTGTGAGATTGAGCTCGGCTCAGTCACCGACCACGGCAAAAGATAAAGAAGAGATGAGTGTCATCCCCTATGCTTCAGCCATAGAATCTATTATGTATGCCATGCTGTGTACCAGACCCGATGTAAACCTTGCCGTAAGTTTGGTAGCAAGATACCAAAGTAATCCCGGCAAGGAACACTGGACAGCGGTCAAGAATATCCTGAAGTACCTAAAAAGGACAAAGGACATGTTTCTCGTTTATGGAGGAGACGAAGAGCTCGTCGTAAAGGGTTATGTCGACGCTAGCTTCGACTCAGATCTGGATGACTCTAAGTCACAAACCGGATACGTGTATATGTTGAATGGTGGAGCAGTAAGCTGGTGCAGCTGCAAGCAGAGCGTCGTGGCGGGATCTACATGTGAAGCGGAGTACATGGCAGCCTCGGAGGCAGCGCATGAAGCGATTTGGGTGAAGGAGTTCATCACCGACCTAGGAGTCATACCCAATGCGTCGGGGCCGATCAAACTCTTCTGTGACAACACTGGAGCTATTGCCCTCGCCAAGGAGCCCAGGTTTCACAAGAAGACCAGGCACATCAAGCGTCGTTTCAACTCCATCCGTGAAAATGTTCAAGATGGAGACATAGAGATTTGCAAAGTGCACACGGATCTGAATGTCGCAGATCCGCTGACTAAACCTCTCTCGCGTGCAAAACATGATCAACACCAGAACTCTATGGGTGTTCGATTCATCACAATGTAACTAGATTAGTGACTCTAGTGCAAGTGGGAGACTGTTGGAAATATGCCCTAGAGGCAATAATAAAAGTATTATTATATTTCAATGTTCATGATAAATGTCTTTTATTCATGCTATAACTGTATTATCCGGAAATCGTAATACACGTGTGAATACTTAGACTAGAATATGTCCCTGGTGAGCCTCTAGTTGACTAGCTCGTTGTGATCAACAGATAGTCATGGTTTCCTGACTATGGACATTGGATGTCGTTGATAACGGGATCACATCATTAGGAGAATGATGTGATGGACAAGACCCAATCCTAAGCATAGCATAAAAGATCGTGTAGTTCGTTTTGCTAGAGCTTTGCCAATGTCAAGTATCTCTTCCTTCGACCATGAGATCGTGTAACTCCCGGATATCGTAAGAGTGCCTTGGGTGTATCAAACGTCACAACGTAACTGGGTGACTATAAAGGTGCATTACAGGTATCTCCGAAAGTATCTGTTGGGTTGACACGGATCGAGATTGGGATTTGTCACTCCGTATGAAGGAGAGGTATCTCTGGGCCCACTCGGTAATGCATCATCATAATGAGCTCAATGTGACCAAGGTGTTGGACACGGGATCATGCATTACGGTACGAGTAAAGTGACTTGCCGGTAACGAGACTGAACAAGGTATTGGGATACCGACGATCGAGTCTCGGGCAAGTAACGTACCGATTGACAAAGGGAATTGTATACAGGGTTTGATCGAATCCTCGACATCGTGGTTCATCCGATGACAACATCGAGGAGCATGTGGGAGCCATCATGGGTATCCAGATCCCGCTGTTGGTTATTGACCTGAGAGCGTCTAGGTCATGTCTGCATGTCTCCCGAACCCGTAGGGTCTACACACTTAAGGTTCGGTGGCGCTAGGGTTATTAGGAAGACTAGTAAGTGACTACCGAATGTTGTTCGGAGTCTCGGATGGGATCCCGGACGTCACAAGGAGCTCCGGAAGGGTCCGGAGGTAAAGATTTATATATGGGAAGTTGTCAAACGGACATCGAGAAGTTTCGGGGTCATACCGGTATTGTACCGGGGCCACCGGAAGGGTTCCGGGGGTCCACCGGGAGGGGCCACCCCTCCCGGGGGGCCACATGGGCTGCGTGGGGCAGGGAGCCAGCCCCTGGTGGGCTGGCCGCACCCCCTCCCTTGGGCCCTTGCGCCTAGGGTTGAGGGGGGAACCCTAGAGGGGGCACCCCCTTCGCTTGGGGGGCAAGCCACCCTCTCCCCCTCTCCCCTTGGCCGCCGCACCCCCCCTAGATGGGTTCTAGGGGGCCGGCCCCCTTCTCCCTTCCCCCTATAAATAGAGGGGTGAGGGGAGGGCAGCCGCACCACCCTCCAAGGCGCAGCCCTCCCCTCCCCAACACCTCTCCTCCTCCGTTGTGTGCTTGGCGAAGCCCTGTCGGAGTACTGCCTCTCCACCATCACCACGCCGTCGTGCTGCCGGTGGAGCTGTCTTCCTCAACCTCTCCTTCCCCCTTGCTGGATCAAGAAGGAGGAGACGTCTCCCGTCCCGTACGTGTGTTGAACGCGAAGGTGTTGTCCGTTCAGCACTTGGTCATCGGTGATTCGAATCACGTCGAGTACGACTACATCATCACCTTGCAAGCTTCCGCACGCAATCTACAAGTGGTATGTAGATGCAAACTCTCTCCCTTGACTCGTTGCTTAGATGAACTCATAGATGGATCTTGGTGAAACCGTAGGAAAAATTTTAATTTTCTGCAACGTTGCCCAACAACATGATCCAATGGATGGATTGAAAAAATATGACTGCATGTGTCCTCCACAAAAAGAACAAATGTTTCAATATATATTGATCCTGCAGTGAGCTGAAATGCTTGTTTTTTTCACTGAGGATGCATAAATGCATATTTTCACAATCACAGCGTTGGATCATCTTATTATATTGGAGTGAGGCTTCCCTATTTATTTCATATTGTTTACTTACTTTTAAACCAATAAAT
>NC_041381.1:21022681-21028737 GCF_002162155.2 Triticum dicoccoides | reverse complement strand
CCAATTGAGAGGACTAGACTTTCTTCCTTCCTTCTCTCTCTCTTGTACCTGCTGGCGACTTGTTTAGAGAAGCTCTTGAGATGGAAGACGGACAGATTCAGTTTTGGCAGCGGTCTTTGCTGTTTTGGATGGAACATCATCAATTTGTTTTTAGTTTTTTTAATCTGGTTCTGCTTGCATAGCTCTCTTCTTGTCAGTTTAGGATGCATGTGTGGTCAGTTAGTGTTTTTTGCATAGTTCTGGAGCTACTATTAGTTTACTGATAGCTAGAAAAGGCAGTAATATAAAAGCTCATTTGCTATCAATAGCTGTTAGAATCTCATTCTTGTTTGAAGAAAGATTATCGTGCTTTTTTCCTTTTGTTGTTCATCAAGGATACCACACCCACACCTTGGTGTCTTTTTAATTGTTGCTTATGTATTTTCCTTTATTACTTATATATATTTATCTACCCTAACCCAGATTGAGGTTTTTATTTAATTTGGTACTTCCTCTACTGAGAGCTTGGTTGATTGTTTGGTGTGATTGCCATGGAGATTGACAATGACGATGTTGTGAGTCCCATAAGTGGAGACTTGGAAGCACCAGAGGAAATGGCAACTTGTGCTCTGTTTGTTGATATGCCTGGCTGGTGATATTGTTGTTCTCTACTTGGCTTGGTCGCTTGTGCCTTGTTTCTTGGCTGGTGGTGTTGCTGAACTGTTGGAGACTGGTACTGTTATCAAACTCCTAAGCTTGTATGCGTTGTCGTGCAAATTTGGTAGATGGCAAGCTGAAGGTTTGTACATGCTTAAGATCTGGTGTTGTACAAGTAGCTAGTGTTGAAATGACATGGCAAGCAAGTTGTAGATGAAGAATCTTTTGCTCGCTAGTTGATTTATTTTTGCTCTTTTGGCCAAGTTGTAATGAATGTGACTGTTGTAGAGGTGGTGTAACTAAATGGTTGGAACTATATAGGTTTCCTTTTTGTTGGGCGAGTCTGAGAGCCATCCATGGGTTATTCTTGGCTGGTGTAAATGATCCACAATCTCATTCCTTGTGTTGTGACTGGTGTAAATGATGTGAATGCACATATGGTTTTACCATATTCCGAGTTATTGTGGCATGGCACCAAAAATATATTTCTTTGTGTTGTTGGCGCTAGATAAAATGGTGAGATGAGCAAAATGTTTGTGCTTTCTGTCGTTGGCTGCGAAATTGAACTGGTGTTGTCTTTGTTGGTCGAGTGTGTGATATGCTGAATAAGACTTGAACTTTTTGTTTGGAGGAGACATGCATGAGCCAGGGATTGATGATGCATGATTTATTTTGCAATAGAGGTGCTTTTGTCCTTGTTTATCATCAAACCTTTATTTTTATGGAGTGCAAGTCGAGGAGAATTTGGTCACGGCTAGATATCTATGTACGTATGTTCTCATATATAGTGCATGCATATATTATGAATGTAGATGGCCCAGGCATCATCATGCATAAGATTCTTCACTTTGGCGATTGAATTGTTGCCAGCATTAACCAACTGATATGCAAAAGAAAGAAGAAATAAGTGGCCGATCCATGAGGCGAACCACAGCCATCCAGTCAGTTGCAAAATAGAAACAAAACAAATCTGCAACACACACAAGCACACTCGTCGATGCCATTATATTGCTGTGACAGTACCGTGCCCCTCCTGCTTAGCGTCGTCCATGTCATCTCGTACGTACATCCAGCACAAGCAGCAACAGGTACATACGTAAGGCTTGACTGCTAGACTGAAACCGGAGGAACCTGTGGTGCAAGAAGAAGAGAAAGGAAAAGTCTCCTGCGCTATTTATTCCCTCCCTCTGTTCAGTCGTTGGATCCCCCATGCCATCGACCCATTGGCCTCTCGATGTGCCTCACACGGATTAATCTGCTTTCTCACACGGATTAAATGGGTTTATTGGTCGAGGAAGAAGTTAGCGGTGCAAGGACCAAGGCATACAATTAATCTGGCGCCCAATTCAACTTTTGTAAGTAATGACCCATCCGGTGGTTCGTCTCCTGCATGCATGCAGCTGCCAGTGAACACTAGCTGGCCATTCTCCCTCTCTCTCTCTGTATCAGCAAGGCTGGATTGGGTGAGCTCATGGAGAGGCTGATTACAACGAGGAGATTAAATGCAAAAGATCGGTTCGGTTACCAACCGTGCTAGCCAGGGATGCCCATCAGCTAGCACGCGGCTGCAACCCACCATGCCATCATCTCTTCTCTTCTCTTCTATTCTCTTGTCTATATATACGGGAGATGGAATGGTCATCCATCCGCATGCGGGGTGCGCGTGCGACTTAGGACTTGGGACGTGTGCGAAGAAAATAAGCTTTATACGAACTTGTGATAGGGAAGAAATAAAACCGACGGACTGCATAATAAATGTCTTTATCACAAGCGGCAATATAAAGTGACGTTCTTTTGCATTAAGATTTTGTGCATCCAACCATAAAAGCGCATGACAACCTCTGCTTCCCTCTGTGAAGGGCTTATCTTTTACTATTATCTTCTACCCTTATAGAAGAGTCATGGTGATCAACACCTTTCCTTTTTACACTTTCTCCTTTGGCAAGCACTTTGTGTTGGGGTGATCCGGATATATATATCCACTTGGATGTAGGCGTTCATAAATTATTATTGTTGACATTACCCTTGAGGTAAAAGGTTGAGAGGCAAAACTATAAGCCCCTATCTTTCTCTGTGTTCGATTAAAACTTTGAACCCATAAATATCACGTGAGTGTTAGCAATTGTGAAAGATTAAATAATAGTTGAGTATGTGGAGTTTGCTAAATCAAAGCTCTGACATAGACCCTTCCTGAAAATAAGATGAATTGCAATTGTTTGATGACTGAGAACATAGTTTGTTAGTTTTCAAGAAAGTTTATGGTTTATGCTTTAACATGTGAATAGCTTGTTACTTGATCATGAAAAAAATTATGAGATGAACTACTGTTATGACATATAATAATGCTAGAAAAGGTGATTGAAATTATCATTGATCAAACTTGTGCACCTGCTAAGCATTCACACTTCATAAATTCTTTCTTTTATCATTTACCTACTCAAGGACAAGTAGGAATTAAGCTTGGGGATGCTGATACGTCTGCAACGTATCTATAATTTATGAAGTACTCATGCTATTATATTATCTGTTTTAGATGTTTAATGGGATTTATTATACACTTCTATATTATTTTTGGGACTAACCTATTAACCAGAGGCCACCCATATTGTTGTTTTTTTTGCCTATTTCAGTGTTTCGCAGAAAAGGAATATCAAACGAGTCCAAACGGAATGAAACCTTCGGGAGAGTTATTTTTGGAATGGAAACAATCCAGGAGACTTGGAGTAGACGTCGGAGAAGCAACGAGGAAGCCACGAGGCAGACCTCACACCACCACACCCAGACCTCACACCCGACCACACCACCGACAAGAAAACCAGCAGCACCGGTGATGCTGTACCACCGCAGGTAGGGCTGGACCAAAAGATCGTAGCTCGCGAGCTTAACGAGCACTCAATAGTTCGGCTCGTTAAGCTCGTAGCTCGCTTCTTAATGAACAGAGCCAATCATTGATTTTAGCTCGTTAAGCTTAACGAGCTTAACGAGCAAGCTAACGAGTTTCACGAGTAGCTCATTAAGCTCGTTAGTAACAACACAACACATATTTTCATATTATGTGACAAACTTTTTGTAGCACCTCAGCCCATCTATTTAATCTAATCGACATATGAGACAACAAACTACTTTATTTGTTTTTGTAGTCACCATATTTCATCTTGAAAACCATATCTACACATTCATCATGTATATCATAACACATTATAATCTGTTAACGAGCGCTCGCGAGCGCTCACGAGCTTAACGAGCTTCAAACGAGCGGAGCCGAGCAGGGTTTTCTACTCGTTAATCTTAACGAGCCGAGCCTTAATGAGCACCAGCGTAACGAGTACGAGCTTAACAAGCCGAACTGCTCGTTAGTCCACCCCTAACCGCGGGAGCAGTAGTGCCGGCAGTGAGGACGACGCCCCGAGCGCCTGGCCATCCAACCTCGGCAATCCGAAGACGGCGGAGCTGTGCCAGTACGACCTCCTCGTGCCTTCGGGCTGCCTCTTGATCTTCAGTTTCCCCCATTGCATGATCACCGTATTCAGGGCACATAGGATAGTTGTCATCATCATCTTCTTGTTCGTTGTCTTCTAGCATAACCCCTCTTTATCCGTGCTTGGTCCGAACATTGTAGTGTGGCATGAAACCCTTCTCAAGCAGGTGCAAGTGAAGAGTTTTTGAGCTAGAGTAATCCTTCGTATTCTCACAGGCAGGGCATGGACAATACATAAAACCAATCTGCTTGTTTGCCTCAGCCACTTCAAGAAATTTATGCAGGCCCTCAATATACTCGGAGGTGCGTCGGTCACCGTACATCCATTACGAGTTCATCTGCGTGCATTGTATAATTAAGTGTATCAAAAACCATTATAGAAAATCATGAATAGAGAAGTGACCAAATTAATACAAGTTCATCATCACATTAAAACCAAAGTACAGTAGTGATAAAATGTTTTTACTAAAGAGAAATACATAAAGTTCATACATAGTTCTCATAGAACAACATACAAATCTATAGAGCATCTAATTGAAACATACATTGGAACTAACAAACAACTATGTAAAAGATTTAAATGCAACAACAAATGACATCATAATCGCAACTAAGATAACAATTGATCCAACAGCATAATGATATCAAGCCTCATTATGAATGGCATATTCTTTTGTCTTTCTAATCTTCAAGCACATTGCATCCATCTTGACCTTGTGATCATCGACGACATCTACAACATGCAACTCCAATTTCATCTTCTCATCCTCAATTCTTTTCAATTTTTCTTTCAAATACACGTTTTCTTTTTCAACTAAATTTAACCTATCAACAAGAGGATCGGTTGGAATTTCCGGTTCACATACCTCCTAGATAAAAACATCGATGTGATGTTGATCGTCATAATCGTCATAAACACTAAATGAAACAAATAGTTATAAAATATAATATACCACATCCGAATCATAAACCGGACGAGGGCCGCCGAGGGCGGATACCAAAACCATGGCACTATATAATAAAAAACAATAATAAAAGTGAGAAATTTATACAAATATCTATCTAAGTCATACAAGTAAGAATTTTTTTTCTTTTAAAAAGAAGATAACAACAAGAGGCTAACCACGGTGGTGCCGGCAACAAGATCGGCGTAGGCGATCGACGATGGTGAGGATGGGGACAGGACGACACCCTACACATATGCAGATTCTAAAAGGTTAATTTCAGCTCAAATTGTGCATCTAAATTAAAAGCACTCCCACATATACTCCTACGCTAAAACCCACAAACCACTCTACTTCTAGAGCATTTGAAATGAGCTTAACTAGCAATGAGAGATGAAAGGATGAAGTAGTTAACCTTTTAGAATACTTGTCTAGTGGGTGCACCGCCAAATCTAGACAAATCTTGGGGAAAATGGATGTAGTAGTCGTGCTTGATCCGGTGATCGCCATACGTCAAAAGAAACTGGGCGAGGTTGCCCTCCGTCGAAACCATTTGAGGCTCGAAGCTGAAGCTGGTTGGGTTTGCATTGGTGCAGGAGATGCAGAAGGAGACACGCGGCGGCTGGGCGATGAAGAAGCTGACCTGCATCTCGTTGCCGTCCTTGGTGTGGGAATACGCGGTGGTGTGGTTTTGCTCGAAGACGATGTAGGCGGGTCGGTGGACGATGGCTTGTTCCGCTCTACAAGCTGCATCGCTGGGTTGTGGAGCCTGAGCAGGCAGCCGCAGAGAGGCGTCCAAATAGCACCTAATCATGGACATGAGTCGTCCTTTGTTCCTGGATCAAAGTTTTGTTGTGGATCTCATCTAGGCAGTCACGGAAAAAAAGGATATTTATTGACGAGCCTGGGCAGGCAGCTGCAGAGAGGCATCCAAATAGCGCCTCGTGGACATGGATCCTTTCTTCGTCGATAGAACTTTTACTGTGGATCTAGCAAGG
>NC_041381.1:20865657-21022353 GCF_002162155.2 Triticum dicoccoides | reverse complement strand
TGCTTAACATTTAACTGTTTAAAAGTAGGTAAAAAATATGAAATAAATAGGGGAGCCTCACTCTAATATAATAAGATGATCCAACGGTGTGATTGTGAAAATATGCATTTTTGTGCCCTCGGCGAAAAAAACAAGCATTTCAGCTTACTGCAGGATCAATATATATTGAAACATTTGTTATTTTTGTCCAGGACACATGCAGTCATATTTTCTCAATTCATCCATTGGATCTTGTTATATTATAGGTGTGTTGGTTCAGTATTTTTTTCAGTATTTTTGAGAACTTTTAGACCGTCGAAAACCTTAACTAGTTCTGTGGCAAGCTATATATATATGGAGTCGGACTCGGAGATTCAGGAGGGAGGAGTCCTAGTTGAGGGAGGAACAAGGAGGGGGGATAGATCGACATGGATCCTTCTCCTCTTCGATCACACTGGCCGTCGGATGGACGACCCTCGTCAGTCTATCTTCGCCTCTTCCTTCACTGGGTGCAAACCATACCACCGTGGTGCTCTCTCTTTAGTTTTGAAAAGTGGTGCCAACACTTTTTTTTGAAAGGCGAGTGGTGCCCACCCTTTATTGATCCAAGTGAGCATTAAGAGGGATACATGCTGGGTCGGGAGAAGAAATAAGCCACAAGTGACGACCCTAATCAAGCAAAGGGGGTGTTTGGCTAGATTGTGCGTATCAACATTTGACGCTCCACCTTCAAAAATAAAACTACAACTACTAAAATTGGACCTACGTAGTAAAATATCCCTAATCACTACCAAATAAGCTCCTCCACTACCGTCTGGAATATCTTGTACCACGAATTTGCAGTCACACACCACCGCCAGGTGTTGAAGAGAAAGATCTTATGCAAGTGCAAGAGCCTCATGACAGGCTGTAGCTTCCAACGCAACTGAGTAAGTGACTCCCGGAATCACCAACGCAGAAGAACCCAAATATAGTCCGTTCTGATCTCTACAAACAGATGCCACTGAACCTACCCCATTAATTAGCACTGGGTGTCCCACCATCAACTTGAATTTTTGCATGGCCATTGGTGGAGGCTTCCATGCCGGCCGAGCTTGGAAGAGCAGGAATACGTGCAGGAGGTCTAGGTAGTAAAGTACGAGACAATGCGTCGATGCTTTCCAACTCCGAGATGAATCTCTTAACAAAACCATGTGTCGCTAAGGGAGACTAAAAAATATCCTCGTGAATCACCTTACGTCTAGGAGTCCATATTGCCCAAAGGAGTGACCGCTACTTCCATGAATTGTGCATGCGATAATGAACGCTGTGCATGAAATATCCAATGTTTGGCACTAGGTTCTCTAGTCTCAGCCATTACTTCCACAATCTCCTCGTCTGCCAAAGCCCACACGCAGCATGCTATTGAACATTCAATCAAGGAGTTTTGCGAGGAGTTGTTGTTACCACACAATTGGCAATTATCCACAACACTCATATGCCAATGCTTCCGGACATCCTCTGTAGGCAAAGATTGCCTAGCTAGTCTCCACAAAAAGGTTATTATCTTCGAAGGGATTTTAGTGTTCGGCAATGATGTCCATCCTTTCTCTTCTCCTAACTAATCTGAAGCTGAAGCTCTATTACCAAGCAAATCATCTCTTCTCTTTTTTGTTTCTGCAAGCATACGGTATGCTGATTTGACCGTATAAAACCCATTCCTTTCAAACGGCCACGCCCAAAAGTCTCTCATCGGGCTAGTGCATAGCGGAATGTTCTTAATAGCATTGACATCTGTTGGCAAGAAATGTTGCTCGAGAAGATCACTTTGCCAGAAGACCGTCGTAGTTTCAATCGACTCAGAAACCAACAACGGTGTGTTCTGTCCAAAGCATGTGAAAGGTTTAATACCAAAATCTCTCAGGATCTAGTGTGGTCAGTTATGTGACCACACCAATAGTGGATTTTTTCCAGAATCTACAGACATATATCGTTGTATGTTCAGTATTTGACAATTGAACATCAGTATTATACTATAAATTTGTAATTCAAATCAGCAAGCATATATGGGCACTAAAATTCAGAAATAGGTGTAGAACACAAAAATTGAAGAGGCAAATCAAGGATGATAAATCAGACTGATCTTGCAACCCGACGAACACGACGATATTGGGCTTGCCCTTCTTGGCGACGAAGGCGAGCTTCCCAGGATCCAACACAGGGCAGAGCTCCATTTCGACGGCCTTCTACGATGAGGCGCTTGTTGGTGCTCGTGTTCTTGTACCTCTTTTCCTCGGATACACCCTCGCCACCAACCTCCTGGCGGCGTTACTGTCACGTCTCTTTGTCCGCCGGTGCAGATGGGCTGGAGGGGGTAGCAAGGAGAGACCAGGCTAGGGGAGGAGGTCGAGCAGTGACGGCTTGCAACGGGAGGTGAGGTAGACGGAGAAGAAGGCGAGACGGCGGCGGCAACCCTAGAAATCCACCCGGGAAAGGAAACGAGAGAGATTTTTTTGGAGAGAAAAGGGGTCTGGGGGAGGTGTATCCTCTACTAGAGGTGCCGTTTCTTTTTGCCTTTTTTTCTTCTCGTATTGTTCCTAGACACGTGGCTTCGCTCATTGGTCGCCTCGTCTGCGTAGGTTAATGCGTTTAATTCTGGGCTTGTCATCGGACATCACATGCACTAGAAGCGTACGCGCGCTTTGCTGCGCCGTCTTGTATAAAACATTTTGATCACATGGTTGCAGTTACTCTTATCAATATGGAAACATAGATTCAATTGACAAAAATATTTAAAACTTGAAACACCAATATCATGTATACAAACCTCACAAGTAAAGATTGTACTTCAAATGAAAGAATTAAGACTTAAACTATTAATAATACACCCTCTTATACTACATAACTATTATACAATGGTTGTCACATTGACAGGGAAGCATTATTGAAAGTTCTCTATATTGTCAATATTATATCTGTCATGCCTAACATTACTAATTTCCCTATTTTTGGTGAAATTTTTTTCCATGAATCAAGCAATGCAGGTTGCATCCACGCAAGCAAGATGGTTGTACTACTACTCACAGCTACCATTGTTGCAATGGGATTCCAGAACTTAAATAAGACGGCAGGGAGGAATCGATACGATCCTTCCTGTACAGTTCATGTATACATGAATAAAAAATATAAACTGAAAAGTATATAGGTGGCCCAAAACAATATAAGAGCTTGAAGAAAGCACACCCATAGGTTTGCCAAATTGAGAACCTGACAGTAATGGTTAGATACCATATATTTGTGATGTACCATCAGCTAAGCCTAAAAATAAGAAGGGTAACAGAAAAGATCGGCAACTTGGTAACCCATGGTAAAACGATAATTAGCAGGACCCAATGAAGAAAATGAAGATATTTCAGGACCCAATATTGTAGATATCACAGCCACATTTATCAAATACAAAAAGTTCTACAGTTCTATTCAATAGTGTGTGAGGAGCTCCAGTTGTATGCAACTGAGCTGATAAGGGAACACTTGCATTAGCAGTTCACCACTATGTACATATCTCTACTAACACCGTAAGAAAGAGATAAGAGAAGGGGAAGTTGCTAAAAAAACTAATTTGGCTGCACAAATTCGCAAGAACAAATATTAACATTGACCAAACTGCAAAACCAATGGGCCTGGTGCTGATAGTTCAGGCGAGCCAATGGGGATAATTTGAGACATCATATAGTGACAAATCTCACTGCAAAGCATGTTGCATTATAAGCTTCAATGGTACACTGATCACTTTGTTTGGTCAATATGTAGTGGGAATGTTTGCATTATAAACTTTATTATTAATGGTACACTGATTGCTTTGTACGGGGAATATTTAGATGTGTGCTTACAAATGTGTGAAATGGTGGACGCGAGGCAATAAAAAAAACTACCAAAAGGAGCTTACCAGTGATTCATGCTACATGAACTGCAGGCGCATACAGGGAGAGGATGACATAGGAGCTCTTGCGGGGCTCCATTCCTGGGAGCGATGCAAGATGACCTGGCTCTAGCCATACGCCAAGGGAACTGCCCCACGCACCGGCTGCTGGTTGCCGCCGCCGCCGTTGCGCTAGGCATCAGCGCGGCGATGTGCGGCCACCTTTCTGCGAGGGCCGAGGAGTGGGGCATGGGGTCGGCGCGGGCTTGGAGGTGTTTGCCTGAGGAAGCTCCTGTCGCGGCCGTCAGCTATCACCGGAACCCTAACTGCCTCTCGTCGACGCGCACTCGTTTGGTCGGGTGAAAAAGAGAACACGGAACCAGGTGTGAACGGGGCTTCCTCGCTTTTCACTGGGGAGGTGTTTGGTTCGGCGCTGTAAACGCAAACGTAATCTGTATCAACTTACGCTGTTAACGTAAAGGGAATGCGGTCAAATGAAAACGTGTTTGGTTGATCTCAGGGAATGGAATCACGATCTCAGAAAATGGAATTATGCTGCCGCATGTTGCCTTCATTGCTCCGATGGTCTGGATGATCAGAGCTTTCCATGGGGAGCAGCCATGGCGTCCGCCTCAATCAAGAGCATCCCGAGGCAAGAAAAAAACCTACCAACGCCGCGGCAAAAGGGCGACATGCCGTCGCCGTCGGCCACCACGCCGGCACCAGCGACGGCATGATGACGGGGGGTTCCAGGTGGCAGGTGGGCGTGCTCGCCGAGGTTTCAGATTAGGGGAGGAAGGCAAGGAGATCCACGAAGGGACGAGGGAGCGGTAACGCCAATCGTTACCGGTGGGTCATGGGTTGAATGGGCCTTGCTCTGCGCTAGTATTTGTTTACAGGGTAATCAATTTGCAGGCCAAGTAAAACAAACATGTTTAACGGTATTAGATCCCGCTGTAATCAGATAACGGACAAAAAGGCGCGAAACAAACACCTCCTGGAAAGATCCATCTTGCTTTCTCACACTGACCTACGGGGTCCACACGCTGCCCAAACACTCGATGCATCGCATGCCGGTAATTCCTCCACCCAGCTATCCACATATAACCACCTAGGACACGTGCCCACACAGTCAGAGCGCAAATCGCGGCTGCCATCCGACTAATTTCGCCCCCTGTAACATGGGACCCACCCGACTCCTACCACCCTCGATTCACCAGGATGCTCCTAACCCAGGGAGCTTAATTAGTAACTGTACTGATTACAACGGTAGGTAGATAAACAACATATATGTATTACAGTAGTATATATTACAAGGAGAAATGATAATGCTGGAACACTTGGGATTAAGTCGATATCTTGTTCTAAAAATGTGATCACCTTGTAAGCAAAGTATGTGCCTTGCATGAATAATCAGACACATGCCAAAAGTGCATGATGACAACAGAATCAGCCATCACATTGATAGATGAAATTTTGACACATGACCAGCGATGAGTAGCAATCACAAAGGTGCGGGACCAGAGAAAACAAACACCATACTCCCTCTGGTCCTCTTTAATTCGCATACAAGGTTTGTCTGAAGCCAAACCTCGTAAAGTTTGACCAACTTTATAGAAAAAAATACGAACATCCACGATGTGAAATCATTATCATTAGATGCGTCGTGACTTAGATTTTCATATTGTATAACTTTAGCATTGTAGATATTGATACTTCTTTATATAAATATGGTCAAACTTTATGAATTTTGACTTCAGACAATTATTATATGCAGAGTAAAAAGGACCGGAGGGAGTACCACGCATCCTATTCTTTCTTTTCTCTTTTTTTTTTTTGAGATGGAAACATGCTATTCTAGGTCCATAGGATCCATGGTGTCGTCCCCTTGTTCCACTTGGGCGTTCTGCAGATTTTGTCCACTTGAGCTCCCATACATCAACGGCAGCAGCTTCTTGTTAGCGGAACCAGTCAACACCATCCCAGGTCTTTTCACGTTACCCTTTGCACCTGCACAGCAAAACATTCCCATGGTAAGAATGATGAGTCGAAACTAATAGCTCAAGACTGCATGCCTATGCTAAATAAATTCCAGTTCCAGAATTAATGTAGCGACAGCTAGGCGATGTGCTCTTTTGTGTGTCCATTTTGGTGTTATAGAACACCGTAGATTTCGTTGTGCTGTTTAGCTCCAGACCAGAGTCTTAGGCCTGCTATTACTCCATCCGTCCGGTGTACTCATATAACATGTTATTGCAACCAGTGTACTCATATATTGGTTGTAGTGATGATATCTTCTATTATGGGCCGGAGGGATTACATTTTTCTTGAGCTCGCGTTAACAGGGCCTCACCGGAGAGCAAAAGGATTACATAAATCTCTCAATAGAAATGGACTTGAAACGGTTGTACTATATATATCTAGCATATATCACTGTGTCATGAAGAGGAGTATTATTTAATATACCTGAGAACTAGGCAGTAAATATTGGTGAGACAGGCCAGGGATGATGTCATTAATTACCTGGTGGAGTCAGATACTTGGAGATGATGGTTGGGATGTAGGTGAACTCCAAGCTGTGCCTGCTGCGTGGTCTGAACTCAGTAACTCCTTGCAACACCTTCTTCCTTGTGTTGACAGCAAGCACCCATGCCTCCTCCTCCATCTCATCAATCTTGGCCATGAAGTAGACGACATCGCCACTGTCATCACCCAAGCTGATTGTGGGGTGACCAATGTGGAGCCTCTCCAAGGTTGTCGCGGCAGGACTATGTTCCTCTGATGGCAACATAGGCAGCAATGCCGCCATGTCCGTAGGGACGGTGATATCAGAAGCACTGAGCTTGCAGTCCATGGTCCAGCGGGAGGTGACGGTCCTGCTCCACCTAAGGACCGTCCAGCCATCTGAAAAGTAGGTGCCGTGAAGCCGGGTTGGGCGAGCCCCTGTCCGGACCTGGATCTGCACCTCGACATACTCAATGCGACCATGGACTACAGCAACGGTGCGGTAACGTGTTGTGGTGCCACGGAGAATGTTGCGCGGCTTAACCGGACCATTATGTGGCAGCGGGATGTATCGAATCAGTCGCGTAGTGGTGGAGGTGTCCTCCTTCCCTCCCAAGACGTCGCAGAGGGCAATACCATGCTCAAGGTCAACCCATCCCATGGTGCTAGCATCTCCCCCGATGGTGACGACGATTTGGGATTGATGTGAAGCAAGCAGGAAATTATGTTTCTTGCCCTTCAGAACTGCGGTCTTGCGGTCCCATGTCTTATCCTGGGAGTCGTACATGTAGAGGTTGTAGCGGCTCCCATGGCGTTTGATCGATATCATGAGTACAGAGAGTGGCGATCTTTAGTACCGCTCGCAAGCAGTAGTACCGCTACCATTTGCGGTAGTACCGTGAGGTCGAGCGGTAGTACCGTGAGGACGAGCGGTACTACCGCTCCGACGGTTCTTCTGGCCTTTTTGCCTCCTCGCTGTTGTGTTTCGAAGGGGTACTACCGCCCTAGCGGTAGCACCGCTCCTTGGAGCGGTAGTACCGCTCTGTGCGGGCTGTGAGCATAACGGTTGGATTTGGGAGCTCCTATAAAAGGGGGTCTTCTTCCCCATTCAACCTTATCCTTTGAGCTCGTGTTCTTCCCCCATTGTTGACCTTCTTCGAGCTTGCTAACTCTCAATCCCTCCAATGATTCTTGCTAGTTCTTGAGGGAAAAGAGAGAGGAGATCTAGATCCACGTTTTCACCAATCACTTTCTCCTCTAAGTGAGGGGAACCCTTTGGATCTAGATCTTGGAGTTCTTCGTGATCTTCTTGTTCTTCCTCTCATCTTCCTCCCTAGCATTAGTTGCTTCGGTGGGATTTGAGGGAGAAGGACTTGGGCACTCCGTGTGCCCTTGCCATTGCATTTGGTGCATCGGTTTGAGTTCTCCATGCGATACGTGGAAGTTACAAGTTGAGAAGCTTATTACTCTTGGGTGCTTGGTGCCCTTGAGCTTGTTCCTCTTGGGTGCTTGGGCGCCCTAGACAGTTGGTGGTGTTCGGAGCTCAATCATTGTGGTGTAAAGCTCCGGGCAAGCGTCGGGGTCTCCAATTAGGTTGTGGAGATCTCCCTGAGCAATTTGACGGGTACCGGTGACCGCCCTCAAGGGTTGCCAAAGTGTACGGGTTCGGTGACCGCCCCCAATGGTTGCCATTTGTACGGGTTCGGTGACCGCCCTCAAGGGTCCCTTAGTGGAATCACGACATCTTGAATTGTGCGAGGGCGTGAGGAGATTACGGTGGCCCTAGTGGCTTCTTGGGGAGCATTGTGCCTCCACACCGCTCCGAACGGAGATTAGCATCCGCAAGAGTGTGAACTTCGGGATACATCGTCGTCTCCGCGTGCCTCGGTTATCTCTTGCCCGAGCACTTTACTTATGCACTTTAATTTGTGATAGCCATATTGTTCTTGTCATATATCTTGCTACCACATAGTTGCTTATCGTGCTTAGCATAAGTTGTTGGTGCACATAGGTGAGCCTAGTTGTTGTAGATTTTGTGCATGACAAATTAACCGTTAGTTTATTCCGCATTTGTTCAAGCCTAAACCGTAATTCTTTTAAAATGCCTATTCACCCCCCCCTCTAGGCGACATCCACGATCTTTCACTGTGAAATCACTGAAGGCCTGCAGGATCCGTTTGATACTGGATGTCCCCTTGCATCAAAATCAACGTGTCGTCCGCGTACTGCAGGACTGGGAAGGGTCCATCACCGCCAAGCGGGTGTTTCAGATTCCTCGCTTGGTGTTCTTTCCTGCAGATCTGCTGCAAAACATCAGCTGTCAGGATGAAAAGGTAGGGATAGAGGGCGTCCCCCTGCCTTAGACCACTTTTAAGAATGATCTTGTCCCCAAAAGATCCGTTGATAACTATCTTAGACGAACTGGTTGAAAGGATGTTGTGTATCCATCTGATCCATCCGCATCCAAAACCTCTGGCAGCCAAGATGAGCTTCAGAGCATCCCAGCTAACACTATCAAAAGATTTCTGGAAATCTAACTTGAGCACTAGCATTGGCCTACTTCTCTTCTTAGCTTGTTGAACCAGTTCTGCTGCCAGAGCAAAGTTTTCAGCTATGCACCTCCCAGGCAGAAAACCAGATGGTAGAGGGTGTATGAGGCTCGGAATGAAACTTTGAAGCCGGATTGCTAGTACTTTTGTTGCGAGCTTGGGTATACTATGGACTAGAACAATTGGCCTGAAATCCTTAATATCAGTTGGGTTCTCTTTCTTTGGTAGTAGCACAACATGTGCAGTGTTGATGCCGCTTAGGTCGCTGGCATGATCATAAAAAGCCTGGAAGAGCCTCATTAAGTCCCCCTTTAGCAGCCCAGCAAAGTTCTTGTAAAACTCATTAGTGAAGCCGTCCGGCCCCGGACTCTTATTGTTGGGAGCTTTCTGTATAACTGTTGCTATTTCGGCCCAGGTGAAAGGCATTTCCAGCGCGTTCAAGTCCGCCTGGTCATATAAGCTGTTGGGGTCCAAGGTGGGCAGTGACACAGATTGCTCGCCGAAGATACAGGTGAAGAACTGAGTGGTAATTTGAAGCTTGTCCTGGTCTCTGTAGAACTCAATGCCATCCTCAACCAGCAGTTTAATCCTGTTTTTTCTGTGTTGACAGTTTGCGGCTGCGTGAAAAAACTTAGTGTTTTCATCTCCCAGCGTGCAGCCTCTAATCTTGGCTCTTCTCCTCCAGAAGCTAGTCTGCCATATAATTATTTGTTGTGCCTTTAGGTTGGCATGATTTCTGAGAGTAGCCTCTAGCTTGGATAAAAATCTTCTTTCCTCCACAACGTCAAGGTACCAAACAACATGGCTGCAGTTGGCTAGGGTTTCCTGCATGGGTGATTTCTTCCGTTCCCAAACCCTGATGGCAGCTCTTGTCCTTCTGAGCTTGAAACTGATCAAAGTAGCAGCTGACGTGAGTGGCCTAGTACCTCTCTCCCAGCTCTGTGTTATCAGATTTTTGACCTCCGGGATGTGCAGCCAGTGGTTTTCAAAACGGAAGAAAGAACTTTTGGGTGTTTCCCTCGAGAAATCCACGCCAATGAGCACGTGGTTAGAGTTTGTAGCAGGCAGTGCAGTAGCTGAGGTGCTGAGAAACCTCAAGTTCCATTATGCGTTGACGAGTACTCGATCAAGCTTTACAAGGGTTGGCTCTGCTCTCTTGTTGGACCATGTAAAGCTTCTGTTAGAAATCTCAATATCATCAAGAGTGTTGTCTCGAATCCATGCATTGAACCTGTTCATTAAGGCCCAATTCATTCTCCCTTGTGACTTTTCATGCTCCAACCTGTACATGTTGAAGTCTCCTAAGACGATCCATGGCCCTGTTACTTGATCCGCTGCTTGGCTCATCATCTGAAAGAACTCATCTCTGTTAGTGTCTTCGCACGGGGCATATACCGTGGAGATTGTGAAGCTGTCATTGTTGCTTCTTGACTGAAAACTGGCAGTGATGGTGAATCTGTGCTTGAAAATCTCCAGACCAGAGACGGCGTTATCGTCCCAGGCCAAAATTAGACCTCCAGAAGTTCCGTTGGCCGGCATGTGCAAAAAGGATCTGTGAGTTGCGGGAGGAAGGAGGCTGCCTTGAACGCATCCACCAGCTACAGCTTAGTCTCCTGCAGGCAAACAACACACGGGCGACAAGCAAGAAGTGCATCTTTGACTAACGAGCGTTTGCCATAGTCACCAAACCCTCTAACATTCCAATTAGCAATCCGCATGGTGGAAAAAACAACACCGTACTGGAGGAGAAGTAGCCATGGCCATGAGCGAAACCATAGGATAAGATTGATTGAAACAAACGACATGCTGCTCAAAAGAGCTTACAAAGTTTAGAATGCAAATGACAGTGGAAAGGAAACATGTAGTACAATGCAGATACATAGTCCAGTAGGACCAAACACTAGGTGGATGAACTACGATACAAAGCAAAAGCAGCAGCAGATAGCCCTTGGGGGTGGGTGATGACATGCATTTGACCGAAACATCACTACTCAACATCCTGGTAGACCTATTCATGAGCAGATCCGGTTGACTCGGAGGAACCAGTGGCAGCACCTGACGCATCAGAAGAGGACGAGCTTGCATCCGTGAGGATGGCCTCAAAATTCAGGTCGCAGCATTTCACGAGCAGCTTGGCCTTGCCCCTGGAAAGCGGCCTTGGGGTGCCCTGCAGCGGCAGCTCGACGATCGAAGTGGCCTTGACGGCCTTGCTCCTCTTCCGCCCTGAGGAGCGGCGGCGGCTACCCTCACCGGCAGCCGGGCTGGCGGAAGCCTTGCGCTTGGAGGCGCGCTCGATGGGGTCAACACGGTTCCCATCGTAGAGCTGCCGAATGCGGGGCTCCGACAGGGGGAGGCGGCAGGGGCGCTTCGGGCCAGATCCGCCGCCGCCTCTGCTTCCTCGCCCGTTGCCGCCTCTACGGCTTCCGCAGCTGTCGCCGTGGGCACGATGACACTTTAGCAGATTGATCAGGACCCCTTGGCCAGCCACCTAATATATATGGCAACGGCTTTGATAGGTGGTTGAGAAAGAGAGAGAGAGAAGAGAAGTCTGACTAATCAAGCTCTCCAACTCCAAGTTGATCCACGTCACGCATGGTGTTCTCTTCTCTTTGATAAGCCGTTTCTTTGTTCGATTTCTATATATGGCAGGAAATTGCCAGTCCGAAAATACTTGTCATCAAAATGGATAAAAGGATGTATTTAGACGTATTTTAGTTCGAGATACATCTCTTTTTATCCATTTTGATGATAAGTACTTTCGGACGGAGGGAGTAGCATTTTGGAACTAGCAATGTCCCATGTTCACAAATGTATGGCGCCGTTTACAAATGTGAAAAGAAGATATAGTTTTTTACCGGTTGTCAAAGTCTCTTATAACTATGATAACCAATGTTCTTGGTCCCAAAAGTGTCAAAGCCGTCTAGACTTTTCAGCAAAATCGGGTTTTATTATGACATGGCAGCAATTTAGCAGATGCGCCAACCCACAAAAAAAATGTAAAACAGGGGTAGGGGATATAAAAACCAAAAAAAAAAAAATAGGAGAAAGCATAAGCACTCTATCAAAACTAGTAAAGTATGTCATGATTTTATAATACATAACAATCATACATGTTATTATTTTTGTTGCAAAAAAACATACATGTTATTATTTTGCAGGAAAACAATTATTATTTACCAGGGGAGTCGCACATTATGGTCATCCTTTATGTTCAAAAACCATGGGGATTGTTAAAAAAAATGAGAATCATGAAATTCCTCCTGTAGTCACAGTTGTTTTAGTAGCATTTCTCAGAATCGCCAGAATTGGAGTGTCATTTATCAAATTAACCCTTGAAGAAAATGGGATAGGATATGTCCTAAGCCTTTCTTTTGTGTTTGAGTTGAACCACAGTACCAAACAAAGTAAAGCAGGCAGCTTTCCCAAGCTCTCCAAAGTGCTTTTCTTTTGGAGCATCAAATTTGGTTTTATTCCACGACTTTCACAAATGCCATTCCCTGATGAAACTTTGCAATCACTCAAAACAATTGTCAATGTTTTCCACCAAAAAAATCAGAATTTTGTAGATTTTTTTTCATTTTTTTTATTTTACTGTTAATGCTGCCATCATATGAGCTCAAACTGAGATGGGGACTTTCCAACACTTTTTTCATGAATACAAATGGCATGCACATATAGGTGATGTTTTTTCTAAACATTAGTATGATTTCGTTATGAAGTTTTTAAAGTGACGGTCAAACGGTAAGGCATAAGAAGAGCAAATGAGCTTGGACAAAAACGAGGGTTTTTGAATTTAGGGGCAAATCAAACGGGTGTGACACAACTAGGGGCTCGAATGTAATTATCCCTATTTCAAATTTTAAAAAATTCCAGGTGTCCCTAAGAACTGTCCGTGTATCTTATATATGTGTTCCGTTCAGGACTCAGGAGAGTAAAAATGGTATCTTCTGTTCCAGACAAGTCATCCAAACAAATACACATACCTGAACACAACAAGCTGCATCCAATGTACCCTGTGTGCTCCAATATAATGTATCACACTAGGCATAAATAGTAGCATCAGCCTGCTTTGTTGCCGACTGTTTCCGAGATAAATCTAATCACAAGAAAACCCTGTCCCATATTTTTTTCCTATGGAACAAGGAAAACGCTGTCCCATTTTTTCGTACTAACAGAAAATGAGAGAAACAACAGTGATCTAACTTGCTCAGCCACAGGGACCAAGCAAATGACAATCAACATTACATTACATTATCATCAATAAGTGTTCAATAGAAACAATCACAACAAGTGTTCAACAGAAAGAATCACAGCAAGTGTTCAACGGAACTGAGCTTAAGTCTTACAGTACACAATAGAATCGCAGCAAGTACTCAACAGAAATAAAGCTTGAGTAAATAACGGGAACAATTATTCTAGCAAGTACCAACTGAGACTACTCTTATTCATGTTATCAACCGAGGCACAAGGAAGAGTGGGTCTTCAGCCATCGTTCGGCAATGATTAATTGGAAGAAGCCAGCTGCCCATCATCAGGCGCCGTCGAAATAAAACTGTTGAACATGTGAATTTGAGAATTCTGCAGCAACTTGGACATATAGGATGTACTTTGATTGGAGAAGTGGAGAACACAACAGGCCGATCTTTCTTTAAGCAATGGGACGAAACCTCCCATCAGGGCCTTCTTCAAAAATAGTAACTTTAGGATGGTTGGGATGGAAACGTGCTTCATCCCTGATCACAGCACCCGCAGCCTTGATCTCCGAATGTCCAGCGCCCCCACTACAAATATACACTTCTGCTTCTTTGAGATACGGTAAATGTGTGATGCCAGTATAGAAGGCATAAGTTATTGCTATTGACACGTCGAACATCATATCAAATTTCTCAAGCTTGGGCATAGCCCCTTCCGTGAATGTAATGTATACCCCATCGTCAAAGCAATTAAATAAAAACTCCTTCAGACTTGGAAATCCTTGTATTGTAAGCCTTTGTTTTGGTTTTGATTCCATGATAATTTCCAGATAAAGCAAAGCATGGAGCTTTCCAAGCATGTGCAGATCCTCCTCTGTTACTTCATCTACTTTAATGTCTATGTATGTTAGATTGCTGATAAAAATCCACTCTGGAATTTTGAGGAAATACATCCCATTGTGAAGTCTTCGGAGGGAAGATGGTACAGGAGACCAAGAATGTAAGAATTCAAGATCCCCGATTATCGCTAAAGACTGGAGTTTACAGGTGCCGAGCTTGCATAGTGAGGATAGTAACATATCTTCATGCCTCTTGTCCACTCGTACAATGAGTTGATTCAAACAGGTCAGCTTCCCGAGCTCCTCCACTGCACCTACTGAACTCCTGGTAGTACTCAGACCTGAGATCACCCGTAAATTTCTCATATTCCCAATCCCATTTGGTATCGTTGTGTTCCAAGAGTTACCTCTGTTACGACGTCCGACCAAAGCGAGTAGGTGTTGTAGTTTAGTGAGCTGGACAATTGCAGCTGGCAACTCTTGTATCCATGTAAGTTCAAGATCTAGCGTAAGTAGATCATGTAGCACCACAATTCCTGGTGGCAGCTCTGATATGCCTGTGCCCCTAAAGCTTAAGTACTTCAGGTGAAAAAGGTTGCCGATACAGCTCATATCATACTCCTGCAGACCCTCACAACCTTCAAAATCCAGTACGCGTAAACTTTCAAACTCACCAAGGCTAGGCAAATGTTTGACGCACCCAGAGTTTGTTACTGTTAGAGATCGAACATGGCGTAGATCCTTATTTGCCAATATTGATGCAAGGTCCTGGTCAATGTGCTGAATCGATAGTCGTCGAATATAACCATGATCATTTTCCCAAACCGTCTGCTCGCCATTTACCACAGTGATGAAATTATCTTCGGCAGATTTTGATATGATCAGTTCAAGCATCATGTCATGGATTTTGATATAATTAGTCTTGCCATCATACTGAATATACATTGGTTGTATCATGCTTTTGTTAATAAGCTCATAAAAATAGCTTTCTGCAATCTCTTCCTGGCTTTGTCCGCGCTCTTCACAGATAAAGCCTTCTGCTATCCATCGCCTCACTAACCTTTCCCTCTCAATCATACTGTCCTCAGGAAAGTGACTCAAATACAGCAAGCAAGTCTTGAGATTTGGCGGAAGATCACTGTAGCTAAGGGACAGTATGCTATTCATTCCCTCCAAACTCTTGCCTTTGTCCATTGCAGAACCAATCGACCTTTTTACTCTCTCCCACTCTTCTTTAACAGCTGGTCTGTTGGCCAACAAACTAGATATACTGATAATTGCCAATGGCAACCCTCCACACTTTCTCAGGATCTCATTTGAAACTTCCTTGAGAATATCAGGGCAGCAGTCCTTAGAGCTAAAAATTCTTTTGAAAAACAATCTTCTAGAGTGAAGATCACTTAGAGGTTCCATTTCATAGACGCGGCCATCCCAACCCGAACAGCATGACCTTGCAACGTCAAGAACCCGTGTGGTAGCCATAATTCTACTAGAAAGCATATTATCCGGAAAAGCACACTTGATAGCATCCCATGCCGGTATTGACCATATGTCATCAATGACGATGAGATACCTAATATGTGCATCAACAAGTTATGACAAGTTATTTAACAAAAATGGAAATAGACCATGGAAATTCCAAAATTATATGCTTCAGTTACGCAGCTACTTCAGATGCATCACATATAAGACTTATGTTTCCATATGGAAAGTATTGTACATATGTGCCACGCCCACTTTATTTGTTGAGACTTTAGCTATAATGGAACTCAACTCCAGCTAATATTTATGTTCAAGAAAATATCTCCAACAATCTGTGCCTTTTGAATTGGAACAATCTTTTCATGGTACTTGTTTGAGTTTGAAACTAAGATCATATATATAGTATTGTTCATATTGAGTTGTATGTATCGCGGCTCGGACCAAGACATATAACAGAGTGGGATGTAATTATTATTTTGTCAAATTGTGCCTAACATGCCTCGGGACTCGAAAAATCTTGTTTTTGATACAATATTGAGTTGCATGTACTGACCTACCAGCCGCTTGGTGGCCTTTTTCTTCTTCTTTTCTCAGGGAATGTGTTGTGATGTTGCCCCAGTGGACTCATTTTTACTTTCGTTGCACTTGAACTTGTTGCATGGACATGATGATTGCCTTGCCTATAAAGCGGGACGAAAGCCTATTTCGAGAGATGTACTAACGAGCTCACCAAAAATCTGGGATTGTAGGGATAGGTGGGCCGTTTACGCTGCTGAACGTACTTCAGCCTTTACCCATTTATTTATGCTCTTAAAGGTTCAGGGAATATATTTTGATTGGTTTGAGTACTTCCTTAATCTTAGTACATGTTCAGCGTTTATAAGCAACAGTATTCTCTCTATGTTATACAGCAATCAAGCTAATATTTCAAACAGAAGGAATAATTGTAAGGTTATAAATATTTCCATGCTGACAACAATCTTCTGTGATAATTAGCATCATTTTAAGGCAGGTTTCAGAACAGAACTTCTCTGTGATAATTAAATGCATAGGTAAATAATATTTGGATAAATTGAGAGCGAGAATTTCCAAATACAGATGGTAAGGGTGCCTGAAATAATACAAGCCTCAATAGCGCATTTTGCTCATTATGATAAACAATAACAATACAAATAACAGCACAGAATAAAGAGAAATATTCATCAGAATAATACATATATTGTTGGAAAACAGTAACGCCTGAATTACCTTTTATCTTGTAGCACTTCTCGTAGCTTTGCAATGGATTTCTTTTCATCCCAGATGTCGATATCTTTTGTGAATCCATCCAGGAATGACACTTGGGAAATGACATCCTTGATAATTTTCTTTATATCCGGCTTTTGCGAGACAGAAACAAATGCCCGACAATGAAAATTCTCTTGAATCTTGCGATAGACCTCGTTGGCTAGTGTTGTCTTTCCCAACCCTCCAAACCCAACAATAGACAGCACCCTGCGGTGATGCTTGGTCGAGCCGTCTCCTTCTTCCACCATCCAGTTGACAAGATCATCTCGTGGACCGTCAACACCCACAAGCTGTGCCTCCTCAGCAAAAAGAGCTGACAGCTGGGGGTCTAAGGCCGCATGGGCAGAGGTGCTACAAGCAACATCATCCAGCTTGTAGCTACTCTTGAGCTCTTTCACTTCCTTAACACGGGCCTTCAGATCGCCGATTTGGTTAGCGATTGTGCGCCGAGACCCAAGGGTCTTCAGACGACGAGCAGTCGTACGGAAGAACTCCTTGAAGCCACCGTCATGACCACCGTCGCCGAGGTGGTGGATGAACTTGTCGATGCAATCCTCAATATCGTAGCTCAACTCCCTCACCAGAGAAATCCATGACTTCACTTGGATATCGGGGTCTTCTAGCATCATGTACTTGTGGACTGCAGCATGCATGCTTGTCAGCTCAGATTTGAGGGAGCGGATCTCCCGGCGGACCCCTTTCAGCCGGCCACACTCATCGGCAAGCAAAGAAGTGAGCTTCCCAAGCAGGGGACCCAAAGTGCCCATCGCGGCGCTCACCACAGGTGCCATGGGTCTCTCTATTCCTACTCTCTGCACCCGATCTCTTGTTTGTGCTTGTCTTGGTGTACAGTATACTTGGAGTGGAGAGAAAGAAGGTCAGGAACTTACAGAACTAATCAAGATGGAAGTGACTGCATTTCTTTGGCTCACCTAATCAAGGATGCATCTTCCTGCCCACTACATTTGATTAGACTTATTTCTGCGTACCAACCATGTTTATGGTAAAGAGATCATGTCAAAACATCGCACTCGACCAACAATCTGGTGCTCGATAAAGGTGTCCAAAAGATACAATTTTGTATTCAAGCATCGGTACCAAAAGTTGTGCAGTAGGCAACTTTTTGAGCACTAGCAACTAAAGAAAGACAATGACAAGGGGGAAATACAGTCATTTGGCAACCTTTTGTGCACCAAATTGGTTTTAGATTTTCACAGGCCACAAAAGGCGCACGTCCAATTTTTTTTTCACAGGCCACAAAAGTTGCGTGTTTGAAAATCTGCACCGCTGCCCACTCTTTTGGTGATCATCAGCAGTGAGGCCAAGCTTTGGGCCATCGTGGGTGCTAAGGTCTTGAGAAACATCATTACGGATAGTAACACTTGTTGTATCTTTAGTTTTGTTTTGCAAAACCTCGGTTACTATCTCCTTAATTAAGTGATTTTCGAAGAAAGATGCATATAGTACTTAAACATGTACATGTGTGAATTATTTTCTTTAAATATATCAAAATAGAGAGCACCCGGAATGATTTTCATGATATAGAAAAATACAATGAAGCTCGCCGAAATAGGCTGTCACCCCGCTATAGATATAGCAATCACCCGATACAACTGTGAGTTCACAGCTGGGGCAAACAGCACAAGCACGTCCAAAACAAATAACAGAGAAAGAAAAATAAACTAACGACAACAGAGTCGGATCGACAAAAACAATGATGACCCGCAACCGCTGCGCCCGCCCAAAATACAATGAAGCTAAGTGTATCATCCAAGAAAAGGAATGTGTCTGAAGTCAGCTTTGCTGAATTAACAAATTATTGCAAGCCTCTTGGCCTAGCATGAACTGCAAATTTGTTTTGTTAAGTAAATGGAACTATGGTAGGAACTAGGGCTCTGCCGGGTCTAGGGCGGAGCTTGTAGGGGAAAGAGGGAGGCGGATGAGCTCCTGATCGCGGCGGCCGGCGAGTTGGCATCGTCTCGCGCGGTGGAGAGACAGCGGCGATGGAGGAGGTGGCAGCGCAGTTAGGGTTCCGGCTCCTCTGGGAGCCGGGCAATAAAATTGTCTTATTGCTTAATTTTCCAAAGAGGTCTTACAACTGTTTATATAATCTCGGTGCTAAATGAATATAATATAACTTGGGCTAAGCCCCTAACTAAACGCGCCCATTGGGCCTCCTCCGGTTATAAGTTATGTCGGTCATAACATCTCTCCCCGCCTGCACAAACAACTCGTCCTCGAGCTGGAAGTCTGAATAGTGTTGGCGGAACTCGTCGCGCTGCTCCCAAGTAGCTTCCTCCTCTGTCATGCCTGCCCACTGGATCAACAAGTACCACACCCCTCGATGCAGTTGGCCTGCAACACCTTCGCAGAGGGAAGGAGGCACCCGTAGGAGGTCGGAGGAAGCGTCGGTGTGGCCATCGGTGGCTCCCCACGGAAGGGCTTTAGAAGCCCCACATGGAAGACGTCGTGGATGCAAGCACCGTTTGGAAGCTGAAGGTGGTAGGCCACCTTTCCGATGTGCTCCAGCACGGAAAATGGCCCGGCATAGCGAGGACCCAACTTGCACTTCGCACGCAGGTTAAGGGACTGCGTAGAGCGGTGGAGAAGACGCAGCCACACCTAGTCGCCTACCGTGAACTCCGCCTCGCGGTGGTGGCTGTCGTAGTAGTGATTGGCCAGCTGTTGGGCCTGAAGTAGACGTTGCCGCACCTCAGCAAGCATCTCATCCCGGGTGCGAAGAAGATCGCCCGCCGCCTCTGTCCTAGCCGTCTCCGGGTCAACCGACAGGATGGGCGGAGGCGACCGGCCATATACCACCTCGAATGGCATGGCGCGCAGGGCGGAGTGATAAGAGGTATTGTAGAAGTACTCTGCCCACGCGAGCCAGTCCACCCAAGCACGAGGACGATCACATGTGACACAACGCAAATACATGGCAATCACCTTGTTTACCACCTCGGATTGGCCGTCCGTCTGAGGATGGAAGGCCGTGCTTAGGCAGAGCTTCACACCCGCCATCCGAAAGAGATCGCGCCAGACATGCCCCGTGAACACCGGGTCCCGATCGCTAATGATCGAAGTGGGAAACCCGTGTAGGCGGACAATACTGTCGAAGAAGGCACGGGCCACCGAAGTGGTGGTGTAGGGGTGGCCGAGCGCGATGAAGTGTGCGTACTTGGAGAAGCGTGATGAAGTGTGCGTACTTGGAGAAGCGGTCGACCACCGTGAGGATGACAGAATTTCCGCCCACCTTGGGGAGGCCCTCGATGAAGTCCATGGAAATATCGGCCCAAACCTGAGAGGGCACCTCCAAGGGCTGTAGCAACCCAGCTGGCCACAGTGACTCTGTCTTGTTACGCTAGCACGTAACACAAGACCACACTGATGTCTCTAGAACTACGTCGGTATTTCTCCAAAGAGGAAGGGATGATGCAGTATAGCGACGGTAGGTATTTCCCTCAGTGATGAAACCAAGGTTATCGAACCAGTAGGCACGTAAACATCACCTGCACACAAATAACAAATACTCGCAACCCGACGTGTTAAAGGGGTTGCCAATCCCTTTCGGGTACTCGCCTCAAGATAGGCAAATAACGTGAGGTAAAAAGTGGTGGATAGGAGAAAATAGATCGTGGAACAAATAAATTGCATCAAGGTATTTTTGTATTTTTGGTTTAATAAATATAAAAATAATTGCAAAGGAAAATAGATCGCAAAGGCAAATATGACGAAAAGAGACCAGGGGCCGTAGGTTTCACTAGTGGCTTCTCTCGAGAAGAAATAGCAAACGGTGGGAAAACAATTACAGTTGGGAAATTGATAGAACATCAAATAATCATGATGATATCCAGGCAATAATCATTATATAGGCATCACGTCCAAGAATAGTAGACAAACTCCTGCCTGCATCTACTACTATTACTCCACACATCGACCGCTATCCAGCATGCATCTAGTGTATTAAGTTCATGGAGAAACGGAGTAATGCAATAAGAATGATGACATGATGTAGACAAGATCTATTTATGTAGAAATAGACCCCATCTTGTTATCCTTAATAGCAACGATACATACGTGTCGTTTCCCTTTCTGTCACTAGGATCAAGCACCGTAAGATCGAACCCATCACAAAGCACCTCTTCCCATTGCAAGATAAATAGATCAAGTTGGCCAAACAAAACTCAAATATCAGAGAAGAAATATGAGGCTATAATCAATCACGCATATAAGAGATCAAAGAAGACTCAAATAACTTTCATGGATAAAAACATAGATCTGATCATAAAATCGAAGTTCATCGGATCCCAACAAACACACCGCAAAAAGACTTGCATCATATGGATCTCCAAGAGACCATTGTATTGATAATCAAGAGAGAGAGAGAGAGAGAGAGAGAGAGAGAGAGAGAGAGAGAGAGAGGAAGCCATCTAGATACTAACTATGGACCCGTAGGTCTACAAAGAACTACTCACGCATCATTGGAGAGGCACCAATGGAAGTAGTGAACCCCCTCCGTGATGGTGTCTAGATGGGATCTAGTGTTTCTGGACTCTGCAGCAACCGGAATTGATTTTTGTCAACTCTCCTTGGGTTTCTAATATATTGGGGCATTTATAGAGCAACGAGGCGGCTCAGGGGGCACCCGAGGTGGGCACAACCCACCAGGGCGCGCCTGGGCCTCCAGGCGCACCCTGGTTGGTTGTGTTCTCCTCGAAGAACCCCCCCCCCCAGGCGCTTTCCTGACCCACTGGATGTCTTCTGGCCCAATAAAATCCCCAAGAAGTTTTGCTGCGTTTGGACTCCGTTTGATATTGATTTCCTGCAATGTAAAAAACATGCAGAAAACAGCAACTGACACTGGGCACTATTGTTGGAAATATGCCCTAGAGGCAATAATAAAATGGTTATTATTATATTTCCTTGTTCATGATAATTGTCTATTATTCATGCTATAATTGTATTGACAGGAAACCGTAATACATGTGTGAATACATAGACCACAACATGTCCCTAGTGAGCCTCTAGTTGACTAGCTCGTTGATCAACAAATGGTCATGGCTTCCTGACTATGGACATTGGATGTCATTGATAACGGAATCACATCATTAGGAGAATGAAGTGATGGACAAGACCCAATCCTAAGCATATCACAAGATAGTGTAGTTCATTTGCTAAAGCTTTTCTAATGTCAAGTATCATTTCCTTAGACCATGAGATCGTGCAACTCCCGGATACCGTAGGAATGCTTCGGGTGTACCAAACGTCACAACGTAACTGGGTGACTATAAAGGTGCACTACAGGTATCTCCGAAAGTGTCTGTTGGGTTGGCACGAATCGAGACTGGGATTTATCACTCGTATGACGGAGAGGTATCTCTGGGCCTACTCGGTAATGCATGATCATAATGAGCTCAATGTGACTAAGTAGTTGGTCACGGGATCATGCATTACGGAACGAGTAAAGTGACTTGCCGGTAACGAGATTGAACGAGGTATTGGGATACCGACGATCGAATCTCGAGCAAGTAAATTACCGATTGACAAAGGGAATTCTATACGGGATTGCTTGAATCCTCGACATCGTGGTTCATCCGATGAGATCATCGTGGAACATGTGGGAGCCAACATGGGTATCCAGATCTCGCTGTTGGTTATTGGATGGAGAGTTGTCTCGGTCATGTCTGCATGATTCCCGAACCTGTGGGGTCTACACACTTAAGGTTCGATGACGCTAGGGTTATAGGGAAGGCTTGTACGTGGTTACCGAATGTTGTTTGGAGTCACGGATGAGATCCTAGACGTCACGAGGAGTTCCAGAATGGTCCGGAGGTGAAGATTCATATATGGGAAGTCATCATACGGTCACCGGAAGTATTCGTGGGTTTACCGGTATTGTACCGAGACCACCGAAGGGGTTCCGGGGGTCCACCGGGAGGGTCCACCTGCCCCGGAGGGACCTTATGGGCTGTATGTGGAATGGAACCATCCCCAAGTGGGCTGGGCGCCATCCCCCCTAGGGCCCATGCGCCTAGGGTTGGGGGGAACCCTAAAGGGGGCGCCCCCCTTGGCTTGGGGGGCAAGCCCCCTCCCCTTTGCCGCCGCTGCCCCTCTAGATCTCATCTAGAGGGGCCGGCACCCTTCCCCCTTGACCCTATAAATAGAGGGGAGGAGGGAGGGCAGACACACCACATCCAAGGCGCAGCTCTCCCCCTCTCCAACACCTCTCCTCCTCCGTTTGAGCTTGGCGAAGCCCTGCCGGAGAACCGCTGCTCTACCACCACCATGCCGTCGTGCTGCTGCTGGAGCTGTCTTCCTCAACCTCTCCCTCCTCCTTGCTGGATCAAGGCGCGGGAGACGTCACCGGGCTGCAGGTGTGTTGAGGTGTCATTGTTCGGCGCTTAGATAGGAATCCACCGCGATCTGAATCGCTACGAGTATGACTCCTTCATCCGCATTCTTGTAACGCTTCCGTGTCACAATATTCAAGGGTATGAAGATGCACTCCGCTCTCTCTCGTTGCTAGTTTCTCCATAGATTGATCTTGGTGATGCGTAGAAATTTTTTAATTTCTGCAACGATCCCCAACAATGGCATCATGAGCTAGGTCTATGCGTAGTTTCTATGCACGTGTAGAACACAAGTTGTTGTGGGCGTCGATTTTGTCAATTTACTTGCCACTACTAGTCTTATCTTGATTCGGTGGCATCGTGGGATGAAGCGGCCCGGACAGACTTTACCCGTATACTTACGTGAGACAGGTTCCACCGACTGACATGCACTAATTGCATAAGGTGGCTAGCGGGTGTCTGTCTCTCCCACTTTAGTCGGATCGGATTCGATGAAAAGGGCCTTATGAAGGGTAAATAGCAATTGGCATATCACGTTGTGGTTTTGGCGTAGGTAAGAAACGTTCTTGCTAGAAACCTATAGCACCCACGTAAAAAAACTTGCTAGAAACCTATAGCACCCCTAATTGTGCACCATTGCGAAGGTTCGTTGTTTCGAAGCACCAAGTGATGATCGGGTGTGATAGATTGTAACGTTCGCATACAACGGGTGTAAGCCAGATTTACACATGCAAAACAGTTAAGTTGACTTGACGAGCCTAGCATGTACAGACATGGCCTCAGAACACAAGAGACCGAAAGATCGAACATGAGTCATATAGTAGATACGATCAACATGAAGATGTTCACCGATGATGACTAGTATGTCTCACGTGATGATCGGACACGGTCTAGTTGACTCGGATCATGTATCACTTAGATGACTAGAGGGATGTCTATCTGAGTGGGAGTTCATTAAATAATTTGATTAGATGAACTTAATTATCATGAACTTAGTCTAAAATCTTTGCAATATGTCTTGTAGATCAAATGGCCCACGCTAATGTTGCCCTCAACTTCAACGCGTTCCTAGAGAAAACCAAGCTGAAAGACGATGGTAGCAACTATGCGTACTGGGTCCGGAACTTGAGGATCATCCTCATAGCTGCCAAGAAAGCATATGTCCTAGATGCACCGCTATGTGAAGCACCCGTTTTCCCAGCAACACAAGACGTTATGCACGCCTGGCAGTCGCGTAGTGATGATTACTCCCTGGTTCAGTGCGGCATGCTTTACAGCTTAGAACCGGGGCTCTAAAAGCGTTTTGAGCAGCACGGAGCATATGAGATGTTCCAAGAGCTGAAAATGGTTTTCCAAGCTTATGCCCGGGTCGAGAGATATGAAGTCTCTGACAAGTTCTACAGCTGTAAGATGGAGGAGAATGGTTCTGTCAGCGAGCACATACTCAAAATGTCTGGGTTGCACAACCGCTTGTCTCAGCTGGGAGTTAACCTCCCGGATGACGCGGTCGTTGACAGAATCCTCCAGTCGCTTCCACCTAGCTACAAGACCTTTGTGATGAATTTCAATATGCAGGGGATGGTGAAAGCCATTCCTGAGGTATATTCAATGCTAAAATCAGCGGAGGAGGAGATCAAAAAGGAACATCAAGTGTTGATGGTCAATAAAACCACTAGTTTCAAGAAAGGCAAGGGTAAGAAGAACTTCAAGAAGGACGGCAAGGGGGTTGCCGCGCCCGGTAAGCCAGTTGACGGGAAGAAGCCAAAGCATGGACCCAAGCCTGAGACTGAGTGCTTTTATTGCAAGGGAAACTGTCACTGGAAGCGGAACTGCCCCTAGTACATAGCGGACAAGAAGGCCGGCATCACCAAAGGTATATGTGATATACATGTTATTGATGTGTACCTTACCAGTACTCGTAGTAGCTCCTGGGTATTTGATACCGGTGCGGTTGCTCATATTTGTAACTCAAAACAGGAGCTGCGGAATAAGCGGAGACTGGCGAAGGACGAAGTGACGATGCGCGTCGGGAATGGTTCCAAGGTCGATGTGATCGCCGTCGGCACGCTACCTCTACATTTACCTACGGGATTAGTTTTGAACCTCAATAATTGTTATTTAGTGCCAGCTTTGAGCATGAACATTGTATCTAGATCTCGTTTAATGTTAGATGGCTACTCATTTAAATCTAAGAATAATGGTTGTTCTATTTATAAAAGAGATATGCTTTATGGTCATGCCCCGTTGGTCAATGGTTTATTCTTAATGAATCTTGAATGTGACGTTACACATATTCATAGTGTCAATACCAAAAGATGTAAGGTTGATAATGATAGTCCCACATATTTGTGGCACTGCCGCCTTGGTCACATTGGTGTCAAATGCATGAAGAAGCTCCATGCAGATCGACTTTTGGAGTCTCTTGATTACGAATCATTTGACACGTGCGAACCATGCCTCATAGGCAAAATGACCAAGACTGCGTTCTCCGGAACAATGGAGCGAGCAACCAACTTGTTGGAAATCATACATACTGATGTGTGTGGTCCAATGAGCGTTGAGGCTCGCCGTGGCTATCGTTATGTTCTCACCCTCACTGATGACTTAAGTAGATATGGGTATGTCTACTTAATGAAACACAAGTCTGAGACCTTTGAAAAGTTCAAGGAATTTCATAGTGAGGTGGAGAATCAACGTGACAGGAAAATAAAGTTCTTACGATCAGATCATGGGGGAGAATATTTGAGTAACGAGTTTGGTACGCACTTAAGGAAATGTGGAATTGTTTCACAACTCATGCCGCCTGGAACACCTCAGTGTAACGGTGTATCCAAACGTCGTAATCGCACTCTATTGGATATGGTGCGATCTATGATGTCTCTTACCGATTTACCGCTATCATTTTGGGGATACGCTTTAGAGACAGCTACATTCACTTTAAATAGGGCACCGTCTAAATCCGTTGAGACGACACCGTATGAATTATGGTTTGGGAAAAAACCTAAGCTGTGGTTTCTAAAAGTTTGGGGATGTGATGCTTATGTCTAGAAACTTCAACCTGAAAATCTCGAACCCAAGTCGGAAAAATGCGTCTTTATTGGATACCCTAAGGAAACCATTGGGTATACCTTCTACCTCAGATCCAAAGGCAAGATCTTTGTTGCCAAGAACGGGTACTTTCTGGAGAAAGAGTTTCTCTCGAAAGAAGTAAGTGGGAAGAAAGTAGAACTTGATGAAGTACTGCCTCTTGAACCGGAAAGTAGCGTAGCTCAGGAAGATGTTTCTGTGGTGCCTGCACCGACTAGAGAGGAAGTTAATGATGATCAAGGTACTTCGGATCAAGTTACTACTGAACTTCGTAGGTCCACAAGGACACGTTCCACACCAGAATGGTATGGCAACCCTGTCCTGGAAATCATGTTGTTAGACAATGGTGAACCTTCAAACTATGAAGAAGCGATGGCGGGCCCAGATTCCAACAAATGGCTTGAAGCCATGCAATCCGAGATAGGATCCATGTATGAAAACAAAGTATGGACTTTGACAGACTTGCCCGATGATCGGCAAGCGATAGAAAATAAATGGATCTTTAAGAAGAAGACGGACGCGGATGGTAATGTTACCATCTATAAAGCTCGGCTTGTCGCTAAGGGTTATTGACAAGTTCAAGGGGTTGAATACGATGAGACCCTCTCACCCGTAGAGAAGATGAAGTCCGTCCGAATCATGTTAGCAATTGCCGCATTCTACGATTATGAGATATGGCAAATGGACGTCAAAACGGTATTCCTTAACGGCTTCCTTAAGGAAGAATTGTATATGATGCAACCGGAAGGTTTTGTCGATCCTAAGAATGCTAACAAGGTATGCAAGCTCCAGCGCTCCATCTATGGGCTGGTGCAAGCATCTCAGAGTTGGAACATTCGCTTTGATGAAATGATCAAAGCGTTTGGGTTTATGCAGACTTATGGAGAAGCTTGCGTTTACAAGAAAGTGAACGGGAGCTCTGTAGCATTTCTCATATTATATATGGATGACATACTATTGATGGGAAATGATATAGAACTTTTAGAAAGCATAAAGGCCTACTTGAATAAGTGTTTTTCAATGAAGGACCTTGGAGAAGCTGCTTACATATTAGGCATCAAGATCTATAGAGATAGATCGAGACGTCTCATAGGTTTTTCACAAAGCACATACCTTGATAAGATATTGAAGAAGTTCAATATGGATCAGTCCAAGAAGGGGTTCTTGCCTGTATTGCAAGGTGTGAAATTGAGCTCAACTCAAAGCCCAACCACGGCAGAAGATAGAGAAAAGATGAGTGTCATCCCCTATGCCTCAGCCATAGGGTCTATTATGTATGCCATGCTGTGTACCAGACCTGATGTAAACCTTGCCGTAAGTTTGGTAGGGAGGTACCAAAGTAATCCCGGCATGGAACACTGAACAACGGTCAAGAATATCCTGAAGTACCTGAAAAGGACTAAGGATATGTTTCTCGTTTATGGAGGTGATGAAGAGCTCGTTGTAAAGGGTTACGTCGATGCTAGCTTCGATACAGGTTTGGATGACTCTAAGTCGCAAACCGGATACGTGTATATTTAGAATGGTGGGGCAGTAAGCTGGTGCAGTTGCAAGCAAAGCGTCGTGGCATGATCTACATGTGAAGTGGAGTACATGGCAGCCTCAGAGGAAGCACATGAAGCAATCTGGATGAAGGAGTTCATTACCGACCTAGGAGCTATTCCCAATGCGTCGGGCCCGATGACTCTCTTTTGTGACAACACTGGAGCTATTGCCCTTGCCAAGGAGCCTAGGTTTCACAAGAAGACCAGGCACATCAAGCATCGCTTCAACTCCATTTGTGAGAATGTTCAAGATGGAGACATAGATATTTGTAAAGTGCATACGGATCTGAATGTCACAGATCCGTCGACTAAACCTCTTCCACGAGCAAAACATGATCAACACCAGAACTCTATGGGTGTTCGATTCATTACAATGTAACTAGATTATTGACTCTAGTGCAAGTGGGACACTGTTGGAAATATGCCCTCGAGGAAATAATAAAATGGTTATTATTATATTTCCTCGCTCATTATAATTGTCTATTATTCATGCTATAATTGTATTGACAGGAAACCATAAAACATGTGTGAATACATATACCACAACATGTCCCTAGTGAGCCTCTAGTTCACTAGCTCATTGATCAATAGATGGTCATGGTTTCCTGACTATGGACATTGGATGTCATTGATAACGGGATCACATCATTAGGAGAATGATGTGATGGACAAGACCCAATCCTAAGCATAGCACAAGATCGTGTGGTTCATTTGCTAAATCTTTTCTAATGTCAAGTATCATTTCCTTAGACCATGAGATCGTGCAACTCCTGAATACCGTAGGAATGCTTTGGGTGTACCAAACGTCACAACTTAACTAGGTGGCTACAAAGGTGCACTACAGGTATCTCCGAAAGTGTCTGTTGGGTTGGCATGAATCGAGACTGGGATTTATCACTTCGTATGAGGGAGAGGTATCTCTGCGCCCACTCGATAATGCATCATCATAATGAGCTCAATGTGACTAAGTAGTTGGTCACGGGATCATACATTACGGAATGAGTAAAGTGACTTGCCGGTAACGAGATTGAACAAGGTATTGGGATACCGACGATCGAATCTCGGGCAAGTAACGTACCGATTGACAAAGGGAATTATATACGGGATTGCTTGAATCCTTGACATCGTGGTTCATCCGATGAGATCATCGTGGAACATATGGGATCCAACATGGGTATCCAGACCCCGTTGTTGGTTATTGGCTGGAGAGCTATCTCGGTCATGTCTGCATGATTCCCGAACCCATGGGGTCTACACACTTAAGGTTCGATGACGCTAGGGTTATAGGGAAGGTTTGTACATTGTTACCGAATGTTGTTCGGAGTCCCGGATGAGATCCGGGACGTCACGAGGAGTTCCAGAATGGTCCAGAGGTGAAGATTAATATATGGGAAGTCATCATACGGTCATCGGAAGTATTCGTGGGTTTACCGGTATTGTACCGGGACGACCGAAGGGGTTCCCGGAATCCACCGGGAGGGTCCACCTGCCCCTGAGGGCCCTTATGGGTTGTATGTAGAAGGGAACCAGCCCCAAGTGGGTTGGGCGCCATCCCCCCTAGGGCCCATGTGCCTAGGGTTGGGGGGAACCCTAAAGGGGGCGCCCCCCTAGGCTTGAGGGGCAAGCCCCCTCCCCTTGCCCCCCCTCTAGATCTCATATAGAGGGGCCGGCCCCCTTCCCCCTTCACCCTATAAATAGAGGGGAGGAGGGAGGGAAGACGCACCACATCCAAGGCGCAGCCCTCCCCCTCTCCAACACCTCTCCTCCTCCATTTGAGCTTGGCGAAGCACTGCCGGAGAACCGCTCCTCCACCACTGAGGGAGTCCTGGATTAGGGGGTATCCGGGCAGCCGGACTATATACTTTCGCCGTACTGTTGGACTATGAAGATACAAGATTGAAGACTTTGTCCCGCATCCGGATGGGACTCTCCTTTGCATGGTAGGCAAGCTTGGTGATTCGGATATGTAGATCTCCTTCTCTGTAACCGACTTTGTGTAACCCTAGCCCCCTCCGGTGTCTATATAAACTGGATGGTTTAGTCCCTAGGACAAGACAATCATAATCATAGGCTAGCTTCTAGGGTTTAGCCTCTACGATCTCGTGGTAGATCAACTCTTGTAATACTCATATCATCAAGATCAATCAAGCAGGAAGTTGGGTATTACCTCCATTGAGAGGGCCGAAACCTGGGTAAACATCGTGTCCCCTGCCTCCTGTTACCATTAGCCCTAGACACACAGTTCGGGACCCCCTACACGAGATCCACCGGTTTTGACACCGACATTGGTGCTTTCATTGAGAGTTCCTTTGTGTCGTCACAGTAAGGCTTAATGGCTCGCTTTGTTGTCAAGGACAACATCACCTCTGGAGGAACCCTAGCTGTAGGCCAGACTCTCCGGCTGGACGACTTCATCATGGCCGCCCGTTCGGCCTCCATGCTGACGATGACTTCTCGGGTCATCGACAACATCCTCCACGTCAGCTCGGAATTCACCGAGCAGATGGATCCAATGGAGCTCTCCTCCCTAAACAAGCTATTGGATCGCATCGCCTCCATGGGAGTCGCTACGGACTATGATCGGATCGGGCTTAAACCCGACCAAAGGGAGATTAACTCTCCGCCGGTCACCCATCAGATAGCGGTGGTAGAGGAGCAGTGTAGCGATTCTTCCTCTATTTTGAGGACGAACTATGTCCAGATTCCCGAGCTCTCCGAGACGGATACCCATCTACGGGAGGACATGTCCCAGGATCCGAACTTAGAATCGGACAGCGGGCCAGAAAAATTGGGCAACATCCTGGAGTCTGAACTGTCAAGCCCGGGAACTCCTCTGCCCCTTGGTCTCAAATCGGGTTAGGGTTTGGATTTAAATCTACCCACCCACCCAGATATAAGTGATCTTTCCACGTTAGACAAAAGCCCCATGAGACAGTACATCACTTCTGGGCCAGATTCCTCCTTGTAATGAATAAGGTCAAGGACTGTCGCGAGGAAGACGCAATCTCATTCTTTTGCAAAAACTGCATGGACAAGGGAATCCTCAACGCCATAAGTCGTCGTGAGATCGCACACTTCATTGACTTGGCGGCCATAGTATAGAAGTGCTGCGCGATGGAAAGCACCTGGAAAACCCAAACAAATTTCTGGGATCCTCCAGCTCTCACAGAATCCCTCATCCGAACTAAAAGGGTGCGCTCTCACAAGCCACCCAGCCCGATTACAAAGAAACCAAAGTCCTCTTTAGGGCGTGGAACCGTACTGGAGGGATGGCTCAATGGGCCATGCAAAATTCACAGCGATATTACGCCAACACACAGCCTTAGAGCATGTTGGATACTCCAGCAGGTGGCCAGGAGCGGCGAGGATCTCCTCACTAACAATGCTGCAGAGCACCATCCCACTGAGAATAACAATACAGTACTGACAGTCTTCAAGACTTTCGCCTCAAACAATCACTAGTAGAAAAAGGGGCAAATCTGAGACACATTAGTGCCGGTTCGATTTTGAGCCGGCACTAATGTGTCCATTACTGCCGGTTCCAAAGGCTAGCCGGCCGCTCTCATTAGTACCGGTTAGTGGCGAACCTTTAGCACCGGTTCATGCCACGAACCGGTACTAAAGAGAGCGGTGGCAGGATGTTGTTAGTCTGGGGGCCGTCCAGCACCTTTAGTACCGGTTCGTGGCACGAACCGGTACTAAAGGTCGACGTACATAAACCCTTCGTCCACCCGAGCCACTCTGTTCTTCCCCTTTCCCCGCACTTCCTCTGTTCTTCCTCTCTCTTCCTCGAGCTCGTCACAAAATTTGCCCAAAATTTGTCAAGATTTGAAGGCTCCCATCCGTTCAAATGATCACAAAGGTTAGCAACTTTGTCCTTTCAACTCTCATTGCTAGATTAGCTGTTGCAATGCTTTGTATAGTGATTAATTTGGGAGGAATTATATTTGCTAGTATTTGATTTATATGCAATTTGAGGTCAAAAATAACACTTAGTTTGCATATGTAGGTGTGGTTTACTTAGTGCCTTCTAAATCTCTGTCGTAACCACCATCGATCGCCCGCACCGTCCCGTCGCCGGCACCACCTTGTGGTGAGGCTATTGTTCATGAATGTTTTACATTACCAAATTGATGTTTGTGTGATTTGGATATATAGTTACTCGTATAATTGTATTACCCGTATGTTGTTTGTTATACATAGTGCCATGGTTTTGATATCCGTCCCCATCGACCCTCGTCCTTGTTATGATTCGGATGTGGTATATTCTCTTTTAAAACTAGTTGTTGCATTTCGTGTTTATGACAAATTATGCCCATCAAGTTGACATAGATATTTTTATCTAGGAGGTATGTGAACCGGAAATTCCAACCGACCCTATTCTCGAGAGGTTAAATTTAGTTGAAAGAGAAAATGAGTATTTGAAAGAAAAATTGAAAAGAATTGAGGGGGAGAAGATGGAATTGGAGTTGCATGATGCCGGTGTTGTCGATGATCACAAGATCAAGATGGAGAAAATGAGGTTGAAGATTAGAAAGATTAGAAAATATGCCATTGATAGTGTGGCTTGGTATCATTATGTTGTTGGATCAATTGTTACCTTAGTTGTGATCTTGATCGCATTTGTTGTTGCATTTAAATTCTTTAGCTAGAGAGTTATTTGTATGTTGCATTTAATTAAGTGTTGTATATGAACTTTATGTATGAACTTGTATTAATTTGGTCTATTCGGTGTTGTGTATAATGAAGATATGAGCCGACAATGGATGTATGATGACCGATGCTCTCCCGGGTTCATTAATGGCGTGCATACTTTTCTGCTTGCCGCTGAGGCAAACAAGCGGGCAGATGGTTTTATGCCTTTCACATGTGCTGGTTGTAAGAATGGTCACAATTACTCTACGTCAAGAACCATTCACGTCCACCTATTTGAGTCCGGTTTCATGCCCCACTATAATGTTTGGACCAAGCATGGAGAAAGAGGGGTTATGATGGAAGACAATGAATAAGAAGAGGACGACGTCATCTATCCTGGCCATGGGTTCCCTGAATACGATTACAACAATGGAGGAAGAAGCTGAGCCGGCAATGCGGGAACAAGCTGAAGAAGAGGCATCAGATGAGCCCGCTGATGATCTAGGTCGGGCCATTGCCGATGCAAAGAGAAATTGCGCAAGTGATTTGGAGAGGAAGAAGTTGCAGCGCATGTTAGAGGATCACAAGAAATTGTTGTACCCGAATTGCGAAGCTGACAAAAAAAAGTTGGGCACCACACTGGAATTGCTGAAATGGAAATCAGAGAATTGTGTATCTGACAAGGGATTTGGAAAGTTGTTGGTAATGATAAAGAATATGCTTCCAAAGGACAACGAATTGCCCGAGAGTGCGTATGAAGCAAAGAAGGCTGTCTGCCCTCTAGGGTTAGAGGTGCAGAAGATACATACATGCCCTAATGAACGCATCCTCTACCGCGGTGCGTACGAGGATTTGAACGCTTGCCCGGTATGTGGTGCATTGCATTATAAGATCAGTCGCGATGACCCTGGTGATGTCGAGGGCGAGCGCCCCAGGAAGAAGATTCCTGCCAAGGTGATGTGGTATGCTCCTATAATACCACGGTTGAAACGTTTGTTCCAAAACAAAGAGCATGCGAAGGCGATGCGGTGGCACAGAGAAGACCGTAAGAAAGACGGAAAGTTGAGAGTACCCGCTGACGGTTCGTAGTGGAGAAAAATTGAGAGAAAGTACAGGGAGGAGTTTGCAGGTGACCCAAGGAACGTATGGTTTGGTCTAAGCGCAGATGGCATTAATCCTTTTGGGGAGCAGAGTAGCAACCATAGCACGTGGCCTGTGACTCTATGTTTGTATAACCATCCTCCTTGGTTGTGCATGCAGCGGAAGTTCATTATGATGCCAGTGCTCATCCAAGGCCCTAAGCAACCCGGCAACGACATTGATGTGTACCTAAGGCCATTGTTGAAGAACTATTACAGTTGTGGAATGGAACAAGTGTACGTGCGTGGGATGAGCACAGACAGGAAGAATTTGACCTAAAGGCGTTGCTGTTCGTGACCATCAATATTTGGCCTGCTCTTAGTAACCTTTCAGTACAGACAAACAAGGGATACCGCGGATGCACGTACTGTTTGGATGATTCCGACAGTATATATTTGGAGAGTTGTAGGAAGAATGTGTACCTGGGACATCGTCGATTTCTTCCGAGCAGGCATCCCGTAAGAAAGAAAGGCAAGCATATCAAAGGTGAGGCGGATCACCGGACGAAGCCTCGCCACCGTACTGGTGCTGATGTACATGATATGGTCAAGGATTTGAAGGTAATCTTTGGAAAGGGTCCTGGCGGACAACCTGTTCTGAAGGACGCTGATGGACGTGCGCCCGTGTGGAAGAAGAAATCTATATTTTGGGACCTGCCCTATTGGAAAGACCTAGAGGTCCTCTCCGCAATCGACATGATGCACGTGATGAAGAATCTTTGCGTGACCCTGCTTGGCTTCTTGGGCGTGTATGGGAAGACAAAAGATACACCAGAGGCACGGGAGGACCAACAACGTATGCACGGAAAAGACGGCATACATCAGGGTCAGGCCATCTACGCTCTTACCAAAGAAGGGAAGGAAATCTTCTTTGAATGCTTGCTTAGCATGAAGGTACCGTCTGGCTTCTCGTCGAATATAAAGGGAATAATAAATATGGCAGAGAAAAAGTTCCAGAACCTAAAGTCTCATGACTGCCACGTGATTATGACACAACTACTTCTGGTTGCATTGAGGGGGCTTCTACCGGAAAACGTTCGATTAGCCATTGTGAAGCTATGTGCATTCCTCAATGCCATCTCTCAGAAGGTAATCGATCCAGAAATCATACCAGGGTTACTGAATGATTTGGTGCAATGTCTTGTCAGTTTTGAGTTGGTGTTCCCACCATCCTTCTTCAACATCATGACGCACGTCCTAGTTCACCTTTGCAAAGAGATTAACATTTTGGGTCCTGTATTTCTACACAATATGTTCCCCTTTGAGAGGTTCATGGGAGTCTTGAAGAAATATGTTCATAACCGTGCTAGGCCAGAAGGAAGCATCGCGAAGGGCCATGAAAATGAGGAGGTCATTGAGTTTTGTATTGACTTTATTCCTGACCTTAAGCCGGTTGATGTTCCTGAATCACGGCATAAGGGCAGACTGGATGGAAAAGGCACGCTAGGAGGGGATCAAATAATATGTATGGACGGGCATTCTCTCACTGAAGCACACTACACAGTTCTACAGAATTCCGCCTTGGTGGCTCCGTATATGGAGGAACACAAGAATTTTCTACACTCCAAACACCCGGAGAAGTCTGACGACTAGATTACACGTGAACAAACGAGGACTTTCGATTGGTTGCAGAAACGTGCCATGAATGATGGCGATATTCAAAATGACCTGTACTCATTGTCCCAGTTACCATCTTCGAATATAATGACTTTCAAAGGGTACCAGATAAATGGGAATACATTTTACACGATCGCCCAAGATAAGAAGAGCACCAACCAAAACAGTGGTGTCCGCTTTGATGCAACAACCAACACGGGAAAGGAAACGTATTATGGTTACATAGAGGACATATGGGAACTTAACTATGGAGGTGGTTTGAAGGTCCCTTTGTTTCGGTGCAACTGGGTCAATATGACACGAGGCGGGGTAACGGAAGACCCGCAGTACGGAATGACAACAGTGGATCTCAACAATCTTGCGTATGCAGACGAACCATTCGTCCTAGCCAATGATGTGGCTCAGGTTTTTTATGTGAAAGACATGTCTACCAGGCCAATAAAAAGAAAAGATAAGGAAGCGAATGGATCATACGACGAGCCAAAGCGCCACATAGTTCTTTCAGGGAAAAGAAACATCGTGGGAGTGGATGACAAGACAGACATATCAGAAGATTATGAAAAGTTTGATGAAATTGCTCCATTCACAGTGAATATTGACCCAAGCATCCAGTTAAATGGTGAAGATTTTCCATGGCTATGACGCACAGGGACACACGCGAAGAAAAAGTTTCACACCCAAAGATCTGGGATGTGATTGGCTTCAGTATCATCACTTTCTTCTGTGTTTCACACCCAGGAGGGAATCTCTATAATAGTTAGGGTAGTTATGTGTTTTGGCATTTGAAACGCGAAGAAATTTTTATGTGCAAACAAAGTCTTTCATGCATTTACTGATATTTTCAGCTAAATGACCCTGCAATTGAAAAGCATTTCAAATGAACTTAGAAAAGGTTGAAAGTTGGCATGGTATCATAATTTCACCCACATAGCATGTGCAAAAAATTAGAGAGGGTTACGGCAAAAACTGGATGCACTTCGTGTACAAAATGGACAATCTCTTTCGAAGTATCAGGGTTTCGGACGAAAACTCATCTGTTACAAAGGCATTTCATTTTTTAAATAATCTAAGCATTACCAAATTGAATATAATGATAAAACACACTAATATTAAACATAAGAAAAAAGAATCACTGAAAAATCTTTTTTCAAAGTTAAGTTATTCACAAACTAGTGATTCACACAAATTTCAAATAATTCAAAATTTAAACTATTCAAATTTGAAAACTACCGGCACTAACAGAAAGTTTGTAATTTTTTATACCTAAAGCGGAAATATTCACAAAGAAACTCTAAATACAGCAAAAAACAACTCAAAAATAAATAAAACAAAAATAAATTAAACAAAATAAATTAAGAAAATAAAAAAGCCCACCTACTGGGCCAAAGCGGCATGCATAACGACTAGAAACACAACCTTTTGTTGGGCCAGGATGCAGGCCCGCAAAGGCCCAGTAGGCCCACAGGGCAGCATAGAACAGGTAGGCCCAGTAGGCCTGCTTAGGAGAGGAGCTCGAGAGAGCTATGGCACTAGGGCTTATAAACCAGTGTGGTAGCCCCTCGACTAGCGAGGTGGGACTAAACTTGCCGCACCGCACTGCGCCAGCGCACCCCCTTTAGTACTGGGTGGTGGCTGCAACCGGTACTAAAGAGGGGGTCTTTAGTACCGGTTGGTGCTACGACCCAGTACTAAAGGGGGGGCGCTTCCTGCCGCTTGGCCTGGCCAAAACAGACCTTTAGTACCGGTTGGAGCCACCAACCAGTACTAAAGGTCCATCCTATATATACAACAGTTGAAAAAATTTCACTTCCCTCTCTGTTTCTTCCCTCCATCGCGCCGCCCTGCCCCGATCGACGCCGTCCCCGTCGACGTCACCGCCCCCGCCCCTCAGCGCCGACCCCGGCCGTCCCCGCCCCTCATCGCCGTCCCCGTCGATGTCGCCTCCCCAGCCGTCCCCGTGTCCGTCGTCCCCGTTGCCGCGCCCCGGCCGCCCCTTCGCCGCGCCCCGCCCCGTCGTCGCCGGCCCGTCCCGTCATCGCCGCCCCGTCCCCCCGCCCCGTCGTCGCTGCCCCGTCCCGTCGCCCCGTCGTCGCTGCCCCGTCGTCGCCTCGCCGGTAAGCTCACCCCGGCCGCCATGTTCACACGCACACACATGTACACACTACACACACACACACACATTATAGATTTTTAGTTATAGAATTTTTTCTGTTTTTAGTTATAGAAATGTTAGAAATTGTTCTGTTTTGTAGTTATAAAAATATTTTTAGAATTGTTAGTTATATAGAAATGTTGTTTAGTTATAGAAATATTTATAGAAATGTTAGCAATTTTTCTGTTTTTTAGTTATAGAAATATTAGAAATGTTAGTTATATAATCAGAAATGTTAGAAATTTTGGAATTAGTTTTAGTTAGATGAATTAGATTAATGTCAAAATGTTAGAATTTGCATATATAGAATGTTAGATTAATCTTACTTTTTGCAGGCATATAGTATTTGTTCTCGACGATATGCCCAGCCCGCATCCTCGCCGTCGACCCGTTCGTGACGACGTCATGCTTCAGAGGACCCATGTACGGGACTGGGCTCCGCCGGGCTGGCACTGGGAGGTGCTACCTGGAGGGGCGCGCCGCTTGGTGAGGAACCCGTCCTCGGGTCCCATCGTCGACCCTGATCTCCTTTGGTGGCGTTCGCGTGGGCCACATTCGGTGCAGAGGCAGACGGCCCCGCCGGAGGTGGTGCGTCGCCGTGTCAGGGAGGAAGACGAGCACATCCATCGCTACATGGCTGCTATGGACAACGTTAGGTTCTCCACTACTTGGCAGGTTCTTTAGGCAGATGACCGGAGATATGATCCTGTGATGGTTCCTTCTCTTTGGGTGTCCACCGCCCACGCCCCAGGAACCGCGAATGGCGCCCTAGATTCTTCTGTAGTACTCAATCTTTATTAGGTACCTAGCCAGTGATGTATTTGATATATAATATTCGAGACGATGTATTCGAGATTATATATATTATTCGAGACGATGATGTATTTGAGATTATATATTAATCGAGACGATGCATATATATTATGTACTATATGATTCAGTTTTTCCTTATTGATTGCATCCATGCATTGTAATTTGAATAGTAAATTGTTCTATATTTCTTCTGTATTAGTTAAGTAAAAGCTATGGCGGACAATACCGGCAGAGACAGAGAAGAAGAATTGTTCGACATCATACGCAGCACTGGCAGGCTAGATGATCTGAATGAAGCAGATGACGGCTCCCAATATCTGAACAATACCGGAGAGGGTGATGAAAAGATATTCGATCTCGACGACCGAGCTGATGAAGTCATGAACTATGATTCTGATTATGACACAAACAATGTTTATGATGACACAGAGAATGCTGATCTTCAAATAACAAAGACTACCGGCGAGGTATATCAGGCATCTGGTGATCATCACATTTTTTTATTTTAAGATATATGAACGAATCGATCTTCCTTCTTTTAGCCCTTCGGATCGAGCAAATCTGCTTTTACAGACAGCAAGACAAAGCGAGGCCCGGGCAGATTGTTGAAGGATGGTGTAAAGTACAACATCGAATCTGTCAAACCTAGTGGCGAAGCCCTGACGCCTAAGAACGTTGCAAACAAGTGGACTCGTCGGTGCGTAGTTCTTGTGAAGGACAAACTCCCGATCTTCATTCAAGAATGGAAAGAGCCAAAGACTAAGAGGCCAGATGTTACTATGGTCGACGACATAGCCAAAAAAGACCTTTGGGAATCTCTGATGGAACATTTCACCCTACCAGATCATTTCACTGAAGCAGATGTGGAGAAAGTCAAGGGCGCTGCTCTTAAGAAGATGGCAATTGCATTCAACACCCACAAGAAAACTGTATGGGCTAACTTCCTTGCAGCAAAAAGGAAGATTCCAGAATTCACAGGAACACTGGAGAAGCAAAGAGAACACTGGAATGATTTCGTGAAATTCAAGGATTCAGAATTATCTAATGAACGGTCGATAAAAAACAAGGCCAATGCCGCAAAAAAGACGCAGTTCCATAGGCTGGGTCCAGGTGGCTACGCGGTGGCAATGCCTAAGTGGGATAAGTCCGAGCAAGAGATGGAAGATGCAGGGGTCACTCCAATTACTAGGAGCTGGCCCCCAGGTGCAGAACTTGGTTCTATGCGCATGGGGGGGTGTTGGACCCGAAGACAGGCCTAGTTAGCAAGAAGGCAAGTCTAAAAGGAGCCGAACAAAAGATACTTGACGCAATAGAAGAAGCTCGAACGGGGGTGTTCACGCCCAACAAAGAGAACGACGAGCTTACGCGCGCCCTGGGAAATCCTGAACACCCGGGAAGAACACAAGGCAAGGGCGTTATTCCCTGGTATGAGGGCTTTTTGGACTGGAACGACGACTACAAGCCCCGTGCAAGAAAGAAGATGGAGGAGGAGAAGAAGAGGAAGCTGGAGGAGGAGCAGAGGAAGTAGGACGTAGAACGCCTTCAAGGCCTAGAAGCAAGGCACGCGGACTTGGCACTCAAATTCCAGCAGCAGCAGCAGCAGATCAACTCACTTAGCCAGGAAAGGGGGTCTCAGCAGTGGCATCAGCAAGCGGATGATCGTCCATCATTGGATAGCACCGTCCCATCAATGCCAAGAAGCAGTATTGGTTCTGCCCCGGGCGACACACTGTTGGATACATACCACCCTGTGGATGACATCAGAGAGAACACTAACTGTGAGCTACACTCCAAATGAAGAACATATCCATGAAGGTGGCGGACGGCGTTGCTTTGACAATTACCCCTGAAGCAACCTTCCATTGCATCCCGATTCCAGAGGGCTACACTCGTGTCATGGTTGATGAAGTGGTGGAGCCATATTCGATGCTAGTACTTGACATTGCTGGAGGTGACGGCGAGCGCAGACTGGGAGAGGCCGTACATCATATCATCCTATGGAGAAAGGATTGCATCATCTTTCCAAGTACACCGACACCGCGTCGTCTGCCGACTCCTCCTCAAAGTCCGCCACCGAGTCAGCAGACTCCCGCTCCTCCAAGTCCACAAACGTGTGAGCCGACTCCTCCTCGAAGTCCGCCACCTCCTCCAAGTCCCCGAACGCTTGAGCATACTCCACCTCCTTCATGTCCGACACAGTGTCAGGCCACTCCCCCTGCTTCAAGTCCGGCACAGCGTCAGCCACGTCAGCCGTCTCCGCCGTCTCAGCAATCGCAGAAGAGACACGCCGCAGCTATGGCGCGTAGCGGTACGAGTCAAGGTACTACAGGAAGTACAGGTGGAGACAAGCGATATAAATATGGTCCAAGCCTCGATCCTCTTCCTTAGAGGCCTTACGACATGACCGAGGAGCAAAAGGCAGCCATAGTGCAGGCCCAAGTGGACGCCCATTTTGAACCGAAACCGGCACCGCCGCCAAAGGAGAAAGTGCCTAAGAAAACGATTGAGCACTTCATTCGTATGGCTAGAGCACCAACTCCCAAGCCTGTTAACTCAGACTATGAGCGTCAAATCAGGAAGCTACATCGAGCACGGCTACAGAAGGAAGCGAGCTCGAGCTCGAGCCAACAAGCAGCTGGCAAAAAATGCGGGAAAACTGTTCCCCAGTTGGGAGAACAGGCGGCGCAAGCGATCACCCCGCTTGTTGTGCCAACAACACATGAGAGGAGTATGCGCGCCAAATATTATTGTGGGCAAACCGTTAGCGTTCCCCGGCAGGGCGATGTGGTAATAACGGAGGAGCATAAAATGCAGGCTGAAATGCTCAAGATCTCTGTTGGACAACTCCTCGAAATCGAGCCCATGTATCCACTTAGAGAATCGGAAATAAAATGGAAATATGTCTGGGGCCAACCTTTGGTCCATCCAAACAAGGTCAAGGACCTCCCAACGAGAATGTATGAATTGCATCAATGGTACATGAACATTACCAAGATTTCCAACGAGAGTCCCTCATGGTGAATGTCAAGCATGAGCATTATTACCATGAGAAAGCTCTGGCCGTTGAGTATCCAGAACTATTTCAGTTATACAATCAAGACGCACTCGACAAGTCTATCGTCAGTTGCTATTATCTGTAAGTGATTTCTTTCTGTAATTTAAGTCTCAAGCTAGTTATGTAGTGATAATTTTGATCAATCATTACATGTAATTATCCTCACTATATTCTTTTCTGTGGTATTATATGCAGGATGAAGATGTATGAAATGAAAAAATCTGGACGCTATGGCATTGGGTTCATTGACCCAAATACCATTAATGAGGACATATGGAAGCTTTCATTTTATCAAGCAGGTGTAGAGGAAAGCATGCTAGAGTTCTTGAAGCGCCTCAATACCAATGAAGATATACTACTTCCTTACAACTTCCCGTGAGTCACACTGTCTTGTACTACAAATTCCGTTTTTGCATACTAGCTAGCTAGATGTTAATAATTAAGTGTATACAATTTACGGTAGTTGATTAATTTTATGCACATGCCCGCTTAATTATGACATGCAAACGTGTGCGCATGCAGTTGGCACTGGGTCTTGTTACACATTAAAGTTGAGGAAGGAAAAGTTGAATTACTGGACTCACTAACTAAAGAAGATAAAGACTTCACCATCGTGAAGGGGATAGTCAACAGGTAATTTCAATCATTATTAACTATATCTCGGCCTATTATTAGTTCCTCATTTCCTGATACGAACTATTTAATAACACCTTTATTAATTTTCTTTACCGGCGGGCAGGGCATGGGCAAAGTTCATCAAGGTGACTCCAGGCAACTGGGCAAAAAAGTTGTTTTGGCATCGACCAAAGGTAATTAATTAAGTAGTACTAGCTAGCTACTATCTCTTTAATTCTTGTTTCAATATCATTAATTAATTATCATGCTTGATTAATCATTATCTGATTCAATTCCATTCTCGTGAAGGCCCTGAAGTAGGCGCCGGGGAATAACCTGTGTGCATTCTACGTTTGCAAGAACATTCGCATGATGACGTCCGAAAGGAGCAGATCTGATAGACAGGACTGGGTACGTTTGTCAGAACACTATTCACACCATTATCAATATCTAGTCACACAACTAACACACATGCATATTGATCTCTTTCTTAACAGTTCAGAGAGGTGCGGGATAAGATCCTACCATCGGACCGCATACTAGCACTTCAAGAGGAAATAGCCGGATTTTTGCTCAACCAGGTCATAGATCCCAAAGGAGAATACTATTACCCGCTACCGCCCCCATGAATCACTTGTCATCGTGCTTTGGAGGCACCAAGGCAACATATGTAGGAGAAATTGTATATGTATATACATGTGTATGTGTGAATAATTACTGGTGTTGGTTGTGAGACATTCAATGATATATATATGTATATGCGGTTCTACGTACGAGAAAATTTATTTATATATATGCATAACGTGTACAATTTGTAGTATCGTGAAATACCAGCAAACAAAAAAAATTGAATGGAAAATAAAGTCAACCCCCCCAAACATTTAGTGCCGGTTGGTGTTACCAACCGGTACTAATGTCCTACGCGCACACGGGTCTGGCTCGTGCCACGTGGTGTCACTTTAGCGCCTGTTCGTGACGAACCGGTACTAAAGGGGGGGGGCTTTAGTCCCCACTCTTTAGTGCCGGTTGGCAAAACGGCACTAAAGGCTGTTACGAACCGGCACTAAAGGCCGGTTCTGCACTAGTGAATAGGCGTAAGCGAGCACTCCGCAGCCTCGCCGAAGTCTGCCACGTTGCGGCAATAAATCCATGGAACGACACGACTATTACCTTCAATGCCAGTGACAAACCTCAATTCCGAACAGTCCGAGCACCAGCCGCTTTGGTCCTTAGTCCAATTGTGGACGGCTACCGGCTTACTGAAGTGCTCATGGATGGTGGCAGCGGGTTAAACCTCATCTACGAGGAAACCCTTAACAAAATGGAAACAGACAAGAGCCGCATTGAGTAAAGCAACACGACCTCCAGGGGAATCATCCCTAGTCGAGAAGCACAGTGCGCGGGAAAAAATTACGTTGGATGTGGTATTCGGCACGCCAGAAAATTATAGGTCCAAAGAAATTACATTCCAAGTAGCCTCGTTCAGTAGTGGATACCACGCCCTTTTAGGGCGGGACGCATTCACGAGCTTCCAAGTTGTACCCCATTACGGGTACATGAAGCTCAAGATGCCCGGGCCCAATGGAATCATCACTCTAGCTAGTGATCCGGACGTATCACTCCGCGCCGAAAATAAAATCGCCGCACTAGCCCTTGAGGCATTATCCGAAGCCCTCGCAGCCGAAGAGCTAACTACGTTGTGCTCCACTGTGGACAGGGACGACGTGATACTCGACAAACAACCCAAATTTACCTCTTTCAAACCAGCGGACGAAATAGTCAAATTCCAGGTCCACCCAACGGACCCTACAGAAACAGTAGCAATTGGGGCACAACTAAACCCCACAATAGACGCCGCACTGCGAGAGTTCTTGCATGAGAATTGGGACATCTTCGCCTGGCATCCTTCAGATATGCTAGGTATCCCACGCAGGCTGGTTGAGCAAAGCCTAAACATACTAAAGGGATACAAGCCAGACAAGCAGACCCTCCGGCGCTTTTCAGAACCCAAGCCACAAGCCATGGGAGAAGAGCTAGCCAAGTTACCTGGTGATGGTACCAAAGAAGGACAAATCCTGGCGCCTGTGTGTCGATTTTAACGACCTCAATAAGGCTTGCCCCAAGGATCCTTTCCCCCTCCCCCGCATCGATCAAATCATCGACGCTACCGCAGGACACGATTCATTGTGTTTCCTCGACGCATACTCCGGATACCACCAAATCAAGATGGCGGAATTCGATCAAGCCGCAACGGCATTCATAACCCCATATGGCCCTTTTGTTTTAACACCATGCCTTTTGGGCTCAAAAACGCAGGTGCAACCTATCAACGCATGATTCAAACATGCCTAGAAACACAAATCGGCAAAACAGTGGGGGCATACGTAGACGACATGGTCATCAAAACTAGACACGTCGAATCCATAATAGACGACTTAAGGCTTACGTTCGACAACCTCTTAACATATGACATCAAGCTCAATCCGAAAAAATGCGTCTTCAGCGTACCTGCTGGAAAGCTCTTGGGCTTCATCGTCACCAACAGAGGAATTGAAGCAAATCCGTGCAAAATCCGAGCTCTGTCACAGTTGGCCACCCCAATAGACCTCAAGCAAATCCAGAAACTAACTAGATGTGTGGCTTCCCTAAGTCGCTTCATCTCCTGATTAGGAGAAAAGGCGCTACCTCTTTATCGCCTTCTTCGGCGCACCGACTGCTTCGAGTGGACAGATGCAGCTATGGCCGGACTGGAGGAAATAAAAGCCCTCCTGGCCACCAATCCAATCCTGGCCGCGCCAAACATTGGCGAACCAATGCTACTATATATAGCTGCAACACACAAAGTTGTAAGCGCAATGCTCGTCGTCGAACGAGAGACGGACGTTCACAAGTTCCCGCTTCAAAAGCCGGTATATTATGTATCTACTGTCCTCACTCCATGCAAGTCACGGTACCCACATTATCAAAAGATAGCATACGCGGTCTTCATGGCATCCCGAAAATTACGACACTACTTTCAATAGTGTTCAATCACGGTGGCCTCCGAAGTACCACTCAACGACAAAATAAATAACCGCGATGCCACGGGCCGGATTGCTAAATGGGCTATCGAGCTCCTCCCGTTCGACATAACATACAAACCACGGCGAGCCATCAAGTCACAAGTACTAGCTGACTTCGTCGCTGAATGGACAGAAGCCGAACTCCCCAAGGAGTACAGCGCATACTCCAATTGGATCATGCACTTCGACGGCTCTAAAATGCTGGCTGGTCTAGGGGCAGGCGTTGTCCTAACATCCCCGACTGGAGATACAGTCCAATACGTGCTCCAAATACTATACACAGATTCCAACAATGCAGCCGAATATGAGGCTCTGTTGCATGGTCTTCGGATGGCAGTCTCCATGGGCATCCAACGCCTAGAAGTGCGTGGGGATTCAAACCTTGCAATATCTTAAGTAAATGGAGACTTTGACGCCAAGGACCCAAAAATGGCGGCCTGCCGCAATGCCGTCCTCAAAATGTTAGCTCGGTTCGAGGGGCTCGAATTCCACCATGTTGTCCGAGAAAACAATCAAGCGGCGGATATCCTCGCCTGCATCGGTTCTAAACACGGCCCCGTCCCACCTAACATCTTCCTGGAAAGGCTGTTCAAACCATCCGTGGCATGGGAAGGGGAGACCAGCAATATCAGTCCGGATCCGAACACAACCCCAGATTCCGAACACTCTAACACAATCGGAGGTCCACCACCGAAATAACACCATCGGCCCATGTGATCATGGCCGTCATCGCCCCATGGACAGAACCCTTCTTAGCCTACCTAAATAGGCAAGAACTCCCTGGGGACCAAAATGAGGCACGCTGCATTGTGCGGCGCTCTAAAGCTTACAAGGTCCACAAGGGGGGGCTTTACAAGAAAACTGCGACTGGAGTGATCCGAAGGTGCATCTCCCAAGAGGAAGGACGGCAGCTTTTGGCAAAAATTCATGCTGGACTCGGCGGACACAATGCCGCAGCTCGGACCCTTGTAAGCAAGGCCTTCCATACAGGTTTCTACTGGCCGACAGCCCAAGAGGACGCACAGGACCTCGTCCAACACTGTGTTGGTGATGTCTACTACACAACCTTCTTCTTGTAGACGTTGTTAGGCCTGCAAGTGCACAAGTTTGTAGGACAGTAGCAAACTTCCCTCAAGTGGATGACCTAAGGTTTATCAATCCGTAGGAGGCGTAGGATGAAGATGGTCTCTCTCAAACTACCCTGCAACCAAATAACAAAGAGTCTCTTGTGTCCCCAACACACCCAATACAATGGCAATTTGTATAGGTGCACTAGTTCGGCGAAGAGATGGTGATACAAGTGCAATATGGATGGTAGATATAGGTATTTGTAATCTGAAATGATAAAAACAGCAAGGTAACTAATGATAAACGTGAGCATAAACGGTATTGCAATGATAGGAAACAAGGCATAGGGTTCATACTTTCACTAGTGCAAGTTCTCTCAACAATAATAACATAGATAGATCATATAACAATCCCTCAACATGCAACAAAGAGTCACTCCAAAGCAACTAATAGTGGAGAACAAATGAAGAGATTATGGTAGGGTACGAAACCACCTCAAAGTTATTATTTCTGTTCTATCTATTCCAGAGTTCGTAGTAAAATAACATAAAGCTATTCTTTCCGCTCAATCCATCATAGAGTTCATACTAGAATAACACCTTAAGACACAAATCAACCAAAACCCTAATGTCACCTAGATATACTCCATTGTCACCTCAAGTATCCGTGGGCATGATTATACGATATGCATCACACAATCTCAGATTCATCCAACCAACACAAAGTACTACAAAGAGTGCCCCAAAGTCTCTACCGGAGAGTCAAGAAAACGTGTGCCAACCCCTATGCATAGGTTCATGGGAGGAACCCGCAAGTTGGTCACCAAAACATACATCAAGTGGCACGTGATGTCCCATTGTCACCACAGATAAACACGACAAGACATACATCAAGTGTTCTCAAACAAAAGACTCAATCCGATAAGATAACTTCAAGAGGGAAACTCAATTCATCACAAGAGAGTAGAGGGGGAGAAAAATAATAAGATCCCACTATAATAGCAAAGCTCGCGATACATCAAGATCGTGCCATAGAGAGAACACGAGAGAGAGAGAGAGAGATCAAACACATAGCTACTGGTACATACCCTCAGCCCCGAGGGTGAACTACTCCCTCCTCGTCATGGAGAGCACCGGGATGATGAAGATGGCCACCGGTGATGGGTTCCCCCTCGGGCAGGGTGCCGGAACGGGCTCCCGAGAGGTTTTTGGTGGCTACAGAGGCTTGCGGTGGCGGAACTCCCGATCTATCTTTATATTGAATGTTTTTACGGTACGTAGGCTTATATAGACGAAAGAAGCCATTCGGGGGAGCCTCGAGGGGCCCACGAGAGGGTAGGGCGCGCCCGGGTGGGTGGGCGCGCCCCCCTATCTCATGGCCTCCTCGATGATCTTCTGACGTGAACTCCAAGTCTCCCAGATCATATTCTTCCTAAAAATCACGCTCCCGAAGGTTTCATTCCGTTTGGACTCTGTTTGATATTCCTTTTCTTCGAAATACTGAAACAGGCAATAAAACAGCAATATGGGCTGGGCCTTTGGTTAATAGGTTAGTCCCGAAAGTAATATAAAAGTGAATAATAAAGCCCGTAATCATTCAAAACAGATAATAAAATATCATGAATGCTTCATAAATTATAGATACGTTGGAGACGTATCAGCATCCCCAAGCTTAATTCCTACTCGTCCTCGACTAGGTAAATGATAAAAGAAAGAATTTATAAAGTGTGAATGCTAGAAGGTGCACAAGTTTGATCAATGATAATTTCAATCACCTTTTCTAGCATGATTATATGTCATAATAGTAGTTCATCTCGTAAAACTTCTCACGAACAAGTAACAAGCAATTCACAAGTTAAAGCATAGACCATAAACTTTCTTGAAAACTAGCAAACTTCATTCTTAGTCATCAAACAATTGCAATTCATCTTATTTTCAGGAATAGCAAACTCCACGTACTCAACTATCATATAGTCTTCTACAATTTCTAACACTCACGCAATACTAATGGTTATGGAGTTTCAATCGAACACTGAGAAAGATAGGGGCTTATAATTTCGCCTCCCAACGCATTCACCTTTGGGTGATGTCAACAATAATAGCTCATGCTAACTTACATCCAATTGGATATATATATATCAGGATCACCCCAACACAAAGTGCTTGTCAGAGGATAAAATGAAAAAGGGAAAGGTGAAGATCACCTTGACTCAAGCATAAAGTAAAAGAAATAAGGTAAAAGATAGGCCCTTCGCAGAGGGGAGCAGAGGTTGTCATGCTCTTTTAGGGTTGGATACACAAAATCTTAATGCGAAAGAATGTCACTTTATATTGCCACTTGTATATGGACCTTTATTATGCAGTCCATCGCTTTTATTGCTTCCATAACAAGATCGTACAAAGCTTATTTTCTCCACACTAATAAGTCATGCATATTTAGAGAGGAATTTTTATTGCTTGCACCGATGACAACTTACTTGAAGGATCTTACTCAATCCATAGGTAGGTATGGTGGACTCTCATGGCAAAAACTGGGTTTAAGGATATTTGGAAGCACAAGTAGTATCTCTACTTGGTGCAAGAAATTTTGGCTAGCATGAGGGGGAAAGGCAAGCTCAACATGTTTGAATGATCCATGACAATATACTTTAACTGAGATGTGAGAAAACATAAACCATTACATTTTCTTCCTTGTCCAACATCAACTCTTTAGCATGTCATACTTAATGAGTGCTCACAATTATAAAAGATGTCTAGGATAGTGTATTTATATGTGAAATCTCTCTTCCTTCAATATTCTTTCATGAATTGTTCAAATGACTAATACAATGCTTGCTAACCTTCAATAAATTTACAACCTCTACTTCTTAGATCTAAAGTCATTACTCCCCATGGGATAAGCAAATGAAACATGTATAATTTCAGATCTATGACAATCAACTCATTCAACAATTTACTCGTAGGATATAAGTGAAGCACACGAGTAAATGACAAACTACTCCAAAAAGATATAAATGAAGATCAATGAATAGCTAAATAATTATGTAACTATGTGAAGACTCTCTCTCATTAAAGTATTTTAGATATTGGTATCTTATTCAAACAGCAAGCGAAACAAAATAAAATGACATTACAAGGATAGCACAACTTATGTGAAGAAGCAAAAACTTAGGCTCAACCAATACTAACCGATAGTTGTTGAAGAAGAAAGGTGGGATGCCTACTGGGGCATCCCCAAACTTAGATGCTTGAGACTTCTTGAAATATTATCTTGGGGTGCCTTGGGCATCCCCAAGCTTGAACTTTTGTGTCTCCTTAATTCCTTTTATATGTTGGTTTCCTAAATCTTGAAAGTTTCATCCACAACAAACTCAACAAGAACTCGTGAGATAGGTTAGTATAAACCAATGCAAAACCTTATCATTTTATACTATAACAAATCACTAAAATTATTATTCAACATTGCATACTAAATGCCCCTGCATATTTAATACTCCTATTGTCAAATAGAATCATTAAACAAGCAAACATATGCAAACAATGCAACCATAACAGCAATCTGCCAAAACAGTATAGTCTGTAAAGAATGCAAGATTCATCATACTTCCCTAACTCCAACAATTATGAGAAAAATACTATGCTGTATAAGATTTATCATATCTCATTATGCAAAAATATTCAACATTATATCACTCCCTGACTTTTCTAGGGAATTTTTGCAACGGCGGTAAACTTTCTGTTTTCAAACAGCAACATGTATACTAGCAAAATAAGCATGGTAAAGGCTATCCTTGACATTTTTATTGAAACTAAAGATGCAAAACATTATTCTAAGTAACAGCAAGCAAATACTAACAAAATAAAATGATGCTCCAAGCAAAACACATATCATGTGGCGAATAAAAATATAACTCCAAGTAAGGTTACCGATGAACGAAGACGAAAGAGGGGATGCCTTCCGGGGCATCCCCAAGATTAGGCTCTTGGTTGACCTTGAATATTACCTTGGGGTGCCTTGGGCATCCCCAAGATTAGGCTCTTGCCACTCCTTATTCCATAGTCCATCAAATCTTTACCCAAAACTTGAAAACTTCAACCACACAAAACTCGTAAGCTCCGTTAGTATAAGAAAATAAAACCACCACTTAGGTACTGTAATGAACTCATTATAAATTAATATTGGTGTAATATATAATGTATTCTAACTTCTCTATGGTTATACCCTCCGATACTACTCATAGATTCATCAAAATAAGAAAACAACACAGAGAAAACAGAATCTGTCAAAAACAGAACAGTCTGTAGTAATCTGTATCAAACGTATACTTCTGGAACTCAAAAAATTCTGAAATAAATTGCTGGACCTGATGAATTTTTCTATTAATCATCCGCAAAAATAATAAACCTAAAATAACTCTCCAGTAAAACATGGCAGCTAATCTTGTGAGTGCAAAAGTTTCTGTTTTTTACAGCAAGATCACATAAACTTCACCCAAGTCTTCCCAAAGGTTCTACTTGGCACTTTATTGAAACAAATGTTATAAAACATGATTACTACAGTATAATAATCATGTGAACACACAAAAACAGTATGGATAAATATTGGGTTGTCTCCCAACAAGAGCTTTTCTTTAATGCCTTTTTAGCTAGGCATGATGATGGCAATGATGCTCACATAAAAGATAGGAATTGAAACATAATGGGAGCATCATGAAGCATATGACTAGCACATTTAAGTCTAACCCACTTCCTATGCATAGGGATTTTGTGAGAAAACAACTTATGGGAACAATAATCAACTAGCATAGGAAGGTAAAACAAGCATAGCTTCAAGATTTTCAACACATAGAGAGGAAACTTGATATTATTGCAATTCCTACAAGCATATGTTCCTCTGTTCAGTAGCATCATGAATAAATTCAAAAATATAACCAGCACCTAAAGCATTCTTTTCATGATCTACAGGCATAGAAAATTTACTACTCTCCACATAAGCAAAATTCTTCTCATGAATAGTAGTGGGAGCAAACTCAAGAAAATAATTATCAAGTGAGACATAATCCAATTGAAAACTAAAATCATGATGACAAGTTTCATGGTTATCATTATTCCTAATAGAATACAAGTCATCACAATAATCATCATAGATAGCAACTTTGTTCTCATAATCAATTGGAACCTCTTCCGGAATAGTGGAATCATCACTAAATAAAGTTGACACTCTTCCAAATCCACTTTCATATTCATCACAATAAGATTCAACATCCTCCAAAATAGTGGGATTACTACTTCCTAAAGTTGACACTCTTCCAAACCCACTTTCATCAATATAATCATCATAAATAGGAGGCATGCTTTCATCATAATAAATATTCTCATCAAAACTTGGGGGACTAAACATATCATCTTCATCAAACATAGCATCCCCAAGCTTGTGGCTTTGCATATCATTAGCATCATGGATATGCAAGGAATTCATACTAACAACATTGCAATCATGCTCATCATTCAAAGATTTAGTATCAAACATTCTATAGATTTCTTCTTCTAGCACTTGAGCACAATTTTCCTTTCCATCAAACACACGAAAGGTATTAAAAAGACGAAGCGTATGAGACAAGCTTAACTCCATTTTTTGTAGTTTTCTTTTATAAACTAAACTAGTGATAAAACAAGAAACAAAAAGATTCGATTGCAAGATCTAAAGATATACCTTCAAGCACTCACTTCCCCAGCAACGGCGCCAGAAAAGATCTTGATGTCTACTACACAACCTTCTTCTTGTAGACGTTGTTGGGCCTGCAAGTGCACAGGTTTGTAGGACAGTAGCAAATTTCCCTCAAGTGGATGACCTAAGGTTTATCAATCCGTAGGAGGCGTAGGATGAAGATGGTCTCTCTCAAACAACCCTGCAACCAAATAACAAAGAGTCTCTTGTGTCCCCAACACACCCAATACAATGGCAAATTGTATAGGTGCACTAGTTCGGCGAAGAGATGGTGATACAAGTGCAATATGGATGGTAGATATAGGTATTTGTAATCTGAAATAATAAAAACAGCAAGGTAACTAATGATAAACGTGAGCGTAAACGGTATTGCAATGATAGGAAACAAGGCATAGGGTTCATACTTTCACTAGTGCAAGTTCTCTCAACAATAATAACATAGATAGATCATATAAAAATCCCTCAACATGCAACAACGAGTCACTCCAAAGCAACTAATAGAGGAGAACAAACAAAGAGATTATGGTAGGGTACGAAACCACCTCAAAGTTATCCTTTCTGTTCTATCTATTCAAGAGTTCGTAGTAAAATAACATAAAGCTATTCTTTCCGCTCAATCCATCATAGAGTTCATACTAGAATAACACCTTAAGACAGAAATCAACCAAAACCCTAATGTCACCTAGATATACTCCATTGTCACCTCAAGTATCCGTGGGCATGATTATACGATATGCATCACACAATCTTAGATTCATCCAACCAACACAAAGTACTTCAATGAGTGCCCCAAAGTCTCTACCGGAGAGTCAAGAAAACGTGTGCCAACCCCTATGCATAGGTTCATGGACGGAACCCGCAAGTTGGTCACCAAAACATACATCAAGTGGCGCGTGATATCCCATTGTCACCACAGATAAACACGACAAGACATACATCAAGTGTTCTCAAACAAAAGACTCAATCCGATTCATCACAAGAGAGTAGAGGAGGAGAAACATGATAAGATCCAACTATAATAGCAAAGCTCGCGATACATCAAGATCGTGCCATAGAGAGAACACGAGAGAGAGAGAGAGAGAGAGATCAAACACATAGCTACTGGTACATACCCTCAGCCCCGAGGGTGAACTACTCCCTCCTCGTCATGGAGAGCGTCGGGATGATGAAGATGGCCACTGGTGATGGGTTCCCCCTCCGGCAGGGTGCCGGAACGGGCTCCCGAGAGGTTTTTGGTGGCTACAGAGGCTTGCGGTGGCGGAACTCCCTATCTATCTTGATATTCGATGTTTTAGGGTACATAGGCTTATATAGGCGAAAGAAGTCAGTCAGGGAGCCTCGAGGGGCCCACGAGAGGATAGGACGCGCCCCCCCCCCCATCTCGTGGCCTCCTCGATGATCTTCTAACGTGAACTCCAAGTCTCCCAGATCATATTCTTCCTAAAAATCACGCTCCCGAAGGTTTCATTCCGTTTGGACTTCGTTTGCTATTCCTTTTCTTCGAAATACTAAAACAGTCAATAAAACAGCAATATGGGCTGGGCCTCCAGTTAATAGGTTAGTCCCAAAAGTAATATAAAAGTGAATAATAAATCCCGTAATCATTCAAAACAGATAATAAAATAGCATGAATGCTTCATAAATTATAGATACGTTGGAGACGTATCAGTCGGTTGCCAGCCTTTTGCAAATCAAAGCCATATGCCACCTACCGCTCTCCAAACAATCCCCATAACCTGGCCCTTTGCGGTCTGGGGGCTTGATATGGTTGGACCCCTTAAAGGAGGAAGCCATAAGAAGAAATACCTATTGGTCATGGTAGATAAATTCACCAAATGGATAGAGGCCAAGCCAGTTAAAACAGCCGAATCCGAACCAGTGATAGACTTTATATCCAGAGTCGTACACCATTACGGTGTCCCCCACAGCATCATCACCGATAATGGCTCCAACTTTACAGCCGACGAGGTGAAAACTTGGTGCGGAAAGATGGGCATTAAGCTCGATTATGCCTCTCTCTATCACCCCAAACAAACGGTCAAGTCGAACGAGCAAATGGTCTTATTATGAGCGGCATCAAACCCAGACTAGTGCGATCCCTGAAGGAATCAGATTCGCACTAGGTCGAGGAGCTCGACTCCATACCATGGGGGCTGCAGACCACGCCAAATCGCACCACCGGATACAGATCATTTTTTATGGTGTACATCACAGAGGCGGTGTTGCCCTGTGACATTATTCATGACTCACCTCGAGTGCGCATGTACGAAGAGAAAGAAGCCGAGCTAGATCGGCAGGACAGTTTAGATGCCCTAGGGGAGGAGCGGGACGTCGCGAAGGCCCGTTCCGCATTTTACCAGCAGCAGGCTCGAAGGTATCAAAGCAGAGAAGTACAGGCCAAAACCTATAACATTGCGAACTCGTTCTGCGCCTACCTGAGATGAAAAAGGACAAACTCAAGCCCAAGTGGGAGGGTCCATTCATCATCGACAAAGTTCTCACCGGAGGGGCGTACCGCCTGCGTGATGCATCAGATAACCGACTCGAGCCGAACCCATGGAACGCAGCCAGACTCCGAAGATTCTACGCCTAGTGCCGAATTCTGTAACCCTCCTTCTTTCTTTCTTTCATTTTTATATATAGCCTTAAAAGCTTTAAGTGTGCTTCGACCGCACACTCCTGTCACGCTATGTGTGCTCAGTATACCTGGGGGCTTCCTACACAGAAGCTTAATATAATTATCTTCTGGGCTTTATGCCCACCACATATGCGTCATTTCTCCATATGTGACTTTTTTTCACCATTATATGCATCGATATGACTTAAGTTTTGGCCAAGCTGGGTTGCTTGGCTCTTGTGTTTATGCCCTACATTCCCGTTAATTCGGCTAGGGCATAAGGGGAGCACCTCTGCGATTGTTACTGCTGGGTCAGCCGAATGTGTACCTCAGACTGGGTGAAGCCGAAAGCTAGCATTCTTAAGGGAATATTCGGTCGGTGAACAAAAGATGTCTTTTACTTATTACAAAAACATGCCCCCAGATGGTTATACCCTGCGTTATTTTTTGCAGTTCGAACATGCACATTAATGCATGCACACCCAGGGAAAGGAACCCTTAACAGAACTATTCTCCCTGGAAGATGTTTCTTACTACCCATGTAATATAACATAACTAGTTGGGTACTTGTCTGTTCAAGCACTTATGACCCCTACGCCTGGTTTCCACGCATACCCCAGTTTTTACATAACTGAGAGGGTATTCGGATACGCTCCAGACTGTTGGGTCCGGAGGTTGAAGCGAAAAGGTTAGCCAAGACAAATGATTTACAATCCGCCTAGGGACAAAATATGTCATTTGAAGTATAAAGTCACTTAGACTGACTGAATTCTTCTTCTATACCATCCAACAGGCTGTCTAGCCTACAATCCTGTTGGGAATACTTTGCGGCTAACGCTACTTGGTCATATACCAGACAGACGGGGGTCTCTTTCCCATTTGGTCGTATAGGTCCAACCTCGGCCATATGGTTCGGGTCAGCCTTGGTGTATCGCGTCTTCACCATCGCCCAGGCTTCTCTTGCTCCTTGTCGGCAGGCCGATATCTTCCATAATCGGAAACGCTGCCGCGCTCCCTTGAGCATCTCTGCAAGCTCTCCCATGCCTCCGGGCAGGGATGCGGATGCCCACAAGGCCTGGGCAATACCTTGCATCACCTGCCAAATTTGCTCGTGTAGTTGGGAGAATTCTTGGAGAAGATCGCCTGCAGATCCAGGCATCTCCTCTTCAGGACGACCTATTAGCATACCTATAGATATAATTATGTTAGCATGTTTCTTCGCCGAACTGTTTAAAGGTTCATTCAAAGCACTTACTAAAAATGTCGCATCGAAGTCGCTTATTCTCCTTCACAGAGTCAACAAGCTGGCCCCAGACATCCTTTAATTCAACGTCCAGCCAGGTCTTCACGTCCTGAAGATCATTCTTCTCCCGTATAACTTTTGTAATGTTGGAAATATGCCCTAGAGGCAATAATAAATTAGTTATTATTATATTTCCTTGTTCATGATCATCGTTTATTATCCATGCTATAATTGTATTGATAGGAAACTCAGATACATGTGTGGGTACATAGACAACACCATGTCCTTAGTAAGCCTCTAGTTGACTAGCTCGTTGATCAATAGATGGTTACGGTTTCCTGACCATGGACATTGGATGTCGTTGATATCGGGATCACATCATTAGGAGAATGATGTGATGGACAAGACCCAATCCTAAGCCTAGCACAAAGATCATGTAGTTTGTATGCTAAAGCTTTTCTAATGTCAAGTATCTTTTCCTTAGACCATGAGATTGTGCAACTCCCGAATACCGTAGGAATGCTTTGGGTGTACCAAACATCACAACGTAACTGGGTGGTTATAAGGGTACACTACGGGTATCTCCAAAAGTGTCTGTTGGGTTGGCACGAATCGAGACTGGGATTTGTCACTCCGTGTGACGGAGAGGTATCTCTGGGCCCACTCGATAGGACATCATCATAATGTGCACAATGTGACCAAGGGGTTGAACACGGGATGATGTGTTACGGAACGAGTAAAGAGACTTGCCGGTAACGAGATTGAACAAGGTATAGGGATACCGACGATCGAATCTCGGGCAAGTACAATACCACTAGACAAAGGGAATTGAATACGGGATTGATTCAATCCTCGACATCGTGGTTCATCCGATGAGATCATCGTGGAACATGTGGGAGCCAACATGGGTATCCAGATCCCGCTGTTGGTTATTGGCCAGAGAGATGTCTCGGTCATGTCTACGTGTCTCCCGAACCCGTAGGGTCTACACACTTAAGGTTCGATGACGCTAGGGTTATAAAGGAAGTTTGTATGTGGTTACCAAATGTTGTTCGGAGTCCCGGATGAGATCCCGGACGTCACGAGGAGTTCCGGAATGGTCCGGAGGTAAAGATTTATATATGGGAAGTCATGTTGTGGTCACCGGAAAAGTATCGGGTTTTATCGGTAATGTACCGGGACCATCGGGAGGGTCCCGGGGGTCCACCAAGTGGGGCCACCGGCCCCAGAGGGCTGCATGGGCCAAGTGTGGGAGGGGACCAGCCCCAGGTGGGCTGGTGCGCCCCCCCACAAGGGCCCAAGGCGCCTAGGGTTTGGGGAGGGGGCACCCCACCTTGCTTGGGGGGTAAGTTTCCCCCTCTCCCCCCCTTGGCCGCCACCCTAGATGGGTTTTTGGGGCAGCTGCACCCCTTGGGGTGGGAACCCAAAAGGGGGTGCAGCCCCCTCCCTCTCCCCTATATATACTTGAGGTTTTGGGGCTGCCATACACAAGAGTTTCCACCTCTCCCTGGCGCAGCCCTACCTCTCTTTCTCCTCCTCTCCCGCAGTGCTTGGCGAAGCCCTGCAGGATTGCCACGCTCCTCCATCATCACCACACCGTTGTGCTGCTGCTAGATGGAGTCTTCCTCAACCTCTCCCTCTCTCCTTGCTGGATCAAGGCATGGGAGACGTCACCGGGATATACGTGTGTTGAACGCGGAGGTGTCGTCCGTTCGGCACTAGGATCTCCGGTGATTTGGATCACGACGAGTATGACTCCTTCAACCTCGTTCTCTTGAACGCTTCCGCTTAGCGATCTACAAGGGTATGTAGATGCACTCTCCTTCCCCTTGTTACTAGTCTCTCCATAGATAGATCTTGGTGACTCGTAGGAAAATTTTGAATTTCTGCTACGTAACCCAACAGTGGCATCATGAGCTAGGTCTATTACGTAGATTCTATGCACGAGTAAAACACAAAGTAGTTGTGGACGTTGATTTTGTTCAATATGCTTACCGTTACTAGTCCAATCTTGATTCGGTGGCATTGTGGGATGAATCGGCCCGGACCGACCTTACACGTACACTTACGTGAGACAGGTTCCACCGACTGACATGCACTTGTTGCATAAGGTGGCTAGCGGGTGCCAGTCTCTCCCACTTTAGTCGGATCGGATTCGATGAAAAGGGTCCTTATGAAGGGTAAATATCAATTGGCATATCACGTTGTGGCTTTTGCGTAGGTAATAAACGTTCTTGCTAGAAACCCATAGCAGCCACGTAAAACATGCAAACAACAATTAGAGGACGTCTAACTTGTTTTTGCAGGGTATGCTATGTGATGTGATATGGCCAAGAAGAATGTGATGAATGATATGTGATGTATGAGATTGATCATGTTCTTGTAATAGGAATCACGACTTGCATGTCGATAAGTATGACAACCGGCAGGAGCCATAGGAGTTGTCTTTATTTATTGTATGACCTGCGTGTCATTGAACAACGCCATGTAATTACTTTACTTTATTTCTAACCGGTAGCCATAGTAGTAGAAGTAATAATTTGGCGAGACAACTTCATGGAGACACAATCATGGAGATCATGATGATGGATATCATGGTGTCATGCCGGTGACGATGATGATCATGGAGCCCCGAAGATGGAGATCAAAAGGAGAAAAATGATATTGGCCATATCATGTCACTTTTTGATTGCATGTGATGTTTATCATGGTTATGCATCTTATTTGCTTAGAACGACGGTAGTAAATAAGATGATCCCTCATTAAAGTGTTCCCCCTAACTGTGCACCGTTGCGAAAGTTCGTTGTTTCGAAGCACCACGTGATGATCGGGTGTCATAGATTCTAACGTTCACATACAACAGGTGTAAGCCAGATTTACACACGCAAAACACTTAGGTTGACTTGACAAGCCTAGCATGTGCAGACATGGCCTCGGAACACAAGAGACCGAAAGGTCAAGCATGAGTCGTATGGTAGATACGATCAACATGAAGATGTTCACCGATGATGACTAGTCCGTCTCACGTGATGATCGGACACGGCCTAGTTGACTCGGATCATGTAATCACTTAGATGACTAGAGGGATGTCTATCTGAGTGGGAGTTCATAAGATGAACTTAATTATCCTGATCATAGTCAAAAGGTTTTTGCAAATTATGTCGTAGCTCGCGCTTAGTTCTACTGTTTTTAGATATGTTCCTAGAGAAAATTTAGTTGAAAGTTGATAGTAGCAATTATGCGGACTGGGTCCGTAAACTGAGGATTGTCCTTGTTGCTTCGTAGAAAGCTTATGCCCTTAATGCACCGCTCGGTGTGCTGAACCTCGAACGTCGTCTGTGGATGTTGCGAACATTTGACATACACGTTTTGATAACTACGTGATAGTTTAGTTAAATGGTTTAGAGTTGAGGCACCAAAGATGATTTCGAAATGTCGTGGAACATATGAGATGTTTCGAGGGCTGAAATTGGGATTTCAGGCTCGTGCCCGCGTCAAGAGGTATGAGACCTCCGACGAGTTTCTTAGCCTACAAACTAAGGGAGAAAAGCTCAATCGTTGAGCTTGTGCTCAGATTGTCTGAGTACAACAATCACTTGAATCGAGTGGGAGTTGATCTTCCAGATGAGATAGTGATGTTTCTCCAAAGTCATTACCACCAAGCTACTAGAGCTTCGTGATGAACTATAATATATCAGGGATAGATATGATGATCCTTGAAGTATTCGTGATGTTTGACACCGCGAAAGTAGAAGTCAAGTAGGAGCATCAATTGTTGATGGTTAGTAAAACCACTAGTTTCAAGAAGGGCAAGGGCAAGAAGGGATGCTTCATGAAACGGCAAAACAGTTGCTGCTCTAGTGAAAACCCAAGGTTGAACCCAAACCCGAGACTAAGTGCTTCTGTAATGAGAGGAATGGACACTAAAGCAGAACCACCCTAGATACTTGGTAGATAAGAAGGCGGTCAAGGTCGATAGAAGTATATTGGATATACATTATGTTAATGTGTACTTTACTAGTACTCCTAGTAGCACCAGGGTATTAGATACCAGTTCGGTTGCTAAGTGTTAGTAACTCAAAATAAAAGCTACGGAATAAAAGGAGACTAGCTAAAGGTGAGCTGACGATATGTGTTGGAAGTGTTCCCAAGGTTGATATGATCAAGCATCGCATGCTCCCTCTACCATCGAGATCGGTGTTAAACCTAAATAATTGTTATTTGGTGTTTGCGTTGAGCATAGACATGATTGGATTATGTCTATCGCAATATGGTTATTCATTTAAGGAGAATAATGGTTACTCTGTTTATTTGAATAATACCTTCAATGGTCTTGCACCTAAAATGAATGGTTTATTGAATCTCGATCGTACTGACACACATGTTCATGCCAAAAGATATAAGATAGTAATGATAGTACCATCTACTTGTGGCATTGCCATGTATGTCATATTGGTATATACGCATGAAGAAGCTCCATGCTGATGGATCTTTGGACTCACTCGTTTTTTGAAAAGTTTGAGACATGCGAACCATGTCTATTGGTGTATATGCATGAAGAAACTCCATGCAAATTGACCGTTTGGACTCACTTGATTTTGAATCACTAGAGACATGCAAATCATACCACATGGGCAAGATGACTGAAAGCCTCATTTTCAGTAAAATGGACAAGAAAGCAACTTGTTGGAAGTAATACATTTTGATGTGTGCAGTCCAATGAGTGCTGAGGCACGCAGTGGATATCGTTATGTTCTTACTTCCCAGATGATTTGAGTAGATACTGAGTATATTTACTTGATGAAACACAAGTCTGAATTATTGAATGGTTCAAGTAATTTCAGAGTGAAGTTGAAGAACATCATGACAAGAGGATAAAATGTCTATGATATGATCGTAGGATGAGTATCTGAGTTACGAGTTTTGGCACGCAATTAAGACATTGTGGAAATTGTTTCACAATTAATATCGCCTGGAACACCATAGTGTGATGGTGTGTCCGAACATCATAGTTGCACCCTATTGGATATGATGCGTACCATGATGTCTCTTATCGAATTACCACTATCGTTCATGGGTAAAGATTTATATATGGGAAGTCCTGTTGTGGTCACCGGAAAAGTTTTGGGTTTTATCGGTAATGTACAGGGACCACCGGGAGGGTCCCGGGGGTCCACCAAGTGGGGCCACCAGCCCCAGAGGGCTGCATGGGCCAAGTGTGGGCGGGGACCAGCCCTAGGTGGGCTGGTGCGCCCCCCCCCCCCACAATGGCCCAAGGTGCCTAGGGTTTGGGGAGGGGGCACCCCACCTTGCTTGGGGGGCAAGTTTCCCCCTCTCCCCCCCTTGGCCGCCACCCTAGATGGGTTTTTGGGGCAGCCGCACCCCTTGGGATGGGAACCCTAAAGGGGGCGCAGCCCCCTCCCTCTCCCCTATATATACTTGAGGTTTTGGGGCTGCCATACACAAGAGTTTCCACCTCTCCCTGGCGCAGCCCTACCTCTCTTTCTCCTCCTCTCCCGCGGTGCTTGGCGAAGCCCTGCAGGATTGCCACGCTCCTCCGTCATCACCACGCCATTGTGCTACTGCTGGATGGAGTCTTCCTCAACCTCTCCCTCTCTCCTTGCTGGATCAAGGCATGGGAGACGTCACGGGGCTGTACGTGTGTTGAACGCGGAGGTGCCGTTCGTTCGGCACTAGGATCTCCGGTGATTTGGATCACGACGAGTACGACTCCTTCAACCTCGTTCTCTTGAACGCTTCCGCTTAGCGATCTACAAGGGTATGTAGATGCACTCTCCTTCCCCTTGTTACTAGTCTCTCCATAGATAGATCTTGGTGACTCGTAGGAAAATTTTGAATTTCTGCTACGTAACCCAACAGTGGCATCATGAGCTAGGTCTATTGCGTAGATTCTATGCACGAGTAGAACACAAGGTAGTTGTGGATGTTGATTTTGTTCAATATGCTTACCGTTACTAGTCCAATCTTGATTCGGTGGCATTGTGGGATGAAGCGGCCTGGACCGACCTTACACGTACACTTACGTGAGACAGGTTCCATCGACTGACATGCACTTATTGCATAAGGTGGCTAGCGGGTGCCAGTCTCTCCCACTTTAGTCGGATCGGATTCGATGAAAAGGGTCGTTATGAAGGGTAAATAGCAATTGGCATATCACGTTGTGTCTTTTGCGTAGGTAAGAAACGTTCTTGCTAGAAACCCATAGCAGTCATGTAAAACATGCAAACAACAATTAGAGGACGTCTAACTTGTTTTTGCAGGGTATGCTATGTGATGTGATATGGCCAAGAAGAATGTGATGAATGATATGTGATGTATGAGATTCATCATGTTCTTGTAATAGGAATCACGACTTGCATGTCGATGAGTATGACAACCGGCAGGAGCCATAGGAGTTGTCTTTATTTATTGTATGACCTGCGTGTCATTGAACAATGCCATGTAATTACTTTACTTTATTGCTAACCGGTAGCCATAGTAGTAGAAGTAATAATTTGGCGAGACAACTTCATGGAGACACAATCATGGAGATCATGATGATGGAGATCATGGTGTCATGCCGGTGACGATGATGATCATGGAGCCCCGGAGATGGAGATCAAAAGGAGCAAAATGATATTGGCCATATCATGTCACTTTTTGATTGCATGTGATGTTTATCATGTTTATGCATCTTATTTGCTTAGAACGACGGTAGTAAATAAGATGATCCCTCATTAAAGTGTTCCCCCTAACTGTGCACCGTTGCGAAAGTTTGTTGTTTCGAAGCACCACGTGATGATCGGGTGTGATAGATTCTAACGTTCACATACAACGGGTGTAAGCCAGATTTACACACGCGAAAAACTTAGGTTGACTTGACAAGCCTAGCACGTACAGACATGGCCTTGGAACACAAGAGACCAAAAGGTCGAGCATGAGTCGTATGGTAGATACGATTAACATGAAGATGTTCACCGATGATGACTAGTCCGTCTCACATGATGATCGGACACGGCCTAGTTGACTCGGATCATGCAATCACTTAGATGACTAGAGGAATGTCTATCTGAGTGGGAGTTCATAGGATGAACTTAATTATCCTGAACATAGTCAAAAGGTTTTTGCAAATTATGTCGCAGCTCGCGCTTAGTTCTACTGTTTTAGATATGTTCCTAGAGAAAATTTAGTTGAAAGTTGATAGTAGCAATTATGCGGACTGGGTCCATAAACTGAGGATTGTCCTCGTTGCTTTGTAGAAAGCTTATGTCCTTAATGCACCGCTCGGTGTGCTGAACCTCGAATGTCGTCTGTGGATGTTGTGAACATTTGACATACACGTTTTGATAACTACGTGATAGTTTAGTTAAACGGTTTAGAGTTGAGGCACCAAAGACGATTTCGAAATGTCGCGGAACATATGAGATGTTTCGAGGGCTGAAATTGGGATTTCAGGCTCGTGCCCGCGTCAAGAGGTATGAGACCTCCGACGAGTTTCTTAGCCTACAAACTAAGGGAGAAAAGCTCAATCGTTGAGCTTGTGCTCAGATTGTCTGAGTACAACAATCACTTGAATCGAGTGGGAGTTGATCTTCCAGATGAGTGATGTTTCTCCAAAGTCATTGCCACCAAGCTACTAGAGCTTTGTGATGAACTATAACATATCAGGGATAGATATGATGATCCTTGAACTATTCGTGATGTTTGACACCGTGAAAGTAGAAGTCAAGTAGGAGCATCAATTGTTGATGGTTAGTAAAACCACTAGTTTCAAGCAGGGCAAGGGCAAGAAGGGATGCTTCGTGAAACGGCAAAACAGTTGCTGCTCTAGTGAAAACCCAAGGTTGAACCCAAACCCGAGACTAAGTGCTTCTATAATGAGAGGAACGGACACTAAAGCAGAACCACCCTAGATACTTCGTAGATAAGAAGGCGGGCAAGGTCGATAGAAGTATATTGGATATACATTATGTTAATGTGTACTTTACTAGTACTCCTAGTAGCACCAGGGTATTAGATACCGGTTCGGTTGCTAAGTGTTAGTAACTCAAAATAAAAGCTACGGAATAAAAGGAGACTAGCTAAAGGTGAGCTGACGATATGTGTTGGAAGTGTTTCAAAGGTTGATATGATCAAGCATCACATGCTCCCTCTACCATAGAGATTGGTATTAAACCTAAATAATTGTTATTTGGTGTTTGCGTTGAGCATAGACATGATTGGATTATGTCTATCGCAATACAGTTATTCATTTAAGGAGAATAATGGTTACTCTGTTTATTTGAATAATACCTTCAATGGTCTTGCACCTAACATGAATGGTTTATTGAATCTCGATCGTAGTGACACACATGTTCATGCCAAAAGATATAAGATAGTAATGATAGTACCACCTACTTGTGGCACTTCCATGTATGTCATATTGGTATATACGCATGAAGAAGCTCCATGCTGATGGATCTTTGGACTCACTCGTTTTTTGAAAAGTTTGAGACATGTGAACCATGTCTATTGGTGTATATGCATGAAGAAACTCCATGCAAATTGACCGTTTGGACTCACTTGATTTTGAATCACTTGAGACATGCAAATCATACCACATGGGCAAGATGACTGAAAGCCTCATTTTCAGTAAAATGGAACAAGAAAGCAACTTGTTGGAAGTAATACATTTTGATGTGTGCAGTCCAATGAGTGCTGAGGCACGCAGTGGATATCGTTATGTTCTTACTTCCCAGATGATTTGAGTAGATACTGAGTATATTTACTTGATGAAACACAAGTCTGAATTATTGAATGGTTCAAGTAATTTCAGAGTGAATTTGAAGATCGTCGTGACAAGAGGATAAAATGTCTATGATATGATCATAGAGATGAGTATCTGAGTTACGAGTTTTGGCACGCAATTAAGACATTGTGGAAATTGTTTCACAATTAATACCACCTGGAACACCATAGTGTGATGGTGTGTCCGAACATCATAGTTGCACCCTATTGGATATGGTGCGTACCATGATGTCTCTTATCGAATTACCACTATCGTTCATGGGTTAGGCATTGGACACAACCGCACTCACTTTAATAGGGCACCACGTAATTCTGTCGAGACGACACCGTTTGAACTATGGTTTGGAGAAACCTAAGTTGTCATTTCTTAAAAGTTTGGGGCTGCGGCGCTTATGTGAAAAAGTTTAACATTGATAAGCTCGAACCCAAAGCGGATAAAATGCATCTTCATAGGACACCCAAAACAGTTGGGTATACCTCCTAATTCAGATTCGAAAGCAATAGGGATTGTTTCTTGAATCGGGTCCTTTCTTGAGGAAAAGTTTGTCTCGGAAAGTTGAGTGGGAGGATGGTGGAGACTTGATGAGGTTATTGAACCGTCACTTCAACTAGTGTGTAGCAGGGCACAGGAAGTTGTTCCTGTGGTGCCTAGACCAATTGAAGTAGAAGCTTATGATAGTGATCATGAAGTTTTGGATCAAGTCACTACCGTACCTCGTAGGGTGACAAGGATGCGTACTACTTCAGAATGGTACAGTAATCCTGTCTTGAAGGTCATGTTGCTAGACAACAATGGACCTACGAGCTATGGAGAAGCGATGGTGGGCCCAAATTCCGACAAATGGTTAGAAGCCATGAAATCCGAGATAGGATCCATGTATCAGAACAAAGCATGGACTTTGGTGGACTTGCCCGATGATCGGCAAGCCATTGAGATAAATGGATCTTTAAGAAGAAGACGAACGTGGACGGTAATGTCACCGTCTATGAAGCTCGACTTGTGGCGAAGAGTTTTTCACAAGTTCAAGGAGTTGACTATGATGAGATTTTCTCATCCGTAGCGATGCTTAAGTCCATCGGAATCATGTTAGCATTAGCTGCATTTATGAAATCTGGCAGATAGATGTCAAAACGAGTTTCCTTACCAGTCTTCGTAAGGAAAGGTTGGATGTGATACAATCAGAAAGGTTTTGTCGATCCTAAGGATGCTAAAAGGTATGCTGGCTCCAGCGATCCTTCTAAGGACTAGAGTAAGCATCTCGGAGTTGGAATGTACGCCTTGATAAGATGATCAAAGATTTTGGGTTTATACAAAGTTTATGAGAAACTTGTATTTCCAAAGAAGTGAGTGGGAGCACTATAGAATTTCTGATAAGTATATGTTGTAAACATATTGTTGATCAGAAATGATGTAGAATTTCTGGAAAGCATATAGGGTTATTTGAAAGGTGTTTTTGAATAGAAAACATGGATTAAGCTACTTGAACATTGAGCATCAAGATCTATGAGGATAGATAAAAAACGCTTAATGGTACTTTCAAATGAGCATATACCTTGACATGATCTTGAAGGTGTTCAAGATGGATTAGTCAAAGAAGGAGTTCTTGCCTGAGTTGTAAGGTATGAAGTTAAGACTTAAAGCTTGACCACGGCAGAAGAGATAGAAAGGACGAAGGTCGTCCCCTATGCTTTAGACGTAGGCTCTACAGTATGCTATGCTGAGTACCGCACCTGATGTGTGCCTTGCCACATGTCTGGCAAGAGGGTACAAAGGTGATTAAGGAGTGGATCACTAGATAGCAGTCAAAATTATCCTTAGAGGAATAAGGATATGTTTCTCGGTTATGGAGGTGATAAAGAGTTCGACGTAAAGAGTTGCATCAATGCAAGCTTAACACCTATCCGGATAGCTCTGAGTAGAGAAGCCGGATACGTATAGTGGAACAACCATTTGGAATAACTCCAAATGGAGCGTGGAAGCAACATTTACAATATGACCTAGAGATTTGCAAAGTACATACGGATCTGAATGTTGCAGACCCGTTGACTAAAACCTCTCTCACAAGAAAAACATGATCAAACCCCAGAGCTCATTGAGTCTTAATCACATGATGATGTGAACTAGTTTAATGACACTAGTAAACTCTTTGGATGTTGGTCACATGGCGATGTGACCTGTGAGTGTTAATCACATGGCAATGTGAATTAGATTATTGACTCTAGTGCAAGTGGGAGACTGTTGGAAATATGCCCTAGAGGCAATAATAATTAGTTATTATTATATTTCCTTGTTCATGATAATCGTTTATTATCCATGCAATAATTGTATTGATAGGAAACTCAGATACAAGTGTGGGTACATAGACAACACCATGTCCCTAGTAAGCCTCTAGTTGACTAGCTCGTTGATCAATAGATGGTTACGGTTTCCTGACCATGGACATTGGATGTCGTTGATATCGGGATCACATCATTAGGAGAATGATGTGATGGACAAGACCCAATCCTAAGCCTAGCACAAAGATCATGTAGTTCGTATGCTAAAGCTTTTCTAATGTCAAGTATCTTTTCCTTAGACCATGAGATTGTGCAACTCCCGGATACCGTAGGAATGCTTTGGCTGTACCAAACGTCACAACGTAACTGGGTGGCTATAAAGGTACACTACGGGTATCTCCGAAAGTGTCTGTTGGGTTGGCAAGAATCGAGACTGGGATTTGTCACTCCGTGTGACGGAGAGGTATCTCTGGGCCCACTCGGTAGGACATCATCATAATGTGCACAATGTGACCAAGGGGTTGATCATGGGATGATGTGTTATGGAACGAGTAAAGAGACTTGCCGGTAACGAGATTGAACAAGGTATCGGGATACCCACGATCGAATCTCGGGCAAGTACAATACCGCTAGACAAAGGGAATTGAATACGTGATTGATTGAATCCTCGACATCGTGGTTCATCCGATGAGATCATCGTGGAACATATGGGAGCCAACATGGGTATCCAGATCCCGATGTTGTTTATTGGCTGGAGAGATGTCTCGGTCATGTCTACTTGTCTCCCGAACCCGTGGGGTCTACACACTTAAGGTTTGATGACGCTAGGGTTATAAAGAAAGTTTGTATGTGGTTACCGAATGTTGTTCGGAGTCCCGGATGAGATCCCGGACGTCACGAGGAGTTCCGGAATGGTTCGGAGGTAAAGATTTATATACGGGAAGTCCTGTTGTGGTCACAAGAAAAGTTTTGGGTTTTATCGGTAATGTACCGGGACCACCGGAAGGGTCCCGGGGGTCCACCAAGTGGGGCCACCGGCCCCAGAGGGCTGCATGGGCCAAGTGTGGAAGGGGACCAGCCCCAGGTGGGCTGGTGCCCACCCCCCCACAAGGGCCCAAGGCGCCTAGGGTTTGGGGAGGGGGCACCCCACCTTGCTTGGGGGGGGGGGGAATTTCCCCCTCTCCCCCCCTTGGACGCCACCCTAGATGGGTTTTTGGGGCAGCCCCACCCCTTGGGGTGGGAACCCTAAAGAGGGTGCAGCCCCCTCCCTCTCCTCTATATATACTTGAGGTTTTCGGGCTGCCATACACAAGAGTTTCCACCTCTCCCTGGCGCAACCCTACCTCTCTTTCTCCTCCTCTCCCGCGGTGCTTGGCGAAGCCCTGCAGGATTGCCACGATCCTCCATCATCACCACGCCGTTGTGCTTCTGCTGGATGAAGTCTTCCTCAACCTCTCCCTCTCTCCTTGCTGGATCAAGGCATGGGAGACGTCACCGGGATGTACGTGTGTTGAACGTGGAGGTGCCGTCCGTTCGGCACTAGGATCTCCGGTGATTTGGATCACGACGAGTACGACTCCTTCAACCCCGTTCTCTTGAACGCTTCCGCTTAGCAATCTACAAGGGTATGTAGATGCACTCTCCTTCCCCTCGTTGCTAGTCTCTCCATAGATAGATCTTGGTGACTCGTAGGAAAATTTTGAATTTCTGCTACGTAACCCAACATGTAAGCATACGCTCACCAGCCTTTAGCTGTCGTTGAGCATGAGGATCATCCTCCGATATGATCTCCGGATTCCCTCCAGGATTGTCTGCAGAATCTATTGTTAGATATGCATGCATGTCGAATACTAAATGGTATATGTCAATACATTCTTTTTTGATTAAGACTAGTATTACCCGACGAGGCCTTCTTGGACTCCTCCATTTCGGCGGCTGCGGCCCGCGGCTGGGCTTTGCACTCTTCCAGCTCTTTTGGCAGCTGGTTATTCTTCTCTGTAAGAACCTATGCATATAATTGATTCTTAAATCAATTGTGCCAACCGTTTTAAGTCTCAGGGGCTACTGATATACATACTTATCATATTTTCTCACCTGTGTATCCTTTACATACTGGACCATAGCTCTGGCAAGGCCGTCTCGAGCGGCTCGGATGTACGCGTCTCCTGAGTTGAAGGCATTGAACACCTCTTCAGAAAAATTAGGGTCGCGTAGTATGGCCCGTCAGCGCCTATGATTCATGGCGCTCTCCACTTCGGAGTTTGTAGTGGATAATCTGTATGCATCCTCTATAGGAGGACCATCCGGCGATGTCCCCGCATTTTGTTCCGCCCTTGAGTCCGGCCCCGGAATCCGGCTGGTGGAGGCGTGACCCGCAGGCTCTTCAGACATAGTTCGGCGAGCGCTTTTTCTGCCGGGGAACCAGGGACATTGTTATATTTTAAAGGACGATAATTGCGTAGCAGGTTTTTTATCATACCTCTATGACGGCGTCTCAATCCGGACTGCCTTCCTTTTAAGCCGACCAGGCTTCGGTGCTCCCTATTGACGAGTCGCCGCGGGTTCGACGTGGCGTTCCGATGGCCTTCCCTGTGAAACACAATACATGTGCGGTGAGTAAGACGCAAGGAGGATATCTACTTGTAAATTGGGACTCCGGTTTTTACAGGGAGTAGGCCAGGATAATCAGCTATGATGGACACCAAGGCACCATCACAACTTAACTGATAAAATGTCCTGTCGACGAGCTCCACACATATGTCCGGATCTTCTTCAAGTTTGGGGTCGAGGGCTCGGTCGGGGTCCTCTGGCTGTGGAGACGGGCTGTGGACCTACCTCATAGATCTTCGCAGTTCCTGCTATGAATGGGCAGGGTAAATATTTGTGATAAGGAGTGTGGGAAGAGGATGGAATAAGAAGTAGCAGCTCACCCAGCTTGGGGGGTTGTACATGGAGAATCCATCCCGTGGCTTAATACGGATGAACTCCTCTTCCTCTCCCTTGAACAAGTCGGACAATATTTTCGCCAGAGCGGCGGCGGAGTCCGGACCTTTACGGCCGCAACGGGTGGCGTCGTCTTCTCCATTGAAATGACACATGGGTTTCCCCTGATACTGAAGTGGTTGTACCCCCGCATTATGCATATCGACATAACTTCAATGATTGTCAATCCTGACCGGGCTAGCGTCTTGATCCTGTCCATCAGAAAAAGGACCTCTCTGCTATCTTCCTCCTGGGGGCTCCGGGGGCGCCAGCTGTGGCGTTTCTTTAGCGGGGCATTTGTAAACTCAGGAAGGCCCATCCGAATAGGGTCCGGAAGAGGAACGTCCTCCATATAAAACCACTCTGAAGGCCAGTCTTCGAATGTCTTCTTTGGAGTACCGGACAAGTATCCAGTCCTGGCGATGCGCCATATTTCGGCTCCGCCCACTTGATATATTGACCCCTCCTGAGTGCGGGGCACGAGGCAGAATAGCCTCCTCCATAGCTCGAAATGAGCTTCGTAGCCCAGAAACAGCTTGCAAAAGGCGACGTAGCCGGCGATATGTAAAATCGAGGTAGGGGTGAAGTTATGCAGCTGGAGGCTATAGAACTCCAGGAGCCCGCAGAGGAACGGATGGATTGGAAATCCGAGTCCCCTCAGCAAGAAGGGGACAAGGCATACCCGCTCCCCCTTGGATGGGTTGGGGGAACTCTCCGCTTGCTCCCCGCCATTATAGGTGGCTAGTCCGGCATGGACGGGGACCATGTATGCGGGCACGAGAAATCTCTGGGTCTGTAACTCTACTAATCGGCTATGGGGAACAGAACACCTCTCCCAATTGCCTGGCTTAGTGCTACGGGAGCGAGAGGAGGAGCCGCGACGACCGGCCATGATGGAATGGTTTCTTCCGGGCGTGCTCTGGTGGATGCTCACTGGGGAGAGATGGTGTGATTTAGATCTGAGGATCCTCATCTCTTTAAATAGAGGATTTACTTACATGGTCAGGGTGGCAAATGTAAAAATGCTCTGACTTCTCGCATTCGCTCGACACGTGGAGATGGCCATTATTGCAGCACAGAAGCCGAGAAGTGCAACATTGATGGGAAGCCGGACACTGCTCGTTACAACAGGTACTCTGGAGAATTTGGAGAAGAACCCGCCTTGCAATGCCGAAGACTATCTGCGTGCCGGACTCATCGTCATTGAAGCCTGGTTCAGGGGCTACTGAGGGAGTCCTGGATTAGGGGGTATCCAGACAGTCGTAGTATATACTTTGGCCGAACTGTTGACTATGAAGATACAAGATTGAAAACTTCATCCCGTGTCCGGACGGGACTCTCCTTTGCGTGGGAGGCAAGCTTAGTGATTCGGATATGTAGATCTCCTTCTCTGTAACCGACTTTGTGTAACCCTAGCCCCCTCCGGTGTCTATATAAACCGGAGGGTTTAGTCCGTAGGACAAGACAATCATAATCATAGGCTAGCTTCTAGGGTTTAGCCTCTACGATCTCGTGGTAGATCAACTGTTGTAATACTCATATCATCAAGATCAATCAAGCAGGGACTAGGGTATTACCTGTTGGGGAACATAGTAATTTCAAAAAAAATTCCTACGCACACGAAAGATCATCGTGATCCATAGCAACGAGAGGGGAGAGTGTTGTCCACGTACCCTCGTACACCGAAAGCGGAAGCGTTAGAACAACGTGGTTGATGTAGTCATACGTCTTCACGGCCCGACCGATCAAGCACCGAAACTACGGCACCTCCGAGTTCTAGCACACGTTCAGCTCGATGACGATCCTCGGACTCCGATCTAGCAGAATGCCGGGGAAGAGTTCTGTCAGCACGACGACATGGTGACGATCTTGATGTTCTACCGTCGTAGGGCTTCGCCTAAGCACCGCTACAATATTATCGAGGACTATGGTGGAGGGGGGCACCGCACACGGCTAAGAGATCAAGAGATCAGTTGTGTCTAGAGGTACCCCCTTGCCCCCATATATAAAGGAGCCAAGGGGGAGGGGGCGGCCGGCCAAGGAGGGGCGCGCCAAGGGGAGTCCTACTCCCACCGGGAGTAGGACTCCCTTCTTTCCTAGTTGGAATAGGAGAAGGGGGGAAGGAGGAGGGAGAGAGGAAGGAAAGGGGGGCGCCGCCCCCCTCTCCTTGTCCTATTCGGACTGGGGGGAGGGGCGCGCGGCCCAGACCTTGCCTCCTCTCTTCCTCTCCACTAGGGCCCATGTAGGCCCATTAAGCCCCCGGGGGGTTCCGGTAACCTCCCGGTACTCCGGTAAAATCCCGATTTCACCCGGAACACTTCCGATATCCAAATATAGGCTTCCAATATATCAATCTTCATGTCTCGACCATTTCGAGACTCCTCGTCATGTTTGTAATCACATTCGGGACTCCGAACAAACTTCGGTACATCAAAATTCATAAACTCGTAATATAACTATCATCGAAACCTTAAGCGTGCGGACCCTATGGGTTCGAGAACTATGTAGACATGACCTAGAACTGTTTCCAGTCAATAACCAATAGCGGAACCTGGATGCTCATATTGGCTCCTACATATTCTATGAAGATCTTTATCGGTCAAACCGCATAACAACATAAGTTGTTCCCTTTGTCATCGATATGTTACTTGCCCGAGATTCGATCGTCGGTATCCAATACCTAGTTCAATCTCGTTACCGACAAGTCTCTTTACTCGTTACGTAATGCATCATTCCATAACTAACTCATTAGCTACATTACTTGCAAGGCTTATAGTGATGTGCATTACCGAGAGGGCCCAGAGATACCTCTTCGACTATCGGAGTGACAAAACCTAATCTCGAAATACGCCAACTCAACATGTACCTTTGGAGACACCTATAGAGCTCCTTTATAATCACCCGGTTACATTGTGATGTTTGGTAGCACACAAAGTGTTCCTCCGATAAAAGGGAGTTGCATAATCTCATAGTTATAGGAACTTGTATAAGTCATGAAGAAAGCAATAGCAACATACTAAACGATCAAGTGCTAAGCTAACAGAATGGGTCAAGTCAATCACATCATTCTCCTAATGATGTGATCCCGTTAATCAAATGACAACACATGTCTATGGTTAGGAAACATAACCATCTTTGATTAATGAGCTAGTCTAGTAGAGGCATACTAGTGACATTAAGTTTGTCTATGTATTCACACATGTATCATGTTTCCGGTTAATACAATTATAGCATGAATAATAAACATTTATCACGATATGAGGAAATAAATAATAACTTTATTATTGCCTCTAGGGCATATTTCCTTCAATCTCCCACTTGCACTAGAGTCAATAATCTAGATTACACAGTAATGATTCTAACACCCATGGAGTCTTGGTGCTGATCATGTTTTGCTCGTGGAAGAGGCTTAGTCAACGGGTCTGCTACATTCAGATCCGTATGTATCTTGCAAATCTCTATGTCTCCCACCTGGACTTGGTCCCGGATGGAATTGAAGCGTCTCTTGATGTGCTTGGTCCTCTTGTGAAATCTGGATTCCTTTGCCAAGGCAATTGCACCAGTATTGTCACAAAAGATCTTCATTGGTCCCGATGCACTAGGTATGACACCTAGATTGGAAATGAACTCTTTCATCCAGACTCCTTCATTTGCTGCTTCCGAAGCAGCTATGTACTCTGCTTCGCATGTAGATCCTGCCACGATGCTTTGTTTAGAACTGCACCAACTAACAGCTCACTGTTTAATAAAAACATGTATCTGGTTTGCGATTTAAAATCGTCCGGATCAGTGTCAAAGCTTGCATCGACGTAACCATTTATGACTAGCTCTTTGTCACTTCCATAAACGAGAAACATATCCTTAGTCCTTTTCAGGTATTTCAGGATATTCTTGACCGATGTCCAGTGATCCACTCCTGGATTACTTTGGTACCTCCCTGCCAAACTTATTGCTAAGCATACATCAGGTCTGGTGCACAGCATCGCATACATGATAGAGCCTATGGTTGAAGCATAGGGAACATCTTTCATTTTCTCTCTATCTTCTGTTGTGGTCGGGCATTGAGTCTGACTCAACTTCACACCTTGTAATACAGGCAAGAATCCTTTCTTTGCCCGATCCATTTTGAACTTTTTCAAAACTTGATCAAGGTATGTGCTTTGTGAAAGTCCAATCAAGCGTCTTGATCTATCTCTATAGATCTTGATGTCCAATATGTAAGCAGCTTCACCGAGGTCTTTCATCGAAACACTTTTATTCAAGTATCCCTTTATGCTATCCAGAAATTCTATATCATTTCCAATTAACAATATGTCATCTACATATAATATCAGAAATGCTACAGAGCTCCCACTCACTTTCTTGTAAATACAGGCTTCTCCAAAAGTCTGTATAAAACCATAGGCTTTGATCACACTATCAAAGCGTTTATTCCAACTCCGAGATGCTTGCACCAGTCCATAAATGGATCGGTGGAGCTTGCACACTTTGTTAGAACCTTTTGGATTGACAAAACCTTCTGGCTGCATCATATACAACTCTTCTTCCAGAAATCCATTCAGGAATGCAGTTTTGACATCCATTTGCCAAATTTCATAATCATAAAATGCGGCAATTGCTAACATGATTCGGACAGACTTAAGCATCGCTACGGGTGAGAAAGTCTCATCGTAGTCAACCCCTTGAACTTGTCGAAAACCTTTTGCAACAAGTCGAGCTTTGTAGACAGCTACATTACCATCAGCGTCAGTATTCTTCTTGAAAATCCATTTATTCTCGATGGCTTGTCGATCATTGGGCAAGTCAACCAAAGTCCATACTTTGTTCTCATACATGGATCCCATCTCAGATTTCATGGCCTCAAGCCATTTTGCGGAATCTGGGCTCATCATCGCTTCCTCATAGTTCATAGGTTCGCCATGGTCAAGTAACATGACTTCTAGAATAGGCTTACCATACCACTCTGGTGCGGATCTTACTCTGGTACACCTACGAGGTTCAGTAGTAACTTGATCTGAAGTTTCATGATCAATATCATTAGCTTCCTCACTGATTGGCATAGTTGTCACAGGAACCGGTTCTTATGATGAACTACTTTCCAATAAGGGAGTAGGTACAGTTACCTCATCAAGTTCTACTTTCCTCCCACTCAGTTCTTTCGAGAGAAACTCCTTCTCTAGAAAGGATCCGAATTTAGCAACAAAAATCTTGCCCTCAGATCTGTGATAGAAGGTGTACCCAATAGTCTCTTTTGGGTATCCTATGAAGACACATTTCTCCGATTTGGGTTCGAGCTTATCTGGTTGAAGTTTCTTCACATAAGCATCGCAGCCCCAAACTTTAAGAAACGACAACTTTGGTTTCTTGCCAAACCATAGTTCATAAGGCGTCGTCTCAATGGATTTTGATGGTGCCCTATTTAACGTGAATGCGGTCGTCTCTAAAGCATAACCCCAAAACGATAGCGGTAAATCAGTAAGAGACATCATAGATCGCACCATATCTAGTAAAGTACGATTACGACGTTCAGACACACCATTTCATTGTAGTGTTCCAGGTGGCGTGAGTTGCGAAACTATTCCGCATTGCTTCAAATGTAAGCCAAACTCGTAACTCAAATATTCTCCTCCACGATCAGATCATAGAAATTTTATTTTCTTCTTACGATGATTTTCCACTTCACTCTGAAATTCTTTGAACTTCTCAAATATTTCAGACTTGTGTTTCATCAAGTAGATATACCCATATCTGCTCAAATCATCTGTGAAGGTTAGAAAATAACGATACCCGCCGCGAGCCTCAATATTCATTGGACCACATACATTAGTATGTATGATTTACAACAAATCAGTTTCTCGCTCCATAGTTCCAGGGAATGGCGTTTTAGTCATCTTGCCCATGAGGCACGGTTCGCAAGTACCAAGTGATTCATAATCAAGTGATTCCAGAAGTCCATCAGTATGGAGTTTCTTCATGCGCTTTACACCGATATGACCCAAACGACAGTGTCACAAATAAGTTGCACTATCATTATTAACTCTGCTTCTTTTGGCTTCAACATTATGAATATGTGTATCACTACTATCGAGATTTAATACAAATAGACCACTCTTCAAGGGTGCATGACCATAAAAGATATTACTCATATAAATAGAACAACCATTATTCTCTGATTTAAATGAATAACCGTCTCGCATCAAACAAGATCCAGATATAATGTTCATGCTTAACGCTAGCACCAAATAACAATTATTCAGGTCTAAAACTAATCCTGATGGTAGATGTAGAGGTAGCGTGCCGACCGCGATCACATCGACTTTGGAACCATTTCCCACGCACATCATCACCTCGTCCTTAGCCGATCTTCGCTTAATTTGTAGTCCCTGTTTCGAGTTGCAAATATTAGCAACAGAACCAGTATCAAATACCCAGGTGCTACTGCGAGCATTAGTAAGGTACACATCAATAACATGTATATCACATATACCTTTGTTCACCTTGCCATCCTTCTTATCCGCCAAATACATGGGGTTGTTCCGCTTCCAGTGTCCAGTCTGCTTGCAGTAGAAGCACTCAGTTTCAGGCTTACGTCCAGATTTGGGTTTCTTCTCTTGAGCAGCAACTTGTTTGTTGTTCTTCTTGAAGTTCTCCTTCTTCTTCCCTTTGCCCTTTTTCTTGAAACTGGTGGTCTTATTGACCATCAACACTTGATGCTCCTTCTTGATTTCTACCTCCGCAGCTTTCAGCATTGCGAAGAGCTCGGGAATAGTCTTGTCCATCCCTTGCATATTATAGTTCATCACGAAGCTCTTGTAGCTTGGTGGCAGTGATTGAAGAATTCTGTCAATGACACTATCATCAGGAAGATTAACTCCCAGTTGAATCAAGTGATTATTATACCCAGACATTTTGAGTATGTGTTCACTGACAGAACTATTCTCCTCCATCTTACAGCTATAGAACTTATTGGAGACTTCATATCTCTCAATCCGGGCATTTGCTTGAAATATTAACTTCAACTCTTGGAATATCTCATATGCTCCATGACGTTCAAAACGTCGTTGAAGACCCGGTTCCAAGCCGTAAAGCATGGCACACTGAACTATCGAGTAGTCATCAGCTTTGCTCTGCCAGACGTTCTTAACATCGTCAGTTGCATCTGCAGCAGGCCTGGCACCCAGTGGTGCTTCCAGGATGTAATTCTTCTGTGCAGCAATGAGGATAATCCTCAAGTTACGAACCCAGTCCGTGTAATTGCTACCATCATCTTTCAACTTAGCTTTCTCAAGGAACGCATTAAAATTCAACGGAACAACAGCACAAGCCATCTATCTACAACAAACATAGAGAAGAAAAATACTATCAGGTACTAAGTTCATGATAAATTTAAGTTCAATTAATCATATTACTTAAGAACTCCCACTTAGACAGACATCTCTCTAGTCATCTAAGTGATCACGTGATCCAAATCAACTAAACCATGTCCGATCATCACGTGAGATGGAGTAGTTTCAATGGTGAACATCACTATGTTGATCATATCTACTATATGATTCACGTTTGACCTTTCGGTCTCCGTGTTCCGAGGCCATATCTGTATATGCTAGGCTCGTCAAGTTTAACCTGAGTATTCCGTGTGTGCAACTGTTTTGCACCCGTTCTATTTGAACGTAGAGCCTATCACACCCGATCATCACGTGGTGTCTCAGCACGAAGAACTTTCGCAACGGTGCATACTCAGGGAGAACACTTCTTGATAATTAGTGAGAGATCATCTTAAAATGCTACTGTCAATCAAAGCAAGATAAGATGCATAAAGGATAAACATCACATGCAATCAATATAAGTGATATGATATGGCCATCATCATCTTGTGCTTGTGATCTCCATCTCCGAAGCACCGTCGTGATCACCATCATCACCGGCGCGACACCTTGATCTCCATCGTAGCATCGTTGTCGTTACGCCATCTATTGCTTCTACGACTATCGCTACTGCTTAGTGATAAAGTAAAGCAATTACAGGGCGTTTGCATTTCATACAATAAAGCGACAACCATATGGCTCCTGCCAGTTGCCGATAACTTCGGTTACAAAACATGATCATCTCATACAATAAAATATAGCATCACGTCTTGACCATATCACATCACAACATGCCCTGCAAAAACAAGTTAGACGCCCTCTACTTTGTTGTTGCAAATTTTACGTGGCTGCTACGGGATGAGCAAGAACCGTTCTTACCTATGCATCAAAACCACAACGATAGTTCGTCAAGTTAGTGTTGTTTTAACCTTTGCAAGGACCGGGCGTAGCCCCACTCGGTTCGATAAAAGTTGGAGAAACTGGCACCCGCCAGCCACCTGTGTGCAAAGCACGTCGGTAGAACCAGTCTCGCGTAAGCGTACACGTAATGTCGGTCCGGGCCGCTTCATCCAACAATACCGCCGAACCAAAGTATGGCATGCTGGTAAGCAGTATGACTTGTATCGCCCACAACTCACTTGTGTTCTACTCGTGCATATAACATCTACGCATAAAACCTAGGCTCGGATGCCACTGTTGGGGAACGTAGTAATTTCAAAAAAAAATCCTACGCACACGCAAGATCATGGTGATGCATAGCAACGAGAGGGGAGAGTGTTGTCCACGTACCCTCGTAGACCGAAAGCGGAAGCGTTAGAACAACGCGGTTGATGTAGTCGTACGTCTTCATAGCCCGGTCGATCAAGCACCGAAACTACGGCACCTCCGAGTTCTAGCACACGTTCAGCTCGATGACGATCCACGGACTCCGATCCAGCAGAATGTCAGGGAAGAGTTCCGTCAGCACGATGACGTGGTGACGATCTTGATGTTCTACCGTCGCAGGGCTTCGCCTAAGCACCGCTACAATATTATCGAGGACTATGGTGGAGGGGGGCACTGCACACGGCTAAGAGATCAAGAGATCAGTTATGTCTAGAGGTGCCCCCTTGCCCCCGTATATAAAGGAGCCAAGGGGGAGGGGGTGGCCGACCAAGGAGGGGCACCAAGGGGAGTCCTACTCCCACCGGGAGTAGGACTCCCTTCTTTCCTAGTTGGAATAGGAGAAGGGGGGAAGGAGGAGGGAGAGAGGAAGGAAAGGGGGGGTGCCGCACCCCTCTCCTTGTCCTATTCGGACTGGGGGGGGGGGGCGCGGCCCAGCCCTTGCCTCCTCTCTTCCTCTCCACTAGGGCCCATGTAGGCCCATTAAGCCCCCGGGGGGTTCCGGTAACCTCCCGATACTCCGGTAAAATCCCGATTTCACCCGGAACACTTCCGATATCCAAATATAGGCTTCCAATATATCAATCTTCATGTCTCAACCATTTCGAGACTCCTCGTCATGTCCGTAATCACATTCGGGACTCCGAACAAACTTCGGTATATCAAAACTCATAAACTCATAATATAACTATCATCGAAACCTTAAGCGTGCGGACCCTATGGGTTCGAGAACTATGTAGACATGACCTAGAACTGTTTCCAGTCAATAACCAATAGTGTAACCTGGATGCTCATATTGGCTCCTACATATTCTACGAAGATCTTTATTGGTCAAACCGCATAACAACATACGTTGTTCCCTTTGTCATCGGTATGTTACTTGCCCGAGATTCGATCGTCGGTATCCAATATCTAGTTCAATCTCGTTACCGGCAAGTCTCTTTACTCGTTACATAATGCATCATTCCGTAACTAACTCATTAGCTACGTTGCTTGCAAGGCTTGTAGTGATGTGCATTACCGAGAGGGCCCAGAGATACCTCTCCGACTATCGGAGTGACAAAACCTAATCTCGAAATACGCCAACTCAACATGTACCTTTGGAGACACCTGTAGAGCTCCTTTATAATCACCCAGTTATGTTGTGACGTTTGGTAGCACACAAAGTGTTCCTCCGATAAACGGGAATTGCATAATCTCATAGTTATAGGACTTGTATAAGTCATGAAGAAAGCAATAGCAACATACTAAACGATCAAGTGCTAAGCTAACGGAATGGGTCAAGTCAATCACATCATTCTCCTAATGATGTGATCCCGTTAATCAAATGACAACACATGTCTATGGTTAGGAAACATAACCATCGTTGATTAATGAGCTAGTCTAGTAGAGGCATACTAGTGACATTAAGTTTGTCTATGTATTCACACATGTATCATGTTTCCGGTTAATACAATTATAGCATGAATAATAAACAATTATCATGATATGAGGAAATAAATAATAACTTTATTATTGCCTCTAGGGCATATTTCCTTCATTACCTCCATCGAGAGGGCCCGAACCTGGGTAAACATCGTGTCCCCTGCCTCCTGTTATCATTAGCCCTAGACGCACAGTTCGGGACCCCCTACCCGAGATCCACCATCGTGCCATCGTGCCATCGTGCTGCTGCTGGAGCTGTCTTCCTCAACCTCTCCCTCCTCCTTGCTGGATCAAGGTGCGGGAGACGTCACCGGGCTGCATGTGTGTTGAACGCGGAGGTGTCGTTGTTCGGCGCTTAGATCAGAATCCACCGTGATCTGAATCGCTACGAATATGACTCCTTCATCCGCGTTCTTGTAACACTTCCGTGTCGCAATCTTCAAGGGTATGAAGATGCACTCCCCTCTCTCTCGTTGCTAGTTTCTCCATAGATTGATCTTGGTGATGCGTAGAAATTTTTTAATTTCTGCAAACGATCCCCAACAACTATGTCAATAGGTTAGTACCAAAAATGATATAAAATTATTGTAAAACATCCAAGAATGGTAATATAATAGCATGGAACCATAAAAAATTATGGATACATTGGAGGCGTATCAGCATCCCCAAGCTTAATTCCTGCTCGTCCTCGAGTAGGTAAATGATAAAAACAGAATTTTTGATGTGGAATGCTGCCTAACATGTTCATCACATTTCTTTTCTTTATAGCATGAACATTTGGACTTTTATATGATTCAAAGCAATAGTCTAGTTTTGACATGAAGACTTTAATACTCAAGCATACCAATAAGCAACCATGTCTTTTCAAAATATCAACACTAAAGCAAGTTATCTCTTTAGCCCATTATGCTCAATCATTGATCCATTCATGAAACACTAAAGCAAGTTATCCCCTTGACATGAAACACACTAGTCGTGCGAGCGGGGGCCGACCCCACAGCAGGGCGACACGCGGCGCTAGGAGGTTGGCGTAGGGGGGAATCAGCCGGGGAGGCGCGGGCCTCCTGACGAGGCGGTGATCCCGGTGTAGATATGCCCTAGCCTGATGCGGCCAGACGCGCAGATCCCAAAAGAGGATCGACCCTGATCTCTTGTGTCCACGGCAGAACCCTCCAGGGCATTGTTTTCTTCAGAAAACATATGATTTTCTTCACCGTTTGCGCTGCAGTTTGTTCCTGGAACACCGGACTCAAGTAAAGGATTAGGAGAGTTAGTCCAAACTTGATCATCACAATTATCATTACCCATACGATCAACTCCAGAAAGATGTGAAGGAAACAGTAGGATCTCTTTGCGAAGGAGAGCGCCGGCATTAGGTTGGAGTGTGGCAAAAGGAAATTGTGTTTCATCAAATACCACATCACGAGATATATAGACACGGTCAGTAGCAACATCAAGACATTTAACACCCTTATGTTGAGCACTGTATCCAAGAAAGACACATTGCTTGGAACGAAACATAAGTTTACAAGTGTTATAAGGACGAAAATTGGGCCAACATGCGCAACCAAAGACTCGAAGAGTGGTGTAGTCAGGTGTGATATGGAAAAGACACTCAGTAGGGGTCTCATTGGAGATGACACGACTTGGCCACATGTTGATAAGATGCACAATAGTAAGAAACGCTTCATCCCAGAATTTGAGGGGCATGGAAGCGGAAGCAAGGAGGGCTAGTCCTACTTCAACAATTTGTCGGTGCTTGCGTTCGGCTGACCCATTTTGCTGGTGCGCATGGGGCCATGAGACGTGATGGGAAATGCCAATCTTTTGAAAAAAAGAATTGAGCTTCTTGTATTCCCCAACCCAATCAGATTGCATAGCAATGATTTTACTATCAAACTTGCGTTCTACAAGAGCTTGAAAGTTGTGAAAAACTTGAAACACATCAGAACGCTTTTTGAGCAAATAGATCCATGTGTACTTACTAAAATCATCAATAAAGCTTACATAGTAGGAATGTCGACCAACAGAAGTAGGGGCTGGACCCCATACATCAGAAAAAATAAGTTGCAAGGGCTTGGTTGATGCACTAGTGGATACAGGATATGGCAATTGATGACTTTTTGCTCGCTGGCATGAATCACAAACAGTCTCTAAATTTCTCTCACCAACAACTAGGAGTTTATTTCTACTAAGGTTTTGATGAATAGTAGCAAAAGATGGATGACCTAAGCGATTGTGCCACCTTTCAGTGGAAAGCTTGATGGCACCATAAACTCTTTTGTTGTATGAGCAATACTTAGGGAGTAATGCATAGAGTCCTTCCACCCAGACACCCCTATGGAGAATTTCCTTCGTGACCTGATCCTTGATCAAAAAGAAGAATGGGTGAAATTTTAGAAAGACATTGTTATCAAGGGCAATGCCATGGACATATAAGAGAGTTTTGGAAGCATTAGGCACATGCAAGATATCTTTTCTTTCAAGGTTTTTGTATGGGGTTTTGATATGTGATTGACCAATATGACTTATCTCCATACTTGCACCATTTGCCACGGTGGTAGACTTGATCATTGCCACGATACTTCTCATGCATTGTTAGCTTCTCCAATTCACCCGTGATATGATTTGTTGCACCGGTGTCCACATACCAGTTGGTATCCACACCATATGACGTATCAGCTGCAACAGCAAATTTTTCTTTTCGGACGTATCACCGGCATAACGCCAATCACAGTCCTTAGCAATATGATTAGTTTTTTGCAGATTTGACATTTACCCTCGTAGCCTTCGTAGCCTTGAAAATTTCGGCCCCTGTTGACGTTGGAGGGGGGCGCGCCAGCCATTGTTGTTGCTGGAGTTCCCTTGGTGATAGTAGCCACCGCTACCACCACCATGATAGGAACCGCCACCGCCGCCGTAGTTGTTCTGGTGGTAGCCACTGGTGCCACCGTTCGGGTAGCCGCCGCTGCCGCTGCCACCATAGCCACCTCCACCGTAGCCGCCAGAGCCACCACTTCCAGATCCGCCACCGTTAGGGTGGCCACCGCCGCCATAGCCAGTGCCACCACGAGGACCGCCACCGTTGCCCTTATGGTTTTGGTTGCCGCGGTAGCCGCCCTTGTTGCCTCCTTGTCGCCCGCCGCCGCGGGAGATTGAGTTTGCAGAAGATTTAAAGCAGCCGGCTCCGTTGCCATGAAACATCTCGACCCTCTGGTCGAAGTTGGCCACAAGAGAGAAGAGGGCGTCGACGGTGGTAGGCTCCGTGCGCACATCCAGCACGGAGACAATTGGTTGATACTCCATGTTGAGTCTAGCAACAATGAAGGAGATGAGTTCTCCCTCCCCGAGCGGTCTGCCCGCCGCCGCGAGCTCGTCGGAGAGAGACCTCGTGTACCCGAAGTAGGCCGAAGCCGACTGGGATCCCTTCTGCGCGTTTGTGAGAGAAGCTCGGATGTTGTTGACGCGAGATAAAGACACATCAACAAACATGTTCGCCAGTGCGTCCCAGATTGCATGTGATGTCTCAAGGGAGGCGACTTGGATGAGGACTTCTTTGGATAGGTTTTGGAGAAGATAGGCAACTATTTGCTGATCTTGAATAAGCCATGGGGAGTAGGCAGGAGTTGGGACAACCTGATCCTTCCCATCTGTGCTCTTGGTTGTGATGGTTTTGGAGGGTTCTTGGATAGTTTGATCGAGATAGCCAAAAAGGCCAGTGCCCATGATCTGTGATCTGGCCTGGGCGCGCCATAGGACATAGTTGGTGCGGGAGAATGGTTCGGAGGTGTTGTTGTTCAGGCCAGAGAAGATAGCCGAGCTAGAGGAGGACATGGTTCCTGGGATGATCGGTGGAAAGTAGGTTTCTGTCAATGGAGGGTAGATGGAAACGAACTAGGGATAGGTTTCTGTCGATGGAGGGTAGATGGGAACAAGCTAGACGAGGTGGAAGAGTCATGCTCTGAATACCATGTTGAATAATGGTTTAAGTGTCTCAGTCACCGTAACATGATGACCGCATGTATATATATTGATATAACTTGTAGTGCAAGAGTTCGGGTGGTTACAATCTAACCATACGAGGAGAGATATACAAGGGAAGGAGATAGATTACAAAGATAAGTCAACTAACTATCTCCTAACAATACCCTTGTATGCGCTGATATGATGGTTGGTTAACAGATCGTTCTTTCACTTTTTACTCTCATCTTTGTCAAATTAATTTTGAAGAGTTACGCGTGGTACATGGCCAAACAGTCGTTAGTGCTTGGCTGCAATCCCCGTGTTATCGTTCGATACATGGAACAACTGGGTGATGGAAGCCATCATCCTGAGCTAGCTGGTGAGCATATACCTCCACTTATCGTTATGGGAGAGGACACTTTATTACTGAAGAAGCAGTCTCGTGGTTACAGCTTTGAACATATGCTAGGAGGTGATAGGACAAGGATAAACAACAATGGCTTAGTGACACTAGACAAAGTTTGGCAGTTGGATGCCATGTCATGGGGGTTGACACCACAGCTGAAGGATGTATGCATTTCACTGGCATTGTTCAAGCTATTAAGGTGTCGATTTCTAAAGTACATAGTTGTTGATGCTAGCTTCATGAAGGTTCCTGACTTTTTGTGGCATATGTTGCTCTAGGATAGCGATGACGAGAGGTTCCGTCAATTGATTGAATATGAGCTATCTTTTCTTCATGATTGTTACTATTCATCCCTCCCTATCTCTTATGCAAAGAGTTGGATGCCCATCCTGAGCATATTTATTTCGCTATTAAGTATTGGTTGCTGCTTAGTTACCACCATTGTTATGTTCCTGCTCGTGGTGCTCAATGGTGGTGGATATGAGCTAATGTGTTCGTTGCACTCCAACTCTCCAGACTTTGAGATGCAAGTTGGTGACAGCTTTCTTTGGACATTCAATAACGCCAAAGGTAAGGCTGATACAATTCTTGTGTGTCACATCGCCACCAGCATCTTTGAAGCCAGGTCACAGCCATTGTCACACCAACCTCTCTCTGACCATAAGGTTGCTGCTAATCACCTCTCACGTTATTGTGTATACTTGGTGACCTACCATCCCGAACTTCTTCCCGACGACGATGAGGGGTGCAAGAGCTTATACAAGAAAGTGAAAAAGGACGCCGGCCGCCTCCTCCTCAGCAGTGTTGCAACGACTTCGGAAGAGGATTGTCGGCAGCTGATCAAGCTACTGAGCACAAGATCGGAACACGAGGTGCTCAAGAATGGTGCTATGCTTGGAGGCCAGTTGGCAGAGATTGTAGATGGAGAGGAAATTGTGTGGAAGGCTCTTGTCAAGTTTTGGTCGGAGTTGATCTTGTATGTTTCTCCATCGGACAACATGGATGGGCACGCAGAGGCCATCGCCCGGGGTGGCGAGCTGATCACACTTCTCTGGGCATTGCAGACCCACCTTGGGATTGTCAGCAGGCCCGACAACTCTCATGCAATCACTGACGCTGCTGCTCCTGTTTAACTATGCCTTATTATCTCATAAAAAGGTTTAGCTATATATGCCTTATAGTCATGGCTAGTCCTCCCGTTGTTATTTTCTTGTGTTGTATATTCATCATCAGTAAGTTTTTGTTGTTCTACTATGGTCAAATATGCTTTTCCTTCACAACAGTAATAACTTGTTTTGTAGTCAGTAATCACATGTACTGCTAAATCATCTTCTAATCACTACCAAGCTCTTGCTTGCAAGATATGATCTGCGGCCTGAGCCAATATCTTCTTATATGTAATGTGATACTCATGCTGAAATGTATTCCTTTGAGTAGGTTTCATTTGGATTTTGACTATTTACTTGGTAAATTTTTGTTATCTATGTCCAAAATGTCCTCAGTTATTTCTATTTTTCATCACAATAATTAAGACACACTCCAGCTTTTTGGATCCATACATCGACGTTGGCCTCCAACAGATCCATCTGTATTTGGTGAGCGCTCATGGTTGTTGGTGTGCTCGCATGTGCGGTCCTTCAAATCTACATTTTTCTTTGTCAGTGACGGTTGCAGCTCTAGTGTGCTAACCCTTTGGGGCTTTAGCACGCCGACTTTCTAACTATCAATTACAATGGTGTGCAGCGTTTGAATGTGTGTATTGGTCTATTGGAGGCATCTTTATTGAATTGGTTTCAATTCCAATTCAGCGAGGAAACTGTAATAGACACGATTACGAATTCGTTTGTATAAGTGCATCTAGTGCCACCCCTAGTTGGTTTTGGAGTATTGACGACAAACGTGGTTGAGGGACTAATGTGTTTGTGAGAATTGCAGGATAACACAGGTAGTGTCCCTCATTGATTCGGTTTACCTACCAGAGATGACCCCTAAAAATGTGTGAAGACATTGAAGACAATGGTGGTTCGTGAAGACATTCACGATGAAGATTATGACATGTGAAGCTATTCACTTGAAGACTATGGAGTGCGAAGACATAGTTGTTTCGTAGTTTCCTTTTCTTCTTTATTGAGTCATAGGAACCACCGTACCGTTAAGTGGGGTCCAAGTGAACAAAGTCAGAGTGACTGATGTGATGCTCAACCAAATCCTGTGTCTTCGAGCGAAGACAATGAGAGCAAATCTTATCCAGTGTTGGATGAGCCAGCTTTGCTTGTAGCCCAAGCCAAGCTGCCGCGTGTGTTTGAAATCTGACCGTTGGACACGTGTCAGTTCCTTAGTGACCCAGGGTCATTTGGGACATATTAGGTCAGGTTGCCTCCTGGCTATAAATAGCCCACCCCCTACACCATAAATTGGTGGCTGTTCAGAGTTAGTGCACAGCTTTTGTCTTTTGAGAGCAACCCACCTCCGAAGCATTTGACAGAGAAATCCTTGCGAGGACAAAGACCAAAACATCCAGAGCCAAAGAGTGTTAGGCATCACTGAAGTCTTTCTGTACAAGTGAACTGAAGACTTGTTACACTTGAGGACTGTGAATCCTTCAGCCGGTTAGGCGTCGCATTCTGAGCATCCAAGAGTCATTGTGGATTGCCGGTGAACGAAGTCTGTAAAGGTTTGGAAGTCTACCTCGAAGACTTACCAGAGTGATTGAGCGAGGACTGGGTGTCCTTTGCTCAAGGGGAATAAGGTGAAGACACTGTCTTCTGAGTTAAATCTCAGCCTCCCTAACCAGACGTACAGTTGTCACAGCAACTGGAACTGGTCTACCAAATCCTTGTCTTCGTCAAGCTACTGGTTCTATATATCCTTTTCTCTCCTTACTTTACAGTTGTCTTCGTGAAGTCATTGCTTGTCTTTCTAATCTGTTTGACTTCACTCCTTGAAGACTAATATCTGTTTAGCTTCGTACTATCTTCCTTTCTGATCCTGTCTACATAGTTGCAGTTAGTCTTCATGCTTTCATTGGATTGTATGTTTGACTAATGCTTGCATAGTGTAGTTTTCATTTCGCTGCTTACTATATAGGTTCAGTTTATCTGTTTGTCTTCAAAGCCATCGTGTTTTGAAGACTTTCATAAAAATCGCCTATTCACCCCCCCCCCCTCCCTCTAGTCGATAACTAGAACTTTTAGTTTGTTTGGATGCTCATGGAATATCAAGGAGGTTTCAATACAAAATCATGTTTGGATGGCAAATTATGGCCTAGCAAACATCAAAAGGGACCTATGAGGTATGAGCAGATTACAAGATAGATTCTACACTATAGCAACAGGAAATGTACAAGATTAAGAAACGGTAACACGGTCACAAAAGGCTAGTATTCATGAGCAAAATGACTGTAAATACATGAAATTTTCTGCTAGGGCAGATTACAAGTAACTATCAGATAAATGTAAAAGAGTTACACTGCAGTAACATCAAAATTCAGATTTACAGGAGTTACACTGCAAGCACATCAAGATTTACAAGATTCAGATTTACAAGAGTCTGCAAAAAATGACCAGGAAGTGGCAGAACAGAGGGCGGATGAGGGGATCTGGTGGCTTCTTCAGTCGAGCGGGGGAGAAAAGACTCGCTCGAAATGTTTTTTTTTTTGCGGGAAGCATGAATACAGGCCAAATCGGAGGGGTTGGGCTCCGCCTCGGCGCGTGGGGTTGATTTCGTCGCTGTATTCGATCGATTACAGACCGTTGTTTCCGTTGGCATGCCAAACACTTGATATTCTTTTTGCGGGAAGCCAAACACCTGAATTAATGGTTTGGGAATACGAAAACCAATTCGGGACCCTAATACAGACATCCAAACGCAGCTCCGATGGAAGAGGAGTGATAACGGCGGGTCGGTGGCTCACCTTTGGCTTGCTATGGTCTTTGTAGTTGTCGCTAGATTGTACATGGGTCTGGTTGTAATTGTTATTACTTCTATGAATTCATGTACTATTGATACATCATAGTATATCACATGAATTTCTTAAACACATGCCTAATGTTTTCAATGCTCGGTGTACATTTTCAGTACACAAGTTATGCATTTTTTGATACACATTGTATATTTCTCCTATACATGATTTATTTATTTTTCTTAAAAATATGTTATGGACACTTTTTCAATACATGGTCAGCATCTTTTCAAAAGTTAATGAACAACTTTTTATGGTAATAAACATATTTTTGAAAAAGTGCACAATTTTTTTAAATACATGATTAACATTTTAAGTGTACATGTAAAACATTTTTAATACACGATGTACATATTCACCAAACGTTGTCCCGCTTCGGCAGGCGCTTCCAGCTTCCAAGGTCGATCCAAGGTAAATCCAACTCGAAGTTGCATTTCACCACCACAATCTCTTTTGGTCGACTAGTCTTAATTTGGTGCTGGTTCTTCCTTGGTTTGTTTGTTTCTGTCAAAAAAAATCTAAACCCTTGATAATTTTCATTGAACGAGCACACTATATATAATCCTTCACTTTAGCCATATGTCAGGCGACTGATTTTTTCATTTTGGGTCAGTCAAAATTGTAACACTTGATTTGAGGTGCTTTCTGATACGTGTGGAAGCTCAGCATCGGTGTGACTTACCCGTATTATTTGTCCAGTCGATTTCTTGTATTTTCTTGTGAGTGCATGATGTCCTCTTTCATGCATGCATATCTCCAACTCACGGCTCTTGCACGAACATGGATGGATGGATGGATGGATCGAATGCATGCCAAGTTTAGTCTCTCTCTCTCTTTGTGCATGCGTTTCTTTTCCTTGTGTTTTATGTCTGCTTCATTTTTTTGTTTTTTTAGTCAAGTTTTTTTTTCTTTTTCTTGATGTGTATCTTTGGATACTGAGTGTGTGTAAATATGTACACGCAACCTCTATAGAAATATTGCTATAAATTATACTAGAGTGTGGAAATGTCGCTATTATATATTTATTTTTATCTATTATAAATAGTGCATTTTTTGTGCTAATTGCATGGAAGTTTTTTGTTTTAAGTTTTTTTATTTTCTTTCATTTTTAATGGTAATACCTAGAAAAATATTTTATTTTTTCTTACAAAATGTCATTTATTATTATTATTTTTGTTTGTAAGTATGCACAAATGTAGTAAAAGAATATGTGTGTAAATTATACTAGATTCTGAAAAATTGCACTATTATATGTGTATCCTTGCGTATTACAAAAAGTGCAATTTTAGTGCAAAATTGTGTGCAAGTTTTTTTGTTTTCTTTGTTCTTAAAGTGTAAAACCAATGCAACTAAGTTATTTTTCCTTAGATTTTTTTATTTTTTATCTTCTTAAAGGGTAATACCAATGCCACTAATTCATTATTTTAAAGAAAAACTTCATTATTAGTTTTATTTAGTTTTACTTTTTATTTCATTTGTTTCTTTTTAAAGGGTAAACCAGGGTCACTAATTCATTCCTTCTTAGTAAACTTCTCTTTTTTTGGCAAAAAGTACACTATTTATATGCTTATCCTTGTATATTATAAAAATGCACAGTTTCTATGTAATTTTGTGCAATTCTTGAAGCCTGGTACCCATTGCCTCTTTTCCTTATGTTTCTATTCTTTCTTTTTTTTTGCTTTGTTTTTCCTCTCTTTTGTGTTTTTTTTTGATATGGGTATTTGTGTGGTGCTGGATGATTGTAAATGTATACACACAAGTACTCCCTCCGTCCTGAAATACTTGTCGGAGAAATGCATAAAAATGGATGTATATAGAACTAAAATACGTCTAGATACATCCATTACTCCGACAAGTACTTCCGGACGGAGGGAGTACTATACAGTATGTGTGTAAATTTCTTATATGCTTATTCTTTACATATCACAAAAAAAATGTAATTTTCAATGTGTAGATGTGTCCAAGTTTTTGAAAGATTTTGTTTCATTTTCTTTCTTCTTAAAGGGTAATACCAATGCCACTAATACATTCTTGCTTAGAAAAATTAATGATTTTGATTTACTTTTAGTTATTTCATTTTCTTCCTTCTTTAAGGGTAATACCAATGCCAGTAATTTATTTCTTCCTTGAAAATTTCTTTTTTGCAGAAATTTCAGTATTATATGCTTAATTTTGCATATTATAAAAATGCACAATTTTTGTGCAAATTGTGTGCAATTTTTTTCCATATTGTTTTTGCTTTCTTTCTTCATAAAGGTTAATACCAATGTCACTAATTCATTTTTCTTATAAGCTTCATTATTTTGAGTTTGTTCATTGTTCTTATTTAAGGGTAATACCAATGCCACAAATTTATTCGTTGTCAAAAAACTTCTATTTCCTCGCAAAATTTCCACTGTTATATGTTTATTTTACATATAATGAAAATGCACAATTTCCATGTAAATTGCGTGCAAATTTTTAAAAAAAATTGTATTGATTTTTTCTTAGAAAAAATCATGTTTTTTGACTAACACTATTTTTTCCATTTATTCTTTAAGGTGACACTACCACAAATCCAAACTTTAGGCAACCGTCCCTTTTCTTCGTTTGGTTATTGGTTAACAACTCACAGTAATTAAAACTATGGTAATTAATAAAACTGTGGTATTCTAAGAATATTTAGAAAATATTTTGCTACCAAACATGCCATTAGTTATATATGATAGTGGGAATTTGTGTGGTGGAAGTAAGCAACGTCTCACTGTAAAGATGATTGGTTGCAATCTCTTTGTAGGTGTAGCATTCTTTGAGAAGCACTCCCGACCATTTAGATAATTTTGACCAACGAGATGGGAGCCGTTCGTATGAGCGTTGATAGCGTGTGTGGTCGTGTATGCAGGTAGCTAACCGCCCAACTTGCTACGTGTCGAGAATACACGTAGCTACCTTAAACTGTCGATGACTTAGAAAACAACTAATTGTCAATTAGGAAAAGTATTGTTCAATCAATTTTTTCAGTTAACTGACACATAGGTGCTCTGATAGTGCTACATTATTTGTACATTCAATTTCCGGCTGCCCAAGCGTAGTGTGTGTGAGGCGAAACAGTTGAAGGAATCAAGGAACAAACCTGGAACTGCACAGACTGGAGCCATGCATGACCGGCAGCAATTAGTCTAGAGCGATGTACCTAATGCTGCTGTAGTGCACGTTCTGCAGTAATCAACGAAGCCCCGTCGGGCAAGGCAGACTGCATGCACATAATCAGGGGCCGAGCTGGGCCCCGGGCACCCAGGGCCCAGGCCCGGGGCGTGGGAATTTTGCCCAGGTATATATACATTGATTTTTCTATGGGCCCGGGGTTCAACCTTATTCAAAGAAGGCCCAAAAGCCTGGACGAGGCTGGTTCACTAGACCCGAGAATGGGACCTCCTATATGCCGCTCTTTGCGGCAAGTAGTCGCCCAATCGCATAGGGGGTAATCTACTTGGGCCGGCCCATTGCGGTGCGAAGGTAAAAATCGCATAAAAGGTTTGCGTTACGTTGGGATAGATCCTGCGATGGCGCGCTGCAGAGTCCTCGATCAAAGCCACTAGGACGAGACTACTCCTGCGCCTAACATGCAACGCGAAACTAGAAGAGCTATCGAAGCATCAAAGTTAACTCTCGTTGAAAAAATATCACGAACAAATTTTGAAATTTTCTGAAATTGTGAAATCATCTTGAATTTCACAGACTTTTTCAAAAACATGAACATTTTTAAATTTTGAACAAAATCTGGAAACATGAACAATTTTTGAGAGCACTAACAATTTAAAAAAATAAGAAAAACTTTTGAAATTGAGAACAATTTTGAAATTCCCGACAAAATGTGAAATTGTTAACATTTTTTTAATACGTGAAAGACTTTTGAAAACCGGACATTTTTTGAAAACTTTGAACATTTGTTACAAAACACGAACAATTTTTTGAACTTAAAAATCCATACATTGTTTGGAGACACAAACAAATTATGATTTTTTTTTTGAACACTTTTGGAATTTGTGAACACAATTTGATAATTAGAATCAATTTCTGAAAGCCCGAACATTTTTATAAATGCGAGAACAAATTAAGACTTAATACTGTATGAAAAATACCCTTTACAATTTTCCAAATTTTTAACGTACGATTTTGTTTTCACAACAGCAAACAATTTTATGATATCACGTACAAATTTTGGATTTTTAACATTTTCAGAATTTGTGAACAATTTTCTAAAGCACGAACATTTTTCTAAATTCGAGAACAAATTTTGAAATAGAGAACAATTTCGAAAATCCCGAAAAATTTGGAAGCACAAACATTTTTGAATACGTGAACAAATATTTGAAATCCAAACTTTTTTTGAAATCTTTGAACAAATTTTGTAAAATACAAACATTTTTACAAAAAATGCAGCATTTTACTTGAAAATATCCTGGCATTTCTTGGATAGGCAAACAAATTTCACATATTTTGAACATTTTTTAATTTTGTACCTTTTGAAAATTTGTTGCAAAAACGCGAACATTTTTTTTGAAGGACGAGTGTTTTTAAACAGGATCATTTTTTGAACAATTTTTTTGAAAATGGGAACATTTTGAAATTCCGAACAAATTTTAAAAGTCAAACATTATATGAAGCTCCCCGATTTGTTTTGAATTTATGAACAAATTTTGAAAACAAGAACATTTTTTGTAATTGTGAACAAAATTTTGAAACCACAAACATTTTTTGAAATTCCGAACATTTTTTGAAACACGAACATTTTTTGAATTTGTGAACAAATTTTAAAAAGAATATTTTTTGAAATTCCGAACAAATATTTGAAATTTTTTAACAAGTTCGAAAGGAAAAATAAACTTGAAAAAGAAAAAAGGAAAAAAGAAAATTTAAAATTTAAAACGAATAAGTTTAGAAATTCATGAACATTTTTTGAAAATGTTGAACAATTTTTGAAACAGAAACATTTTTTGAAATCACGAACATTTCTTTAAAAGTTGTCAAAAATTTGAACAAAAACGTTCTGAACAATTTTGTTAACACAAAAATATTTTTTGAAAATTCCGAACATTGTTTGATAAATGCATACAGTTTTGGAATTTATGAACAAATTTGAAAACACGAACAGTTTTCAAATTTTGAACATTTATGTAAAATCGCGAACATATTTTGGAAAGAGAAAACATAAACTTGAAAAAAGAAAAAGAAAAGAAAAGAAAAAGAAACAGAAATATAAAAAGAAAGGAAAAGAAAAAACCGGTTCAGAAAACTTCTAGAAGGTTACCAAAACCGGAAAAAAACAGCTGGGAACCTCTAGAAGGTTCCGAAAACCGGGAGCGCTGGAACAGTTAAATGGGCCGGCCCGTTGCATCGCTGCTCGGTCGCTCGCCTGTGCGAAGCTTCGGTAGTTTGACGCAACGAGCGGCATATAGGATTTTCCCCCGAGAATCAAGCAACGCATGCACGACCTTTTGATCTCAAAAAAACAAATCGCACGCACAACCGGCTCGCCTCCAACCTCGCGCGCCGCCTCCCTGCTCGCCGTCGCCGTGGTGCCGTCGTCCAGGCACAGGCTGCCGTCGCCGTGGTGCCGTCCACCGACCGGCGACCGGCGACCAGTGACATCTGGTCCCCCACTTCCCCAGGAAGGACCCTCATCCCCTGATCCTGTACCAGGCGGTCCTGCTCCACCCCTGTGTTCGCCGTTCTGTGTATGAACTAAATTTAATTGGAAAAAAATGTTTGTGCATGTATTCTGTATTCAGATAGATATGCAGGGTATTGTTGAACTCAAATTGATGCATTTTCTAATTCCATTTTAAGTTGTAGAAATTGAAGATGAAGATACAGTATATTTTTTTACCCGTGCCTGCAATGGGGTTGTCTACGCCTAGCATTTCAGATGAAGAGAATCAAGCGGCTGAGGGACTGAATCAAGACCGCAAACCGACATACTCCCTCCGTTCCGACTTACTTGTCTTGGATTTGTCTAGATACGGATGTATCTAGACTCATTTTAGTGCTAGATACATCCGTATATAGACAAATCCAAGACAAGTAATTCGGAACGGAGGGAGTACATTTGATCAAGTTAGGGGAGGCGCCAATGAGGTAATCAACTGATTTGGTAATTTTTTTTGTATCCCGTATTATTATATGTACTTTGGTCATGTTTTATCTACTTTGTTCGATGGTTGAGCATTGAGTAACATTCTTGATTTATGGAGCGATTGAACTTTATTCTGTATAGTTTTTGCATGAGGTGTATTTAAAAATGGCATGAGATATCTTTGGGTAGTTACAAGTGCCAAATATTATCCATATTGCTGGAAAAAAATTAGCCCGGGGTTTGCTTAATTCCTGGCTCCGCCACTGCACATAATGGATCATCGGCCAGCCGTGCACTGCTCCGGGAGCGTCAGCTCTTCCAACCTGGCGCCACACTGCCGCTGAAGACGTACGGTTATCGACTGAAGTAATTTTGTGGTCAGTCGACTGGCCCAGATTATATTTTTTGAGTCGAGTGGTCTCTAGACTCTAGCCAGTCCCATAATCCTTTGTATGTACTACGTAGTACTAACTAGCGAACCGCCGCCGCGCCCGTTAATAGGGAGATATTGTACGTGTTGGTTTATTTTGCATGTACATTTTTTTCATCGTTCTGTAATTAAAAGGAAAAACTGAATTGCAACCATCACACAAGTTTATTGAAGAGAAAAGGCTTGCATTCATAATTAACTTACAGACGGCATACAACTTGGATGAAAAGAGCACACTATTACATTATGGAGAAGATTCACTTATTGTAACTGAACACAACGTGCTGAAAGAAAACTAAAACGACGGGAACTTGCATGATGGGAAGATACACAAGACAGCAGAAGAGCTCAAGCGTGAGTACAGACGGCATTGGAGTTTCAATTAAATCATTCTGGAATACCCACCCATGGTGTTAGGACCAATTATGAAATGATAGAGCGCCATTGCGAAGAAGTCGTGTCATAGGTGGGCAGCTACCTGTGTAACTGATGATACGGTCTTTAGTAAATGGGCGCTGCGGATGCGTACGAAGCTTGGACGTGGACACTTCCTCTCTATATACAATTCCCCCAATATATATATAAGCAAAATGATATAAAAGGTTCGCCAAAAGATCAAACTCTCTATGTACAATCCTCTCAATATGTAATCAAAATGATACAAAAGGTTCACCAAAAATCAAACAGCCTGCCGGTGAAGGATCATTGTTGTTGGCTGCTGGGGAGCTTTGAAGATGGTTTTCAACTTGGAAAATAAATGGTAGAATTGGCCTGACCATATTAGCAGAGTGTACCCCTTCATCATTGACCCCATACATTTCAAGTACTACTTCTACAGGCTCAAGTGAAAGCACTGGTACATGATCACTTGTACCATTTGCTCAGGAAGTTTTTCCAAGAAATGGTGATCGGGTCCACCAGAAACCAACTATCCACTAAGAAATAGGACCCTAGTCGTTCTGCTGACCATGGGAAGTCTGAGAACTACTCCCCTCATGGACATTGATCAGGTGTCTTATATTACCTAAAGCAAAACCCATTGATGAGGAAAGCACAATTATTTGAAACAACAAAATGTAACCATGTAGACCAGGATAACATTGACCAACAACTGAAGACCCATCAAAGAATGTCATGCAAAACGTAGTGCTAACTCAGCTATGTGAAGCGTAGTAAGATCATAGGGTACAGGTGATTGTTTCATAGAGTTTTAAGGTGCAACTATTAATATTTGAAAATTATACACGGTTAATATAGTTAAGACATTTTAGGTACAAAAATTACAATAATCCGAACATTGAGTAACCAAGATTGTGGACCATATGTGATTGAGTGGTAGCACAAAGCTTGCATCTTGGTTGTTCCTTCTCTCCCTTCTCTGTTTTACTCTCTCACGAACATTCCGAATTTTTAACATTTGCATGTAGTTTCTGAACTGAACTTCGTGTAGGTAGACCATCTCATTGTTGCCTATTCTAGTTGTGTACAACATAAGCAAGAATTGTACTAACTTTAGTACAAAATTGTACCAAGGTTGAGACACTTACTTTAAGACAGAGGGAGTATTACAATACAGTCAGATCTAAGAACCGATCTCCTGCATTACACTCTCATCAAAACAGCCGCATCCTTCCATGATCAAAATCTCATTGCCTATAAACAAATAGTTCAGTTAGTACAGTAGCAAATGAGTTCTTACCTTCCTGGGCAACTATGATGCAAACTTGTTAGGTTTGCCTTCATATGCAACTCCGCTGCTCCATTCATCTTTGGAACTGCTAATCTAGTTCTGGTTTTCATCAGATTGCATCAAGCTCTCGTGACAGTTACACAACCTATGGGATTCTTCCAGGTTAGATCAGCAATAACTTCACGCCATGCACCCTTTGAAGGGAAGAAAACTGACCAACCTGAAATTGAAAAGCTACAATTTTTTTCCAATAATGTGCAGTAAAAATCCATCTATCTCGTGCGTCCAGAGGGGCTTCTTTTTTACAATTTTTCTCATCTTCACCCTACAATAAAATTCTGTCACAGTTAGGAAACAATACTTTCCAAATTTTTATTTTCTAAAAAAGAAAGAAAATAGCTACAAACGCAGAGAAAAATAGAAAATATCCAATCAGATTAGTTATTCGGCAATAAAAATATCTTGCCTGGTATGTGGTGGGCGAAGGGGTTTCCTAACCAAGTTAAATCGACAATATGGCACCAGCACCTCAGAAAATCATTTGCATAGTTTTGAGAACCTTGCTCCGAAGCATTACCTGTTCTGCATGTACAACGATCATTCGATCAATATGACTTCATGTGCACGATTGGAGTCTTTTAGGTACATCTCATATAAAAATCAAGTTCTTATACCAGCTTCTCAGTAACAGATTAGCTCATTGAGAACAGCAAAAAGTGGAATAAATAAGTAAAACACTAATGCTTACCAGTATTGTGATGTCACTCAGTCCTCTATGCTGGTTGGGTGGTAAATCAAATAGACGCTGGTTTTGCTGGAGCTTAAAATCCACTGAACTTACAACATCCAAACAAGGCTCACCCTGGACCGACAAGATTACCTTCTATTTTTCTGTAGCCTGCCCAGGTTGAAGAAAGTTTAAATGAGGATAAATGAAGCATGACCTGTTCAGTATATGAAGCAGTACCAGTTCAGTATATTCTACAAGGATACACATTCAAGAGCCGTGAGGATAACACTTTTAAGCCTACTGCAAAAAAAATAAAAATTCTTCAGCATCAAAACCATGCAAATTAATGGTGGATACACCAACTAACTTGGCCAACCATATCTATTGTAGGGCTTGGAACTATTTAAATTAAAGCCAAAAACATGTCTAAACAGCGATAAGAAAAAACTAATCAAGATTATCATTTCCAGGCTGTAGAACTGCAACTAAAAACAGCTGGTGTACAACTTCGTCAGAATTTAAAAGAAGCATGGTTGATTAATTAGTGAAGATGGACTAACTATGGGCACCCACAACCTCAAGTATGCGCCCAGGTCAATAGAAGCAAACACGGATACACGCACCCACCACGCAGCACGCACACAAACACACTGAGACACGATACAACGGCAGAACGCGAGCCGTGCACACACGCTATGCAGCGGCAGCCCCCGCAAGCCGGAAGCATGCGACGCAGCGCATGGGGCGGTAGGACGCACGGCCAAGAGAGCGAGGGTGAGGCAGCCGCCATGCGAGCACTACGCTGAAGTTCACATGGAGGCAGGGCGACAGGGATCTGGAGCGCCTCCTAGCGTCGTTTTCGACGGGGCGCCGGCGGCCTGGCATGCATGAGGTCGACACGGCGAGCGCGAGCTGGGGTTGGATGGGATCCAGGCGCCAATGGGTCGGGCGAGCTCAAGGTCGAGAACACCGACGCCTCGGCCTCGGCGTCGACACGGCAGAAGCAGTCCCTTTTTGGAGTCCAGAGAGCTCAGGTCGTTGGATGCGCCGGCGCAGTCCTCTATGCAGCTCCTCGGCGACCGCGGCATTAGCATGTCCTAGCAGTAGACAGCGACCTGAGCGCTACCATCGCCGTCGCACACGGCAACGAAGTGTCGGCGGGAGGCGGAATGAGGTCACTGATTTGGTAGAAGTGGGGGACGACGACGATGGCCTCCTCCATCTCCGGGCAACGTCCGCAGAAGGACTCGAGACGCTTCCGCATGCGCCACCAGAGACCGTCGCGGTCTGGGCGGCCACAGCAGACAGGACGTGGAGAGGAGAGAGGGCGGTCCGACATCGGTGGAGGCGACGCTGTTACAGCCTAGCTTCTTGCAGCCGAGCACAGGCCTGTCGCGGCAGTCACGTCGTAGGCCTGCAATTGCACGCACGGGTTCTCCTCCGAGTATACCAGGACAACAATGAAACCACAGGCAATACCATAAAAGGAGAAGCAGCCTATTTAGACCCGCATAGCACGCAGAAGGACTCTAGAAAACACAAGAAAATCAACAACGGCAGACTCTAGAAAACACAAGAAAATCGGCACCGCCGTTGAATTTATTTGCATGTCTTCCACGTATTCATTTAAGCCTCAATACAACGCCTCCTTGTCGCTCTTGCATGGGCAACCAAAGCGGCACCGAGCGGCATGCACGGAAAACGACTATGCAACGCCTCCTTGTCGCTCTTGCATGGGCAACCAAAGCGGCACCGAGCGGCATGCACGGAAAACGATGACAAAAGAAAGCGACATAACAATTGGCCAACAGTGGCAGGAACAGAAAGCAACAGATCAACTGAACCAGCAGCAGGCGGAAGACGAACCGATGACCAATTGAAACACGCCGAAGCATCGAAGCAGAAACACATCAGCCTACCCCACATGCAGTGCAAAAAGCTAAGTCCACCAAGGCAATAGCCACACCAGTTCAAGAAATTTTAACCAAATAGCTGAATACACAAGCCATTTGAACACCACCAGGTATCAAAAAAAGGCAGGTGTCACAACCAACATTCACTATGGGTCATTTTCATACAAGTGGTTTAATCTCAAGGCAAAAACCTTGCCTGGAATAGAGGCTTGGGTATGTGGAAAATTTGGCATGCATGATATTCGGGTCATGGACAACTCCTTCGATCACTTCGATCCAAAGACCCCTGATTACTGCTGGGATGATGCATCGACTTTCTTCTACGACAACATGATAGCTCAGGTGTGGAGAGTCAACGCTCTCCTACTGGTGAACGCCAATCTTGATGGGGATCATGGCGGGTATCGGCGCCTACGGCCATCTCTTCATCTTCCTCGGCGCCACCACCTTGTTCTTGCCCATCGTCTCCTACGTTGTCTCCACCACGGGTGACCAGAGCACCATCGCCACTCCTTTCCATAGCCACATCCGCAGGCTAGACGAAATCGTAATAGGGAGATGCGATACTCCCTCCATTCCCTTATACAAGGCCACAAACTCAGATTACATGTATTCCCTTCATTTACTTATACAATGTCACTATGAAATATACATTTTGCATCTATACAAGGCCATCAACAGTAGTCGAAGCAAAATTAATGATACTCTCTCGTACTAACAACCTATTTAATGCTTTCATGCATGCAATCATAATGACAGTCACATACTTCACCCACTCAGTTTCCTTCCATGCATGTGACATATTAATGAACCCAATAAACGAAAAAGAAATGCTGACTTTCAAAGAAGACATTAAATTTTACATTCGTACTTATAATTTGAGTTTGTGGCCTTGTATATTAAAATGGAGGGAGTAGCAAGGTAAAATTGAATGACTGTTTTGCAAGCCAATTTTTTTTTTGTTAACCGGGATCAGTAATACACCGCATGCATGCAAAGAAGGAATGGGAAGGAAGTACTCTGTGTCATTATGGGAAGGAACATTTTTTCATACACGTTTAACATTTTTCAAATACGTAATTAACATTTTTAAACTAATATTTTATATAACCGATTTTTTCAACACATTTTACAATTTTTGTAGACGTCCGGAACATTTTTTTCCACAGGTTTACATTTTTCAAAAACAGCATTAACATTATTGAAAACTTTTTTTAAGTCTACTTTTTTCATACATGTTGTATATTGTTTGATATACATAATTAACACTTCCCAAATACACATTGTGTGTGTGTAAAAAAATTATATCTATATATTTTGATGCGTACGTTATTTCCATACACATCTTATATTTTTGCAAACATTAGGAATATTTTGGTATACACATTTAAATTTTTAAATACATGATTAACATTTTTTAATTCTGTATATATATTAATTTGAGTTTTAGATATATTTATAAAATTATATTATGAGCAAAAGTGAAAAAGGAAAAAAATCAAAAGTAAAAATACGATAAAAGGGGAAGAATCATAAAGGCGTGTTGTCCCTGCTGGCCCAGGCCATTCTCCACGGCTGCTAGAAAAGCGAGGTTTCCCCGTCTCTAGCTATAAGCGGCACATAAGGGGGGCCACTGTAGCACGAGATTTACAGCACAAACAAATATAATGGCTTCCTAAGTTAAACAGATAAAACAAATCGAATAGTCAAGAACTTAGATGTTGGATAAATAATCTAATCTAGATGAGAATTAGCAAATCCGGATTTTTTTTGTGTGTTTTTATAGTTTGTTCATAATTTCACGAATTATTCAAAAAGTAAAAACATATTTTCAATTTTTTTCAGAATTCCAAAATTTGTTCGTGCTTTTTTTAAACTGTTCAGAAATTTCTTTATATCGTATGTTTTAACAAATATTTAAAAAAAACTACAAATTGTTGTTCCACCGCTGGTGATAGTTCTTTAAAGTTTCGCGGCGTTCAGTAGTACGAACGACCCAGCTCCAGTGGCTATCGATAGCCATGTGCAGCGAGAGGTCTCGAGTTCAAATTGGGCCACCTTAGTTTGTGTGGCTTAATGTTGCCTCCGTATGTACAAAATAAATAATGCATCAGTTCGACGTTATTGAAGTGAATTGTTTTCAAAAAAATGCGACATTTATTTTTTCTAAGAAGTGAACATATTTTGGAATTTGTATTTTTTAAAGGATTCAGAATTTTATTTTAGAAAATTTTAAAACATGAACATTGTTAAGAATTTTATATTAACAATATATAATGAAGGATACTGAAATTACAAATAGCTGTTGGAATTTTTTATATTTTTTAAATGAACTTTAGATAAATCATAAATACCAATCAAATTTTGTAAAAAATATTAAAATTTGATGAACATTGATTCAAAAGCCATGAACATTTTCAAAAGAAATAAGAGACAACAAAAATAAAATAGAAAATGGAAATAAAACTAGAAGCAAACTCGTGGAAAAATACTAAACTGGGACATGACCGAAAGAACCACAAAAGTCCTTTCAAAAACCAACAACTATCGAGAAAACGTAAAAAAACAAAGTGTGCCCCTCCGTACCGACTGGGCCTGGCCCATAACGAATCGTTATTTGCGAATCCCGACAATTTGACGCAATGAACGTCGAATAGGATTGCCCATGTTTCCGCCCTAACCGGATGCGAAAAGTAGTGTTAAATGGCCCCTCAATATAAAAGCGGGTGTCAATCGATCGGTCTCGGGGATGAAGTAACTATCGTGCAATCACAATAAGTGATTTTTTCTCTTAAAAAAATCCAACCACTGATTGGTGTTCTCAATAAAGGAAAAAATCAATCAGGGATTGGTTTTTCTTTCATCAGTTCAATGATCTAATAAATGAATAACTCCGACCAACGCTGACATATAAATTGGCAAAGCTGTACTCTTTTTTATTTTTGCAAGTAGGCACGGCTGTACCCTTTTTGACAAGAGGATCCGTACATCCTCACTGTCACATCCTATTGGCCCGTGCCTCTGCATGCTGCTTTCAGTGAACTTTCACCCTTTATTTGCAATGATAGCTTCTTCAATGTAGTACCTCTCGTGCTGAACACTAGTCCTATCCCTTTGCCCAATGAGCGCTGCTACGCAGATGACGATGCGCGAACGATTTGTGCACGACGCTGCACATCAGGTCGTCCATGCATATCATCGAAGTCCAGTGAACGGCCGGATGTGGCATCGTCCAACTGTCGTGCGATAGATCCATCGTCTACACAGCATTTTCGTTGCCCAATCTAACATCGCCATTTACTCGGTCTATCAACTTTTGTCCTGATAAAAACGCCATTCCAAATCAAGCAAAAAGTGCAGCACAGAGGGGAAAGCTATTCCATGTAGTACTCCAATTCGTTTTATGCCCGGGCTTGGACAATCAGCCACCAATCGCCATTGAAAGTTGGGTATATAAAGCCGTGCTGGTACGACGCATCGTCGTTAACAAGATTAGTTAGTTAGGCTGTGACAGTGTCATCATCCAATCAGCGATTCTTTGAGCTATTTTTTGTCTCAAACAATTTTCAATCAGTGACTGATGTTCTCAAAAAAAATTCTCAAACAATAATTTTGTGATTGGTTTTCAATGATCTGATAAATGGATAACTCCGACCAACGCGGGCAAATAAATTGGCACAGCTGTACCCTTTTTGACAAGAGGATCAGTACATCCTCACTGTCACAGCCTATTGGCCCATTCCTCTCCATGCTGCTTTCAGTGAACTTTCTCTCTTTATTTGCAATGATAGCTTCTTCCCTAGTACCTCTCGTGCTGAACACTAATCCACCACCAAATCTTGAAGATTTGGACACTGATCCTAACCCCTTTGCCCAATCTAACCTCGCCATTTACCCGGTCTATCAACTTTTGTTCTAATAAAAACGCCATTCCAAATTAAGCAAAAAAGTGCAGCACAAGAACAAAACCAGTCCATGTACTCGCTGCTCTTTTATGCCCGTGCTGGTAGTGGTAGTAGTACGACGCATCGTCGTTAACAAGATTAGTTAGTTAGGGGTTACATGGTGACACTTTAGCAGATTGATCAGGACCCCTTGGCCAGCCAGCCACCTACTATATATTGCATCTACTTTGATAAGTGGTTGGGAGAGAGGTGAGAGCTCTGACTAATCAAGCTCTCCAATTCGATCCACGTCACGCATCGTGTGCACATGATTATTTCTTTGATACGCCGTTTCTTCGTTCGGTTCCTATAGTTGCCAGGATAACATCATTTTGGAACTAGCTATGTCATGCTCACCAATGTATGACGTCGTTTACAAATGTGAAGAAATATTATTTTTTTAATACAGTGAGGACGCAAACGCTCATACATAGGCATATACAATCCCCTTATAAGCACCTCCGAGAGACTGAGCCGATACATCATTTTGAGATTGACGAAGTCGCCATAGACGTCTTCGTGGTCGACGGGAACATTTCTTCCCACCGCATGCATATCGCCAGAAGGCCTAAAATAAATTCAGGAAAATATGACCATCAATACCAAGTCTAGGACTGCATGCATTATTCTGATGCGGAGGCCGAGGGTGATCATCCTTTTCAAAAAAATTTAAGTCTAGGACTTGAACCCTCGTGGGTTGCCTCCATCACAAGAAACCTAACCATCTGAGTTATGCGCAATTTGCAAGAAATTATAATTTTAGTTCCTTTGCGGTTGTCAAAGTCTAAACTTGGTCTTTTTTTTAGGAGAAACCATATTTACTCCACGAAAACTAGTAAAGTATTACCTCTGTCCCAAATTGCTTGTTTAGATTTGTGTAGATATGGATGTATCTAAACCTAAAACGTGTCTAGATACATGATTTTCTAGAAAAATGTGAGACAAATAATTAAGGACGGATGGAGTACTTTATAATTTTAACAATACAAAAGAAGCATACATGTTATTATTTGTAAGGGAACAATTATTATTTACCGGCGGAACGTTCATACATTATCATACAATCATATTTTTCAATAATTGGCTATAATTAATGTTGTTGATTTTTCTAAAATCAAGCTATTTTATTTTTTATTTAAGTTTTCCTAAAAAAAACTGGTCTATCTTGTCAACAAAAATGTGATATGTGCAAAAGGGCTACTAATCATCATTAAAGCTATTTGAATGCAATTTTTGTTGTGCATACATCCGACAGACAAATGAAACTCTTATACATTAGTTGAGACCAAATTTATACTTCAGATTTTTTTTGCCAAAAGGCTGAAGACCATTAATTAAAGTCGATCAATCCTTACAAAGGATAATCTTACATAAATTATAAATGACACATAGGTCCTTGGGGAGATCGACATCGTCTTCCTCCCGTGCTCGCTGATGGTGCATTGTGAGCGAAGCTCCATGCGGCCTCTAGACATTCGAAACACCATCGGATCCAGGGAAATATTGTTGATGCAACGACTAGGAATTGTCAGTCGGAACCAAAAGATACCATCAACAATGATTTAAAACACAGTTCACCGTCCCAGAGAAGGTGCTAAAGAAGAATTAATGACCACCTCCACTAGCCAGACAGATCTAGGGAGGCCTAAGTGTCCCCATGGCACTGAAGTTGGTCAAACGTTGCCGCTCACTGATGGGAGAAAGATCCAAAGGACCAAGACATGAAGCGACGCCGTCCACTTCACTGGAAGATGCCTTCAAAGACCACATGTACTCCCTCCGTCCGAAAATACTTGTCATTAAAATGAATAAAAGGAGATGTATCTAGATGTATTTTAGTTCTAGATACACCCCTTTTTGTCCATTTTGATGACAAGTTTTTTCGGACGGAGGGAGTATAACACAAAGACACAATTAGATCAACCACTCGAGAAGAGCAGTGACCAGACGATCCCCCGCCATCATGTGCGTCGATAACTAGGTGTACCAGGAGTCGAAATCGCAATCCGCACTTTGTCACCATGAACACCGCAATGTCGCATTTAGGGAACCAAATTCTAATCTTAAGAGACCCAACAACAAAAGTGCCGTAACACATATCTAGGGTCCTTACCCCTCTCGCAGCTGGAGTGGTAGCAAAGGAGAAGGGTACCCATGGCCTTAAGATTAGAATTTGGTTCGGTCGACCGAGATTGGCAGCAGCTTGTTACTAGAAGGTGTAGTGGTTAATCCTCCAGCTAGTTGGATCAGTGCAACCAATTTGATTAGTATATCAGATAACCAAGACATGTCGATACAAGAGAGGTGAGGAAACCAACATGATATTCTTGCAAGTTGCAGAACGGCATGGAGCATATGCAAGTGGTGTCTAGCGTTATTACTCCATTAAGTAACTAAGGCAGCCCATACCGCGGCTTGATTAGTGGTTAACCACATGTATGGCCCTTACCTGATACACATACTTGTTGATCGTATATGTGTATAGATCATAGACAGATTCTTGATTAGTTAGTAGATAGATTCTTAATTAGTTAATTAATTCCTCTTATCAAGGAACCGGCCGGTTGAGCTGAGGAGCCAGTCTGCCAGCTAGGCTGCTATTGTTTCCAATGCAAAGATGCTTAGACAATGTGTGAAGTGCATAAAAAGTCTTAGCAACTAAACTCCTTCATGCATAGATGCTTAGCTTTTTGTAGGTATGTTTTCTTCATTTAATTGTTTAGCAGCTAAACTCTCATGCGTAGTTGTTTTGCCGAGGTTCATGTGCTTGACATTCGTTTTTTTCTGGGGTAACCAAATTACTCTCTCGTCTCATTAATTACTTTGCCATGTCAGTTTTTTTATGCCTCTGTAGCATTCTTAGCACATGTACACCATAGAGCACAGGGAAGGCCCTAGAGCACTACTGTTTGCCTTGTCCCAATTACTGTTACTAACTCGTATAGTTAAATTAAGAGGACACATCAAGTGAGCATTCGTATGGTTTTTCATTTGTGGGCTTATGCAAATTGTATTACAATTCAAAATCAACAACAAATTATATAGAGCCCAAATAGATTCGGGAAACTGTTTCAAACATTAAAAAAATGCATTGCTTTGAAACTGAATGTGCAAGTCAAAATTTGTTTTTACCCGTGTGTTCCTCTTGACCAGTCTTCCAAACTAGATCTCGCGTGAGCATATTCCGAAGACTTTTTTTGAAATCAACTTTCAGTAATGAAAATTAAGTTTTGTGGTAAAAATTATTTTCTTGCTCAGACTGATCATCTACCACAACAAGTTAACCATTTATTATACATTATTTGGCAATGAAAAGCATGTTTCTGGAAAGTGCATGTGGAATCTAGTTTTACTGTAAACAAATACTAACTTATTGGTATGTGCTAGAAAAGGGAAAAAAAATACTTTATAGAAAGTGGAAATAAATTCTGAAGAAATTATATCCTCTACAAATTTCCATGGAATTCCATTGAACCAAAGAGGCCCTAAGCAGTAGAGCCAGTTGCAGCCAGCACAATCGGTTTGAGGATCAGATCATAGCTGTCAAGAAAAAAAGAAATATTTGAAGATCAGATAAGCAGGACCATATGGAGGATACGAAGGATGGGTGAGCAAACCAAGATGATGATACTAGTATATATCGGCTGCAAGTTGCGGAACCAACTGGAGCATGGCAGGCAGCAAAAGCATACAAACATATACTGGAGCTAGCTTTTGAACGTCGGATGCAGCAACACGTAGACCTAGGCACCAGCCGCTGTTAACTAAGCTAGTCCACATGCAAGCAAACAAGAAGCAGGCAGGCATGGCGCCGGCCGCGCGGCCTGATTAGTGGTTAACCACATGCATGGTCCTGACCTGATACAGGATATCCGTACTTGTTTGATCATATTGCCCAAAAGAAATAGAACTTGTCGACAATATGTGTGTATAGATATAAACAATTGACCAAAAGAATCTTATTTGTGGTTTTAGACGTCTCCCTCCCCCCTCCACCGGTGTAGCCCTTCTCTGATGACACGTGGAAATCCTAAACCGCACCGCCACCCTTCACTCCTCCTTCCCTCTCTTCTCGCCGCCACTTGAGAAGCCGCCGGCGAAGCCCACGCTGGCTCTGGGGAAGGTGGCAGTGAGGTGCTTCATTGGTTTCGTGGAGTAGCGTATCTGGCCATTTGGGGGCGGAGCAGCTCCGAGGCGTCGATTGCGGCATGGTTTCCCATCGCACGGCGGTGCGGCTAGCGTGAGCAGCACGGAGGCGTTCCCTACTATGTGTATTGGCCGAAGAGAAATCCCTGCTCGGTGCCCTGCTGATGCGATCAAATATGACACTTGTCGGCATCGTCTTCTCCGTGGAGGCATTGTCATGGCCATGTCAATTCCCTCCCCGTGCACATGGGGGGATGCTAGGTTTGATTCCTCAGGCCATGTAGTGGCAGTTGCACGGTGTCATCCTCTCCTTGGAGGCGCTGCCTAGGTGCTCATGGAGTCTACCTTAGAGGAAGATGGTGTTGGTTACCTCGCCAGCTTCAGCGGCGAGGCTTGGCTGGTGTGTTGCTTTGGTTGTTGTGGCGTGCATGTGCCTATGGGGCGCAATATGTACTTCGTCATCGACACCTTTTGCATGGCGTCTTCGTCGGGCCCGTCCACTTGGCGATTCTCTTCGGAAAGGCTTTGAGGGTGCGTTGATTTAGTGTGGCTCGATGTCATCTTTGGCTGTGACGCGGGTCTTGGCCCTCCGCATCCTCTCTCTTCGTCATTTGCGGCTTGAGGTTGGACAAGGCGGGTTTTTGCATCATTGTGGTCGTGGGTCTTTGGTGTGGTGTGATTGCTATCCCCTCCGATTAGGGTTGTGCCATTGTACGTCGAAAGGCGTTGTGTCTCGACGAATTTGATACGCCTCCGCACGGTACACTAGTAGAAAAGGGGGCATTTGTCCCGGTTCGTAAGGGCCTTTAGCCCCGGTTCATGAACCGGGACTAATGGGTCGTTACTAATACCTCCCCCCTTTAGTCCCGGTTCTAACACGAACCGGGACAGATGGTCCTCCACATGTCCGGTGCGCCGAGCCCAGGCAGGGGGGCCTTTGGTCCCGGTTGGTGGCACCAACCGGGACCAAAAGGCGATGTTTTTCTTTTTTTAAAAGAAAAAGTGGGTGCTTTAGGGGTTTTGGGTGTTATTTTTAGGTTGTTATTAGCTAGCTAATAGAGAGGAGTGTCCTCTCTTATATCTTCGTCCTTGGTTTACCAACGCTGCTGCTATGTTCATTTCACCTGCTGATATAATAACTCATGCATGCTCGCATCATACATCATTATATATAATAACAAGTCCTACTAATCATGCATCATCATACAACTTCTACTCGTTATTAATAATAAGTCATACGATCATCATCCTCATAGTCATCGAACCCTAACCCTACATAATTGTTCTTAGCACATGATCATCAGTATCAGGTAGGACCTAAACACACTTAAGGTAAAATAGCATAAAATAATATAGACCTGACTCTCCATTATGAAGAATGGACATCACCATGTCTCCAATTCTTGCGCTTCGCTGCCTTTTGCTTCCAAGAAGCTCCTTACAACTGTCCATACATTTTTTTCCATTCTTTGATTGTCATGTCTCCACTTCTTTTAGAAACCCGGTATGGACAGTTCAGATTCGTAGGAAGACCTGGTTGTATGTTCAAAACATGAAGGCTACCGTGCGTATACATCAGATGAGGCACACAATCATTTGGGGTTATCTGTTGAAAAACATAGTAATAACTTCGTAGTTAGCAATGATGTACTAGTTTTAGAAGTGTGCAAAAAGATGCACGGATGTCGTAATAGTAAAAAAAATTACCAGGGTATCTCCATGGTAGTTACCGTAGTTCAACACGTGCACTAGTGGCACGTATTGACAATAATGTTGAGGAGTTCGATTGTAGACATTGTAATTCTCAAGATCAGTACAAAATGCGATCAGATGATTTTTCTCCCTATAAGTTAATTCGAAGCCATCGGTGTAGTGGGTTTTGTCTACCATCTTCCGCACATTCTTTGAAGAATGAAAATAAGCTATCAATGGAAATAAGATGTCAATTATTTTGAAATAAACAATATAAATTACTTAATAACTATGTTAAGATCACATGGGGGAAAAATTGAAGGTGTATCCACAAGGACCCAAATCGAAGGTCTGTCTTGCTCGATTGTAGGATCACCAAGATCCATGGTGACAAGCATACCCTCATCAAAACCATACATCTTGCAAAGTGCTTCCCAATTTTTGCAACCAAAATGGGTTACACTCTCAGCATTGTACAAATTTACTTGAAAATCCACACCATGATGGGTCCTTAGGAGAATTTTTTTGGTTTCCATATGTAAGGGCATATTTATCCCCAAGATATTTTGGTGATTGATGACAATGCTTGTGCGGACTAATCGTGTGCGTTAAGTTCTTTCAGAGATTTATCCTTTGGCACGAGACGATTATCTCCCCTCGGTGTTTTATTCAAGACGGTGTAGCTCCTTCGTTTCGTGTTGGTGGACTAGTTTCGTAGGAGTCACCGTACTATCAAGAGAGGATCCGCTTTGGTAAGACTAGGGTGGAATCAACACGTACACATCCATATCACACCCGTCGTTTTCTTTCCGCTACATTGGAGCTGCCGTTTTCCTCTAAGTGCGTTGTTCTGCCCCAGCGGTAGTACCGCGATCCACAGCGGTAGTACCGCTGAAGCTCCCCAGCGGTAGTACCGCTCTCCGAACGGTAGTACCGCTTGGGGTCTTCGGCCGTAGTACCGCAGTGCTTCCGGGCTACTGCCGCCTCGATTCAAGAACGATGTTTTTTGTGTCGGGTTTTGCGGTACTAAGGGCGGTAGTAGTGGCGGTAGTACCGCTCCTAGCGGTAGTACCGCGCCTACCCCCACGGTAGTACCGCCCTGGGGTCAGGGCCCTGTCAGCGCGGCAGTACTGCTGGGTATGAGCGGTAGTACCGCCCAGAGCGGTAGCACCGCCATTCCCTAGCGGTAGTACCGCTCTGTGCGGGGCTGCTTAGTGGAATAATGGTTGGATTGATCCCCCCTCTATATAAAGGGGTCTTCTTCCCCAAAGTTGACCTACCTCTTTCCCCCAAAGCTCCATTGTTGCTCCAAGCTCCATTTTCGCCCGATCTCTCTCCCTAGCCAATCAAACTTGTTGATTTGCTCGGGATTGGTTGAGAAGGCCCAGATCTACACTTCCACCAAGAGAAATTTGATTCCCCCCACTTATCCCTTGCGGATCTTGTTACTCTTGGGTGTTGAGCACCCTAGACGGTTGAGGTCACCTCGAAGCCATACTCCATTGTGGTGAAGCTTCGTGGTGTTGTTGGGAGCCTCCAAGTGTTGTGGAGATAGCCCCAATCTTGTTTGTAAAGGTCCGGTTGCCGCCTTCAAGGGCTCCAATAGTGGAATCACGGCATCTCGCATTGTGTGAGGGCGTGAGGAGATTACGGTGGCCCTAGTGGCTTCTTGGGGAGCATTGTGCCTCCACACCGCTCTAACGGAGACGTACTTCCCCTTAAAAGGAAGGAACTTCGGTAACACATCCTCGTCTCCACCGGCTCCACTCTTGGTTATCTTGTGCCTTTACTTTTGCAAGCTTACTTGAGTTGTATCTATTGCTTGCTAGTGTGCTTATTGTCTTTGCATCATATAGGTTGTCCACGTAGTTGCACATCTAGACAACCTATTTCTTTGCAAGGTTTAAATTGTTAAAGAAAAGTCTAAAAATTGTTAGTTGCCTATTCACCCCCCCTCTAGTCAACCATATAGATCCTTTCAATTGGTATCAGAGCCTCGTCTCTTTATTAAGGACTTTGCCGTCCGAAGAGTATGGTTGACACCCACGACGGTGCGGAGGAGCACGCCGGTGTGAATCCCATCTCGTCTTCGGCCGAAGGGGGAACCTCGGTCTCACATGAGGAATTCAATGTGGCTTTAGACACATTGAAAACCTCCATGACAGCCGAGGTTAAAAGCATGTTTTCTGAATTCCTAGATGGACTTAAACTATCTACCTCGCCGATGAAAGTGGGTGATCCCACTAACAAGGTGACGGATGCTACCTCCGACAAGGGGGAAGCTAACAGTGAAAAGAGTCCGTCTACTAGTGGTAGAAATGGCACCGGCATCTTTGCCAATGTGGAACCCCCAGTGTATAGAGGACCGATCCCCTCTACTCATTTGAATCATGCCGGTCCTCCTCCTAAATATGTGAAAAATGAAGATTTTGACTCTTGGGTTTATCGCTTCAAGCGTCACTTAAAACATGTGAACACTAACCTTTGGAGAATTATTGAAGAAGGTTTTTATCCTCATGATCCAAGCAACTTCACCCCTCGAGAAGAAGTGGACAATCAATTCAATGAGAGTGCTCTCTTCATCATCCAAGATGCAATCCTTCCCGAAGATCTCCCACATCTTCGACCTCATGTCATGGCTAAAGAAGCATGGAAATGTGTTGAGTCTCTCTATCGAGGAAGTGCTAGCATTCAACGCTCCAACTATGAAGTGGTGCAAGATGAAGCCGATGAGTTTGCAATGAAAGAGGATGAAGAACCTCGTGAGCTCTTTCGAAGAGTGATCAAACTCGCGGTCGCCCTCCGAGATCATGGGAGCAAGGACACGGATGACAACTGGATCAAGCGCAAGTTCCTCAAGGCCATGATGCCCTACAACAAGGCCATGTCCTCCGTCATTCGCCAAAGACCGGACTTCCACTCCATGACCTCAGGCGAAGTGTTGGATGAGTTTGTTGCAATGAGCATCTTGGACAAGACCGCCGACAATGCGGTGCTCCGTTCTTAAAGGGCAAAGAAGCCCAATCTTGCCTTGAAGGCCAAGGTTAGTGTGGAAGAAGAAGAAGAAGAGGAAGATGAGGAGAGCAACCCCGAGGACACGAAGTATGATTATCATGAGCACATGGCTCTTGCCTCAAGACAATTTTGGAGTAAGAAGAATACAAGACCCAACTTCAACACGAACAACTCAAGTGGCCTCAAGGGCAAGCAATGAGTTAGAACTTTTTTCAACTGTGGTAATGTTAGCCATTTCGTTGCGGATTGTCCTTACGAGAAGCGGGAAGACAATGGTGGCAAGTTCATCTGAAAAGACAAAGCCAAGTCCTTCCCCAACAAGAACAACTTCACCAAGAAGACTCCTACTCGCGGGTTGGTGGTTCAAGAAGAATACCGTGAGGATGACGATGATGATGAAGATGGTGAAACAATGGCCATGGCATCCGTTGCCATTGTCACAACTCCCCGGGTGTCTCTCTTCGATGCACCCAACGAGAACATCACCGCCAAGTGCCTCATGGCTAAGGCCACCAACAAGGTAACCCCCAATATCAAAACCACCATTATTCCTAATCCTCCTTCAACGGATGACTTTGATAATGGTAAGAGGTCTAATGAGGAGGTTAATTAATTTGAGTCCTTCATGAGTAAGCTCAAGGGCAAATCCAAGAAGCACTTCGTTGCTCTATTGGAACAACTTGGTGAAGCCAATGACATGATAGAGGCTCACGAAGAAACCATCTCCAAGATGGAAGGTAATAGTCGTGATTACGCCGATGAGATATCGGATCTATCTAATGATCTTGCGAAAGAGTGTGGGCATCGTTTGGCTCTTGAGGAGTCACACAATGATGACCATGCCAAATTAAAGAATGATCTTGATCATGCTCTTGTTGTGTCTCGTGTTCTAACTTCCGAGAAGGCTAAACTTGGGGTTGATCATGCTAGACTCAAGGAGGAGTTTGATGTACTTGACAAGGCCCATAAGGTCTTGAAAGGTGCTCATGCAAACCTCAAGGAGTCTCATGCTCAACTCCAAGTTAAGCTTACCAAAGAAAAGGCCACATTTCCTCACATGGTCTTAATTGATAATGCAAATGCTACTAACCCATGTTGTGAGCATGTGCATCTTGTGGAGGAGAATGCCAAGTTGAAGGAACAACTCGAGAAAGGTCTTGTGTCATGTATACAAGGCGATAAGAACCTAAATGACCTTTTGAGCAATCAAAAGGAAGTGGTGGGCAAGGAGGGAGTTGGGTTCACCCCCCAAGTCCAAGAACAAGAAGAAGAACAAGGAGAAGAATAACAAGACCAATCGACCTCCCCCGCTCAAACAAACCTTTGGGAAGGAGGGAGAGGGTGCTCCTAAGGAGAAGAATAACAATGTGAAGAGTGGTGATGCCAAAGAGCGCAAGGCCATCTCTCCCAACAAAGCCGGCAACTTTAACCCCTCTTATGTGTTGCGCCGTGCTAGTGATGGGCATGTTTATGCTAAATTTTTTGGTTCTTCTTATGAGTACATTGAATGGTCTATTTGGGTTCCTAAGACCCTTGTTACTAACATCAAAGGACCCATTACTCAATGGGTACCTAAAACCAAGCATTTATATCTTGTAGGTGTTTGCTTCCGGTGGGGGGTCATGGTTGCTCGATAGTGGAGCAACAAATCATATGACCGGGAGCAAGGACTTGGTGGTGGACGTGCACAAGATCCCATCTATGCCCACCAATGTCGAATGGGGTGATGCCTCACATTCTAAGGTATTGGGTCTTGGCAAGGTTGTCATTTCTCATGATCTAACGATCGAGAAAGTCATGCTTGTTGAGTCCCTTGCGTTCAATTTACTTTCCGTTCGTCAACTCGCACTCATGGGCTTTGCCACCTTCTTTGATATTGATACCGTGGCCCTCTTGTGGAGAAAGACTCTTAAAGTAGCTTTTGTTGGGCATGTCGAGAATGGTCTCTACGTGATTAACTTTTCGGAGCAACCCACTAAGACCGCGACATGCCTAATGGCTAAAGTTGATGTGGGATGGCTTTGGCATCACCGTTTAGTCCACGTCAATATGAGATCTTTGCAAAGTCTTCTCAAGGGGGGCCATGTTCATGGACTAACGAATGTTAGTTTTGCCAAAGATCGTGTTTGCAGTGCTTGTATCGAAGGAAAGCTTCATGAGACGGCTCACCCTCCCACGACTATCATCTACTCGAAGAGACCCTTGGAGCTCCTGCACATGGACCTCTTCAGGCCTCCATCCTATGATAGTCTTGGGGGTAGAAAGTATTTCTTGGTGATTGTGGATGATTATTCAAGATACACTTGGGTATACTTCTTCAAGAGGAAGAGTGAGACTCAACAGACCGTCATCGACTTTGCAAATGAAGCTCAACGTCAACATAATGCAAAGATCCTGACAATAAGAAGTGACAACGACACCGAGTTCAAGAACTACACCTTGGATGAGTTTCTTAGTGATGAAGGGATCAAGCATCAATATTCTGCACCATATACCCCTCAACAAAATGGTGTTGCGGAGAGGAAGGACCGGACGTTGATGGATGCGGCAAGGACCATGATGGCGGAGTTCAAGTCTCCATACAACTTTTGGGCCGAAGCCATCAACACTGCATGTCATGCATCCAATCGGCTCTATCTCCGCAAAGGCTTGAACAAGACTCCGTATGAGATACTCACCGGGAACAAGCCCAATCTCAAGTACTTCCGGGTGTTCGGGTGTAAGTGTTTCATTCTCAAGAAAGGTGTTCGTTTGTCTAAATTCGAGGCTAGAGCTCATGAGGGCATATTTGTTGGTTATGCTACAAACTCTCATGCTTACCGTGTTCTCAACAAGTCCAACGGACTCATTGAGGAGACGTGTAACGTAGAGTTTGACGAAAATAACGGCTCCCAAGTGGAGCAAAGTGGTACTTGTGATGTAGGTGATGAAATTCCTCCCCAAGCCATAAGAAGAATGGGTATTGGTCATATCCTACCCATTGAGGAACCCCTTGTGGCCGAAGGAGAAGGACAATGCTCCACCTCAGTGGAGCCTTCACCTACTCAAGACCCACACGCTTTCGAAGAACAAAGTGAAGGCCCTCAACCTCGGGAACAAGACCAAGGGCAAGATCAATCTCAAGATGGTGGTGAACCTCCACATGATGCCCAAGGTCAAGTTCTCCCCCTCGAGCAAGTTCAAGATCATGAGCAAGCTCAAGATGAAGAACAAGCTCATGACGACGCTCAAGATGATCAAGTGAACCCTCCTCCTTCGACATCCGAGGAGGAATTAGAGCGTCGTGCCGCTAAGATTGCTTCCAAACTCACCACCAAAGGTCATCTCATGGAGAATGTGGTTGTAAGCCTAAGAAAGGGGGTAGGCACTCGTAGACAATTAGCGAACTATTGTGAACATCACGCGTTTGTTTCTTGTGTTGAACCCCATAAGGTCTATGAGGCGCTCGAAGACTCGGATTGCCTCAATGCCATGCATGAAGAACTCAACAACTTCGAGTACAACAAGGTGTGGAGGTTGGTGCCAAGGCCTTCCGGGAACCATAACATCATTGGAACCAAGTGGATCTTCAAGAACAAGCAAGATGCTCATGGGAACATCATTCGCAACAAGGCAAGATTGGTAGCACAAGGCTACTCCCAAGTCGAGGGTATCGACTACGGTGAAACCTTTGCTCCCGTTGCTCGCCTTGAATCCATTCGTGTGTTGATTGCTTATGCTTCCCATCACAACTTTAAGTTGCAACAAATGGATGTGAAAAGTGCTTTTCTTAATGGTCCTATTAATGAGTTGGTCTATGTCAAGCAACCCCCCGGGTTCGAGGATCCCTTCTTTCCGGATCATGTATATAAACTCGATAAGGCACATGGCCTTAAACAAGCCCCACGTGCGTGGTATGACCACCTTACCGAGTTGTTACAAGATCGTGGATTTGAAGTTGGACTAATCGATCCCACTCTTTTTACTAAGAAGGTCAAAGGGGAGTTGTTTGTATGCCAACTATATGTTGATGACATTATCTTTGGTTCCCCTAACAAAGCTTTCAATGAAGAATTTGCCGCTCTCATGACCTCTAAGTTCAAGATGTCTTCAATGGGAGAGTTGAAGTTCTTCCTTGGTTTTGATATCAAACAAAGAAGAGAAGGTACCTTCATCAACCAAGCCAAATACACTCAAGACATGCTCAAGAGATTCAAGCTAAGTGATGTCAAGCCGGCCTCTACTCCAATGCCCACCAAGTGCCAACTTGACATTGATCCCAATGGTAAAGCGGTGGATCAAAAGGTATATCGCTCCATGATTGGCTCCTTGCTTTACCTTTGTGCATCTAGACCGGATATCATGTTGAGTGTGGGGATGTGTGCACGATTTCAAGTTGCACCGAAGGAAAGTCACTATGTGGCGGTCAAGCGAATCTTTCGATATTTGGCTCATACCCCAAACTTTGGCTTATGGTACCCAAGAGGGGCAAACTTCAAACTTGAAGGATTTACGGATTCCGATTGGGCGGGAGACAAAGTGGATAGGAAGTCCACTTCCAGAGGGTGCCAGTTTCTTGGGTGCTCTTTGGTGAGTTGGTCTTCCAAAAAGCAAAGTTGTGTATCTCTCTCGTCCACCGAAGCTGAATATATGGTGGCCGGTAGTTGTTGTGCACAAATTTTGTGGATAAGGCAAACTTTAAAGGAATACGGTGTCATTTGTGACAAAGTGCCTCTGTGGTGTGACAATGAAAGTGCCATCAAGATTTCTCTCAACCCGGTGCAACACTTCAAGACGAAGCATATTGAGATTCGGTATCATTTCATCCGGGATCACATTAGGCAAGGAGAGATCGAGCTCAAGTATGTCAACACTCATGATAACCTTGCAGATATTTTCACGAAGCCCTTGGATGAAGCAAGATTTCGCGAGTTAAGGCATGAGCTAAATATCATTGATTCGAGCAATGTGACTTGAACCCTTGCACACCCCACCCCACTCAACTTGGTGTCTAGCTTAGATGTAGGCATGGACATAGGAGGAGTGTTGTTCTCTCAATGAACTCTCCCTCCCCCCATTATGCATAAATCGATCAACTCTTTCACACTGGCCATTTTTGATGGTACTTGTGCTTCAAAGACGAGTTTTGGTCATGGGCCCAAGGATAATTCTTCGCGGTGCCATACCAATTGACTCAAACATAGGTGGCTCCGGCCACCGCCCTCTCCTGAGAGAGGCCAGAGCTCGCTCTGTTTCGTATGGTTGTTTTTGTTTGAGTGGTTTCTGGTCCGTTGTTTGTGTGTGTTCTGCCTGGTTGGTCTTCTCCTTCTCTTGCCCTTGCTTTCATTTTTTTGGAGCGTTAGCCATTGGTTTAGGAGCCGTGTGGTTGCTGAAGCGGTACTACCGCTGGTGGAGAGTGGTACTACCGCTCCTAGCGGTACTACCGCCCTCCAGCGCGGTACTACCGCTGTGAGGCACGGGCCGGGGGTTATATCGGGGGCAGGGGGAGTTTCTTCACCCCCATACCCATTCGCTCGCCCCCTCGCTCAGTTCCTCTCTCTTCAGCAACCGGCGCCGCGAGAGGGCTCCGGCGGATCTCCCTCTCCGGGGCGATCCTCTCCATTTCCTTCGGTGGAGTCGATCCCCACCTTGTCCTCTTGCCATGGATGTCGGTATTGCCCCCGTTCTCTGTTTCCTTTTGTCTAGATTTCTAATCTAGCTTCTTAGGGGCAATAGCAGTTGCATCTCTAGATTTTTGGCCAGATCTAGGCTTGAGTAGGATGGAGAATGCTTCTAGACAGTTTGGATTAGTGTTTAGTTGGAGTATTTCTGAATTTGGTAGGACGGTAGTACCGGATCTGACCACGGAAGTAGGAAACTGCTGTTTCCCCGCCTCGAGCAGTACTACCGCTCTCTCCAGAGTGGTACTACCGCTTGGAGCGGTACTACCGCTCTCTCCAGAGCGGTACTTCCGCTTGAAGCGGTACTACCGCTGAAGGGTCACGGTACTACCGCCCCTCTACCAGTTTCCGTCATACTCCTACCTCTCAGTGATCCTTTTTGCTCGTGTTTTGTGGCTTACGCTCGTTCTTTCTGGTTGTTTGCGTGTTTGTGTGTGTGGTTCCAGGTGATGAGGTTCCTGAGCATCAGGCTCGTCGTGTCAACCCCGGTCGTGCCTCGTCCAAGCGCTACCGCACCACTGAGCCTGCCGGAGGATCTTCTAGTGCTCCACCTCCACCTCAACTACCGAAGAAGCCTGGGGTCAAGCCAAAGCCAGGCAAAACCGTGCCAGAAATGCCGCCCAAGGAGTTCTGGGCAAGGCGCCGCCGCAACCCGTATGAGGACGACCAAGATCCCACTTTGGTCAACCGTCCGTTCTGGAACAGGTTCCAGTTTGCCATCTTCTTTGATGTTCTCAAAGCCAAGAAGAATCTCTATGTCAACGTGCACTCCATCGACACCGACCATATGGAGAACGATCCTGAATACTTTGGTGAAGCTCTTCAGATGTGCACTCAACTGAACATTCTCGGGATCATGCAATTCAACAAGGACTATGATGCTGATATTGTGGCCCAATTCTATGCCACGGTTCACCTTGGGACTGATGAGGAAAGGACACTGACTTGGATGACCAATGGCAAGTTGTTGTCAGTCAAGTGGAAAGCTTTCATGGAGTTGATTGGGGTGCAAGATCTAGGTCTTGAGTCTTCTATCGGCTTTCGCCCCCACCGCCGCACCAATGCCACTCACAAGCAAGCTCTATGGCCCTACTGCACTTTGAGGATCAAACCTGAGACGAAGAAGGAAACCTATGAGCTGCCTGCCTATCTGGATATCCTTCACCGTATCTTCAGAGAGACTCTTCTCCCTCGTATCGGGAATCTGGACCAGGTTCACTCCTATCTCGTGGATATGCTTCTCTTCTGCCAGCGTGAGAAGGGACAGAACACCGGAGAGTCCTTGGATATCTCTCATGTTATGTGGTCTGAGCTGCTATCTGCTATCTCCGAGTGCAAGTGCCCAATTTATGGTCCGTTCATCATGCTGCTCATTGAGAAGGCCTGGGATCGTGTCTATCCCAAGGTGTTGCAGGAGACTAGAGAGTTGGTCTCTCACAAAGTCAAGCGTCTGAGGAAGAAGGATAACTGGGGCACTCAGGCCCCTAGGACTGGAGTTCCTTCGTCTGCTTCTGGCATGGAGACCGAGGAGGAGACTGGGGCTGAGGATGATGATGATGAGTACGTGCCGTCTGAGGCAGAGCCATCTTGGGCAAAGAAGCTCAAGCTCAAGATGAAGAAGTTGTTCTGCATGGATTCTCACGGTCAGTACATGACTCATGTGGCTGAGAAGAAGGCCCGAGGTCGCCACAAGGAGATCATGCGACAGATGGGTGCTACTGTGATCAGTGGATCTGAGGATCAGCTTACTGAGGAGGAGGAGTGGATTCAGCAGCATTGCCCTTGGACCGATTCTGATGCCGAGCACTTCCAGACCGACGATGGTGGCGCAGATGATCCCGCTGAGCTCTGACGTGTGTGTCCCTCGTTTGCTCTCACCTGGAGCCGTAGCATCACTCCCTCTCCTTTTTGGTGTCTCGATGCCAAAGGGGGAGAGAGTTTAGGGATTTGTGCTTTGTGTCTTTCGTCTCTTGTATTCGTGTTTTCCTCGCATTTGCTTTGTTTGGTTTGTCAGTGAGACCTAAGTTCGACTTGTCAGTGAGACCCTGTTCGAGTCATATGGTGTGAGACATATGCTATCTTATCTTTCCAGTATCTTTATCTATGTCACTATCTAGCTTATGACTTGCAATGCTTATCTTGTTAAGTTAACTTATGAGTTGCATGCTTATCCTGTTAAGTTATCTTTGCTACTCTCTTTTACCCCACTTAGGTGGTTGGTTTCTAAAATGTAGGGGGAGAGTTGATCCTAGTATGTGTGCCGTGCAGTCCAAAGCACTTATCGAGATAGCACACATCTAGGGGGAGCACATCTACATTTTAGGACGTTGGGGTTTGTGCTCTTGTTCTATATCTCTCATATTGTGCAAATCCCGTATTGTCATCAATTCACCAAAAAGGGGGAGATTGTAAGGGCATATTTATCCCCAAGATGTTTTGGTGATTGATGACAATGCTTGTGCGGACTAATCGTGTGCGTTAAGTTCTTTCAGAGATTCATCCTTTGGCACAAGACAATTATCTCCCCTCGGTGTTTTATTCAAGACGGTGTAGCTCCTTCGTTTCGTGTTGGTGGACTAGTTTCGTAGGAGTCACCGTACTATCAAGAGGGGATCCGCTTTGGTAAGACTATGGTGGAATCAACACGTACACATCCATATCACACCCGTCATTTTCTTTCCGCTTCATTGGAGCTGCCGTTTTCCTCTAAGTGCGTTGTTCTGCCCCAGCGGTAGTACCGTGATCCACAGCGGTAGTACCGCCGAAGCTACCCAGCGGTAGTACCGCTCTCCGAACGGTAGTACCGCTTGGGGTCTTCGGCCGTAGTACCGCAGTGCTTCCGGGCTACTGCCGCCTCAATTCGAGAATGATATTTTTCGTGTCGGGTTTTGCGGTACTAAGGGCGGTAGTAGTGGCGGTAGTACCGCTCCTAGCGGTAGTACCGCGCCTACCCCCACGGTAGTACCGCCCTGGGGTCAGGGCCCTGTCAGCATGGCAGTACCGCTAGGTATGAGCGGTAGTACCGCCCTTCCCTAGCGGTAGTACCGCTCTGTGCGGGGCTGCTCAGTGGAATAACGGTTGGATTGATTCCCCCTCTATATAAAGGGGTCTTCTTCCCTAAAGTTGACCTACCTCTTGCCCCCAAAGCTCCATTGTTGCTCCAAGCTCCATTTCCGCTCGATCTCTCTCCCTAGCCAATCAAACTTGTTGATTTGCTCGGGATTGGTTGAGAAGGCCCAGATCTACACTTCCACCAAGAGAAATTTGATTCCCCCCACTTATCCCTAGCGGATCTTGTTACTCTTGGGTGTTGAGCACCCTAGACGCTTGAGGTCACCTCGAATCCATACTCCATTGTGGTGAAGCTTCATGGTGTTGTTGGGAGCCTCCAAGTGTTGTGGAGATAGCCCCAATCTTGTTTGTAAAGGTCCGGTTGCCGCCTTCAAGGGCTCCAATAGTGGAATCACGGCATCTCGCATTGTGTGAGGGCGTGAGGATATTACGGTGGCCCTAGTGGCTTCTTGGGGAGCATTGTGCCTCCACACTGCTCTAACGGAGACGTACTTCCCCTTAAAAGGAAGGAACTTCGGTAACACATCCTCGTCTCCACCGGCTCCACTCTTGGTTATCTTGTGCCTTTACTTTTGCAAGCTTACTTGAGTTGTATCTATTGCTTGCTAGTGTGCTTATTGTCTTTGCATCATATAGGTTGTCCACGTAGTTGCACATCTAGACAACCTATTTCTTTGCAAGGTTTAAATTGTTAAAGAAAAGTCTAAAAATTGTTAGTTGCCTATTCACCCCCTCCCCCCCTCTAGTCAACCATATCGATCCTTTCACCATACTTTCATGGTCTTCAAAACCCATCCTCTCCAAGACATAGCGTGTTGCATAGCATGGGATAAGCTAGTCGAATTGGAAAAGATGAAAAATACACGTTAAAATAGTTGAAATCGTGCTTAATTACGAAAAAAAAACTATTGTCATCGTTGCGTACCGTATGAACATCGAAGATCTCCAGTGATTTGGATCACGACGAGTACGACTCCTTCAACCCCGTTCTCTTGAACGGTTCCGCTTAGCGATCTACAAGGGTATGTAGATGCACTCTCCTCTCTCTCGTTGCTAGTCTCTCCATAAATAGATCTTGGTGACTCGTAGGAAAATTTTGAATTTCTACTACGTTCTCCAACAGTGGCATCATGAGCTAGGTCTATTGCGTAGATTCTTTGCACGAGTAGAACACAAAGTAGTTGTGGGCGTTGATTTTGTTCAATATGCTTACCGTTACTAGTCCAATCTTCTTTCGACGGTATTGTGGGATGAAGCGACCCGGACCGACCTTACACGTACACTTACGTAAGACAGGTTCCACCGATTGACATGCACTTGTTGCATAAGGTGGCTAGCGGGTGCCAGTCTCTCCCACTTTAGTCGGATCGGATTCGATGAAAAGGGTCCTTATGAAGGGTAAATAGCAATTGACATATCACGTTGTGGTTTTTGCGTAGGTAAGAAACGTTCTTGCTAGAAACCCATAGCAGCCACGTAAAACATGCAAACAACAATTAGAGGACGTCTAACTTGTTTTTGCAGGGTATGCTATGTGATGTGATATGGCCAAGAAGAATGTGATGAATGATATGTGATGTATGAGATTGGTCATGTTCTTGTAATAGGAATCACGACTTGCATGTCGATAAGTATGACAACCGGCAGGAGCCATAGGAGTTGTCTTTATTTATTGTGTGACATGCGTGTCATTGAACAATGTCATGTAATTACTTTAATTTATTGCTAACCGGTAGCCATAGTAGTAGAAGTAATAAGTTGGCGAGACAACTTCATGGAGACACGGTGATGGAGATCATGATGATGGAGATCATGGTGTCATGCCAGTGACGATGATGATCATGGAGCCCCGAAGATGGAGATCAAAAGGAGCAAAATAATATCAGCCATATCATGTCACTATTTGATTGCATGTGATGTTTATCATGTTTATACATCTTATTTGCTTAGAACGACGGTAGTAAATAAGATGATCCCTCATTAAAATTTCAAGAAAGTGTTCCCCCTAACTGTGCACCGTTGCGAAAGTTCATCATTTCGAAGCACCACGTGATGATCGGGTGTGATAGATTCTAACGTTCACATACAACGGGTGTAAGCCAGATTTACACACGTGAAACACTTAGGTTAACTTGACGAGCCTAGCATGTACAGACATGGCCTCGGAACACAAGAGACCGAAAGGTCGAGCATGAGTCGTATGGTAGATACGATCAACATGAAGATGTTCATCGATGATGACTAGTCCATCTCACGTGATGATCGGACACGGCCTAGTTGACTCGGATCATGTAATCACTTAGATAACTAGAGGGATGTCTATCTGAGTGGGAGTTCATTAGATGAACTTATTTATCCTGAACATAGTCAAAAACCCTTTGCAAATTATGTCATAGCTCGCGCTTTAGTTCTACTGTTTTAGATATGTTCCTAGAGAAAATATAGTTGAAAGTTGATAGTAGCAATTATGCGGACTGGGTCCGTAAACTGAGGATTGTCCTCATTGCTTCGTAGAAGGCTTATGTCCTTAATGCACCGCTCGGTGTGCTGAACCTCGAACGTCGTCTGTGGATGTTGCGAACATTTGACATACACGTTTTGATAACTACGTGATAGTTCAGTTAAGCGGTTTAGAGATGAGGCACCAAAGACGATTTCGAAACATCGCGGAACATGTGAGATGTTTCGAGGGCTGAAATTGGGATTTCAGGCTCGTGCCCACGTCAAGAGGTATAAGACCTCCGATGATTTTCTTAGCCTGCAAACTAAGGGAGAAAAGCTCTATCATTGAGCTTGTGCTCAGATTGTCTGAGTACAACAATCACTTGAATCGAGTGGGAGTTGATCTTCTAGATGAGATAGTGATGTTTCTCCAAAGTCATTGCCACCAAGCTACTAGAGCTTCGTGATGAACTATAACATATCAGGGATAGATATGATGATCCTTGAGATATCCGCGATGTTTGACACCGCGAAAGTAGAAATCAAGAAGGAGCATCAATTGTTGATGGTTCGTAAAACCACTAGTTTCAAGAAGGGCAAGGGCAAGAAGGGATACTGTATGAAACGGCAAAACAGTTGATGCTCTAGTGAAAACCCAAGGTTGAACCCAAACCCGAGACTAAGTGCTTCTGTAATGAGAGGAACGGACACTAAAGCAAAACCACCCTAGATACTTAGTAGATAAGAAGGCAGGCAAGGTCGACGGAAGTATATTGGATATACATTATGTTAATGTGTACTTTACAAGTACTCCTAGTAGCACCAGGGTATTAGATACCGGTTCGGTTGCTAAGTGTTGGTAACTCGAAATAAAAGCTACGGAATAAACGGAGACTAGCTAAAGGTGAGCTGACGATATGTGTTGGAAGTGTTTCCAAGGTTGATGTGATCAAGCATCGCACACTCCCTCTACCATCGAGATTGGTGTTAAACCTAAATAATTCTTATTTGGCGTTTGTGTTGAGCATAGACATGATTGGATTATGTTTATCGCAATACGGTTATTCATTTAAGGAGAATAATGGTTACTCTGTTTATTTGAATAATACCTTCAATGGTCTTGCACCTAAAATGAATGGTTTATTGAATCTCGATCGTAGTGATACACATATTCATGCCAAAAGATATAAGATAGTAATGATAGTACCACATACTTGTAGCACTGAGTCATATTGGTATAAAATGCATGAAGAAGCTCCATATTGATGGATCTTTGGACTCACTTGTTTTGAAAAGTTTGAGACATGTGAACCATGTCTATTGGTGTATATGCATGAAGAAACTCCATGCAAATGGACCGTTTGGACTCACTTGGTTTTGAATCACTTGAGACATGCAAATCATACCACATAGGCAAGATGACTGAAAAGCCTCGTTTTCAGTAAAATGGAACAAGATAGCAACTTGTTGGAAGTAACACATTTTGATGTGTGCAGTCCAATGAGTGCTGAGGCATGCAGTGAATATCGTTATGTTCTTACTTCACGGATGATTTTAGTAGATACTGAGTATATTTACTTGATGAAACACAAGTCTGAATTATTGAATGGTTCAAGTAATTTCAGAGCGAAGTTGAAGATCATCGTGACAAGAGGATAAAATGTCTATGATATGATCATAGAGATGAGTATCTGAGTTACGAGCTTTGGCACGCAATTAAGACATTGTGGAAATTGTTTCACAATTAATACCGCCTGGAACACCATAATGTGATGGTGTGTCCGAACATCATATTTGCACCCTATTGGATATGGTGCGTACCATAATGTATCTTATCGAATTACCACTATCTTTCATGGGTTAGGCATTAGAGACAACCGCACTCACTTAAATAGGGCACCACGTAATTCCGTTGAGACGACACCGTTTGAACTATGGTTTGGAGAAACCTAAGTTGTCGTTTCTTAAAAGTTTAGGGCTGCGACGCTTATGTGAAAAAGTTTCAGGTTGATGAGCTCGAACCCAAAGCGGATAAAAATGCATCTTCATAGGACACCCAAAACAGTTGGGTATACCTCCTATCTCAGATCCGGAAGCAAAAGTAATTGTTTCTAGAAACGGGTCCTTTCTCGAGGAAAAGTTTCTCTCGAAAGAATTGAGTGGGAGGATGGTGGAGACTTGATGAGGTTATTGAACCATCACTTCAACCAGTGTGTAGCAGGACACAGGAAGTTGTTCATGTGGCACCTACATCAATTGAAGTGGAAGCTGATGATAGTGATCATGATGCTTCGGATCAAGTCACTACCGGACCTCGTAGGTTGACAAGGATGCGTACTACTTCAGAGTGGTACGCAATCCTGTCTTAGAGGTCATGTTGCTAGACAACAATGAACCTACGAGCTATGGAGAAGCGATGATGGGCCCAGATTCCAACGAATGGCTCGAGGCCATAAAATCCGAGAGAGGATCCATGACTTTGGAAGAAATACTTGATGGTCGTAAGGCCATTGGGTACAGATGGATTTTAAAAGGAAGACAGACAATGATGGTAAGTATCGCCATTAAGAAAGCTCGACTTGTCGTTAAGATGTTTTCCGACAAGTTCAAGGAGTTGACTACGATGAGACTTTCTCACTCGTAGCGATGCTAAGAGTCTGTTGGAATTATATTAGCAATTACTGCATTATTTATGAAATCTTGCAGATAGGATGTCAAAACATTGTTTCCTCGACGATATCCTTGAGGAAAGGTTGTATGTGATACAACCAGAAGGTTTTGTCAATCCTGAAGAACGCTAACAAATATGCAAAGCTCCAGCAATCCTTCTAAGGACTGGAGTAAGCATCTCAGAGTTGGAATGTACGCTTTGATGAGATGATCAAAGATTTTGGGTTTATACAAAGTTTATGAGAAACTTGTATTTCCAAAGAAGTGAGTGGGAGCACTATAGAATTTCTGATAAGTATATGTTGTAAACATATTGTTGATCAGAAATGATGTAGAATTTCTAGAAAGCATATAGGGTTATTTGAAAAGTGTTTTTAAATGGAAAACCTAGATTAGGCAACTTGAACAATAAGAATCAAGATCTATAAGATAGATCAAAATGCTTAATAATACTTTCAAATGAGCACATACCTTGACATGATCTTGAAGGTGTTCAAGATGGATTAGTCAAGGAAGGAGTTCTTGCCTGAGTTGTAAGGTATGAAGTTAAGAGTTAAAGCTCGACCACGGCAGAAGAGAGAGAAAGGACGAAGGTCGTCCCCTATGCTTCAGACGTAGGCTCTATAGTATGCTATGCTGTGTACCGCACCGGAAGTGTGCCTTGCCATGAGTCAGTCAAGGGGTACAGGAATGATCCAGGAATGGATCATTGGACAGCGGTTAAAATTGTCCTTGGAGTAAATAAGGACATGTTTCTCGATTATGGAGGTGATAAAGAGTTTGGCGTAAAGGGTTACGTCGATGCAAGCTTTAACACCTATCCGAGTGACTCTGAGTAGCAAACCGGATACGTATAGTGGAGCAACCATTTGGAATAGCTTCAAGTGGAGCGTGGAAGCAGCATTTACAATATGACATAGAGAATTGCGAAATACATACGGATCTGAATGTTGCAGACCCGTTGACTAAAACCTCTCTCACAAGCAAAACATGATCAAACCCCAGAACTCATTGAGTCTTAATCACATGGTGATGTGAACTAGTTTAGTGACACTAGTAAACTCTTTGGATGTTGGTCACATGGCGATGTGACCTGTCAATGTTAATCACATGGCGATGTGAACTAGATTATTGACTTTAGTGCAAGTGGGAGACTGTTGGAAATATGCCCTAGAGGCAATAATAAATTAGTTATTATTATTATATTTCCTTGTTCATGATAATTGTTTATTATCCATGCTATAATTGTATTGATAGGAAACTCATATACATGTGTGGGTACATAGACAACACCATGTCCCTAGTAAGCCTCTAGTTGACTAGCTCGTTGATCAATAGATGGTTACGGTTTCCTGACCATGGACATTGGATGTCGTTGATAACAGGATCACATCATTAGGAGAATGATGTGATGGACAAGACCCAATCCTAAGCCTAGCACAAAGATCGTGTAGTTCGTATGCTAGAGCTTTTCTAATGTCAAGTATCATTTCCTTAGACCATGAGATTGTGCAACTCCCGGATACCGTAGGAATACTTTAGGTGTACCAAACATCACAACGTAACTGGGTGGCTATAAAGGTGCACTACGGGTATCTCCAAAAGTGTATGTTGGGTCGCCACGAATCGAGACTGGGATTTGTCACTCCGGTTGACGGAGAGGTATCTCTGGGCCCACTCGGTAGGACATCATCATAATGTGCACAATTTGACCAAGGGGTTGATCACGGGATGATGTGTTACGGAACGAGTAAAGAGACTTGCCGGTAACGAGATTGAACAAGGTATCGGCATACTGACGATCGAATCTTGGGCAAGTACAATACCGCTAGACAAAGGGAATTGTATACGGGATTGATTAAGTCCTTGACCTCGTGGTTCATCCATGAGATCATCGTGGAACATGTGGGAGCCAACATGGGTATCCATATCCCGCTGTTGGTTATTGACTGGAGAACGTCTCGGTCATGTCTGCATGGTTCCCGAACCTGTAGGGTCTACACACTTAAAGTTCGATGACGCTAGGGTTATAGGGAATAGATATACGTGGTTACCGAATGTTGTTTGGAGTCCCGGATGAGATCCCGGACGCCACGAGGAGTTCCGGAATGGTCCGGAGGTAAAGATTTATATATGGGAAGTCCTGTTTTGGTCACCGGAAAAGTTCCGGGTGCTATCGGTAATGTACCGGGACCACCGGGAGGGTCCCGGGGGTCCACCAAGTGGGGCCACCGGCCCCAGAGGGCTGCATGGGCCAAGTGTGGGAGGGGACCATCCCCAGGTGGGCTGGTGCGCCCCCCCCCACCAAGGCCCAAGGCGCCTAGGGCTTTGGGGAAACCCTAAAGGGGGGGGGGCGCCCCCTTGCCTTGGGGGGCAAGGCAAACCCCCCTGGCTGCCGCCCCATCCTCAGATTGGATCTGAGGGGGCCGGCCCCCCTCTCCTTTGCCCCTATATATATGTGGGGAGTGGTAGGGCTGCCTCACCCAAGTTCTGGCGCAGCCCTCCTCCTCTCGCAAGTCCTTCTCCTCTCCCGCGGTGCTTGGTGAAGCCCAGCAGGATTGCCACGCTCCTTCATCACCACCATGCCATTGTGTTGCTGCTGGATGGAGTCTTCCTCAACATCTCCCTCTCTCCTTGCTGGATCAAGGCATGGTAGACGTCACCGGGTTGTACGTGTGTTGAAGGCGTGCCGTCCGTTCGGCACTAGGTTCTCCAGTGATTTGGATCACGACGAGTACGACTCCTTCAACCCCGTTCTCTTGAACGCTTCCGCTTAGCGATCTACAAGGGTATGCAGATGCACTCTCCCGTCTCTCGTTGCTAGTCTCTCCATAAATAGATCTTGGTGACTCGTAGGAAAATTTTGAATTTCTGCTACGTTCCCCAACACAAGTAACATCAGATCGAGAACAAGGTCAAGCGGATTCGCTCCCTAGTTATCGATTCATAAGCAATTCCACCCAAAACTGATCGTAGGCTTTTACCTTCACCGTAAGGGGTCGAACCAGTATAAACCTCGTGTCCTCTGTCCCGTTTAACCCCTTTAAGCTTCCTAGTTGCGATGGCTCCACGACTAAATCCTTACGCTAGGACATCTGACGTGACAATTCCACAACACTCCCCGGAGAGGCGACTCCCTCCCCCTCCAACGGTGTCGCCCTCCTCTAATGACATGGGGAACCCTAAATCGCACCACCACCCTCCACTCCTCCTTCTTCCCCGTCTCGCTGCCACCGCCTACTCTGGCTCTGGGGAAGGTGGGAGCAAGGTGCTTCGTTGGTTTTGTGGAGTGGCATATCTGGTCATTTGGGGACGGGTGACTCCGAGGTGTCGATGGCGCCATGGTTTCCTATCGGACGACAACGTGGCTAGCATGAGCGGCACGGAGGTGTTCCCTAATGTGTGGAGTTGGCCGAAGAGAAATCCCGGCTTGGTGCCTTGCTGATGCGAACAACGATGACGCCGTCTCCTCCATGGAGGCATTGTCATGGCCATGTCAATTCCCTCCCCGTGCACCTAGGGGAATGCAAGATTCGGTTCCTCGGGCCATGTGGTGGCGGTGGCACGGTGTTGTCGCCTGCTTGGAGGCATTGTCTGGGTGCTCATGGAGTCTACCTTATAGGAAGCTGGAGTTAGTTACCTCGCCAGCTTCAGCGGCGAGGCTTGAGTTGTGTGTTGCTTTGGTTGTTGTCGTGGGCATGCGCCTATGGGGCGTAATGTACTTCATGTCCGACACTTCTTGGATGACGTCTTCCTCGGATCTATCTGGTTCGACTTGCCGATTCTCTTAGGCGCTAGGGTGCGTTTGATTTAGTGTGGCTCGATGTCATATTTGGCTGGGTGCGGGTCTGAGCCCTCTGCGCCCTCTCTCTTCGCCATTTGCAGCTTGGGGTTGGACAAGGCGGGTTCTTTGCGTCGTTGTAGTCGTGGGTCTTTGGTGTGGTGTGATTGCTACCCCCTCCGATTAGGGTTGTGCTGTTGTACGCCGAAAGGCGCTGTGTCTCGGCTCCTCCTCTGCGAATTTGATACGCCTCCGCACGATGTATTGTCGACAGAAAATAAAAGGAAATAGACAGATTCTTAACTGGTTGGTTGATATATACGTAGTAGATACTCTCTCCGTCCCATAATGTAAGACGTTTTGACGTTTTCTCACACTATATTAGTGGCAAAAAAGGTCTTACAATATGGGACAGAGGAAGTAGATTCTTAATTGGTTGGATCAGTTCCTCTGATCAAGGAACCGGCCGGTTCCGGTTGAGCCGGCCAGACAGCCAGAGCACTCTTGTCTTGTTCTCAATCACTGTTAGTTAACTCCACCGATTAAACTAACCACGCGCCGATCACGCCTAAAGCTCTAATTTCTTTGCGCCAACGCACTTTTGGGCATCCGCAAAACATCGCCGGCATCTTCCCGTGTGTGCGTGCGTGCGTGCGTGACAGAACAAGCATTCTTTTCTTTTGATGAAACGAAACTGAAATTTCCATCCCGCTGGAAAACGCAACCAGCGGCGCGGCGGCGGCGACGCGGCGTTGGGTTGTGTTGTGTCACTCGGCGCGTCGCCGTCGGTCGCCGCCGCCGGCCGGCACCGGCAGGTAGCGCGCCAGCCTTGACTTTGACTCCTCCGTCCTCCCTCCGAGTGGCGGTAGCACGCTAGCTAGCTTGCCTAAAACCCTTGGTGTGGTGTGTCCAGCCTGGATGGTTATCCGTTTCTTAATCACTTTTCCCTTTTGCCCCTTTCATTCACAGGAAGGCATGTGGAAGGAGGGGAGGTTATCCCTATGCCTTGGTTTGCTATAACACACGTTTTTAGTTAGCTTATTAATCGGAAAGTTAATTGTTTTTGGCTGGGATTTGGGCGGATCGACCCAAGCATCCAACATGTAGAGGTCTTGCTGAAGAGACTACTTTTCTTTGTTTTGGGGAAAATGAAGAATTCACAAACACGTTCCCCCTGCTCAGCAAATGCATAGTGCTTTTTGTTTTTTTGTTTTCAGGAAATTATTATTAAAGCCAGGACATCTTTACGAAAGGTGAAATTTGAAGAATTCGAGAACCCGATTCCCTGCTCCAGCGAATATGAATAAGTCCCCAAAAGGAGAACAACCTTGTATGTATATTTTTGATTTGTAGACAGTTAGATAATTCTCCAAAGTGGATTTTCTGCCCTCGGCCTCATTTTCGCTGTTTGGTTTACAATACTCGCTCCGTTCACTTTCATAACTCGTTTCGGACAACTGAAAACGACTTACTTTGCACCCTGTCTGAAATGCCTTCAAGGCCTTATAAAAATGAACAGATGGATTAATAAAAATCATATTTTTTTACATGTTTCACAATAAAGATATATGTCAGGACATCCACGTTCATAAGTAATTAATCCACATATTCTTTAAGATGTGTCTGCAAAATTTATGATAAAATATGCTACTACCTTCCTAACTAAAGACAAGACGTTTTTCAAGTTCAAATTTGAACACACTTGCAGAGGGGCTCATGTATATAAGAGTCAGTACTTTTTTATTCTTAACAAGCAGACAAATACTAAGAGAATATAATAGTAATATGGTATGCACTTTATTTTCTTTTTCACTTGGTCAAAAGAACATGAGGATACGCCTCCTCCTCCTCCTCTAAGAAAGAAAGTTAGGGTTCGTGCCTCTTGCCGGCGCCGGCGCAGGTCCACCTCGTCTCCGGTGGCCCTAGGGCCATGGAGGCGCGGTGGATCCTGGCAAGGGCCGGCGGGAGGGCTCCGTTTTTAGTCATTTTTTTCAATTTGTTAGGGTTTGTGTCCTACTCAGGAAGGCGAGACGGCGGCGGCTCCCTGAAGATGGAATAAAAGTCTCCCCAGCTAGCCCCTGTTCCGCCGGTGCGTCTAGCATCGTTGGTGGGCGTGTACGGGTGTGTCTCCGGCAGATCTATCTTTGGTGGATTTGCTCGGATCTCGTCGTTGTTCGTCTACGTTCGTGTCTTCGGTTTGGATCCTTCCGATCTACGTTATTTCTCATCGGCGGCGGTTGCCGTTCTGGGGTGCTGGTCCTATATGGGGCTTTAGCACGATGGCTTCCCGGCTGTCTACTACAACAAGTTGTGCCCGACTCCGGCGATGGAGGGGCAATGACGGCGGCGCGCCTTCGGCTCGCTTCGGTGCTTGTAGTCGTCGCTAGATGGTCTACAAATCTAGATGTAATTTTTATTTCTGGTATTCGTTATACTGCCATGATTGAAGATGAATAGATTGGAAGTTTTTCTGTAAAAAAAAAAGAACATGAGGATTTGCATTTTTTTTTGCAACAGTAGTAGCGATTCGTTTTGAGAATTTGCAGAAATGTAGAGTATGTTTTATTTAAGCGGGGATCATGTACATGCTCCTCGAGCCCAACTATGAGTTACTAAACGAAGATGAATGACGTTACAATCTTCCTTTTGTCCCTTTCATTCACAGGAAGGCATGTGGAAGGAGGAGGTTCTCCCTATCCATTGGTTTGCTATAAGACACGTTTTAAGTTGGCTTAATCGGGAAGTTAATTGCTTTTGCTTAAGATTTGGGCGGATGGACCCAAGCATCCAACATGGAGAGGTCTTGCTGAAGAGACTAGGTTAACCTTTTTTGGGGAAAATGAAGGCCAGGGCATTTCTTATTCGAAGATTTCTTGAAGAATTCACAAACACATTTCCCCTGCTCAGCAAATGAATAGTCCTTTTGTTTTTATTAGGAAACTATAAAAGTTGGGACATCTTTACCAAAAGAAAATCTGAAGAAAAATCCAAAAGTCAGATTCATTGCTTCAACGAATATGAATGCATCCCTGAAAGAAAATATCTTTGTATGTATAGTTTTTATTTGTAGATAGACAACTATCCAAAGTGGATTTTGTGCTCTCGAGTCCATTTGCACCGTTTAGTTTACAGTAAATTAAAAAAAAATCATACTTTTTAGATGTTCCACAAAATTTTGAAAAGACATATGTCATGTGCATATGACAGCAAACTATTTATAAGTGGACTCGAACCGCTGACATCCGCCACAAGGTAAACCCTAGCTCTGCCAGTTCATCCCAGTGTGCACGACAAGGCAGACGGCGCTGCCATTGACGACGGTGGTGCCCGCGAGCACCATGCTCTCCTTGGCCTGGATGTCAGCGTCCTATGATGTCACGGACATGCGCGGTTTTATTGACGGAGTTGGTCTCGCCGGTGAGCGACCCCTGCTCAACGCGGAGCATGGAGGAACCGAGCCTGGGGATGCACATGTTGGAGTGCACCTTGTCCCATACGCTGAGCTGCACGATGTCCCGGGGATGAGCTCGCGGACGGGGAGGGCGGGCGCCCACTCGCCATCTCGCAGCACGGCGGCGTGGTCGGACTGGATCTGGCACAGTGCCTCGACCGCCTTCTCGGCGTTGGTCTCCTGCCAGACGCCGATGGCGGCATTGACGACAAGGATGAGGAAGATGACGAGTGGCTCGACGAAGGCCGAGAGCGTGAGCGCGCTCGCCGCCTACGAGAACGCGAGCGTGAAGGACACGGCGGCAACGGCGAGCAGGATGCGCACCAGCGTGTCCTCGAACTGCTGCGCCACGAGCTGCAGCACGGCCGGCCGGCGGCGAGAGGAGGCCGAGCAGCGGCGAAATCCAGAGACGAAGGGGCGAATTTGAGGAAGAAGAGCCAAGGCAGCTGCCGCCCTCACCTCATCCACCGACGGAGCCAACCAGCGACGAGCACGCAACTAAAGGGCACGTGAAAAGACCATAAAGCCCTCGGCGGGGCACTGGAATCATGGCGGCGGTGGCAGAAGATATTTACTTCTCTCCCTCCATCAACGAATCGAACGCCGGCACGCCTGAGGCCACCGAGGCGAAATACCCGAACTGCCCCCGGCGGGAGACGAGATTTACGCGTGTGGTGGCAGCCGTTTCCACACTGTTTCTATCTACAGTCGATCGTTTTTATCCAACGGCTGAAGGCATCCCAGGGCGAGATCCGACGGCCCAAATCCAATCCAGCAAACGATCCAACGGGCGGGAACGCCAAATCGCGCTGAGGAGGCTGAAGTTCTCCCGTCATTCTTGTTTCTCGTTTAGCTACCCTTTCATAGAAGAGGGCCTGGGCTCTCAGCATATTTCCCATGTTGTGCTGCCAGATCAAGCCCGTGGCCCCTGATCTCACCAATCAGTGTTTTTTTGAGCTATTTTTTGAGCTCAAGGTATAACTATCATGTGATCATCCAATCAGTGATTTTTTTGATCTATTTTTTCTCTCAAAAAATCCAACCAGTGATTGGTGTTCTAATTTTTTTTCAGTGATTGGTTTTCAATGATCTGATAAATGGATAACTCCGACCAACGCGGGCAAATGAATTGGCACAGCTGTACCCTTTGACAAGAGGATACATCCTCACTGTCACATCCTATTGGCCCGTTCCTCTGCGTGCTGCTTTCAGTGAACTTTCTCTCTTTATTTGCAATGATAGCTTCTTCCGTATATAGCAACTTCCATTCATTGAAGTACCTCTCGTGCTGAACACTAATCCACCCACCAAATCTTGAGATCTGAACACTCATCCTATCCTCTTTGCCCAATCTAACCTCGCCATTTACCCAGCCTATCAACTTTTGTTCTAATAAAAACGCCATTCCAAATTAAGCAAGAAAGTGCAGCACAGAGGCGAAAGCTATTCCATGGACAAAATCAGCCATCAATTGCCATTGATAGTTGGGTATATTAAGCCATGAAGGTGGTAGTACGACGCATCGTCGTTAACAAGATTAGTTAGTTAGGGGTACATGCACGATGACACTTTAGCAGATTGATCAGGACTTGGCCAGCCAGCCACCTAATATATATGGCAACAGCTTTGATAGGTGGTTGAGAGAGAGAGAGAGAGAGAGAGAGAGAGAGAGAGAGAGAGAGAGAGAGATGAGAAGTCTGACTAATCAAGCTCTCCAACTCCAAGTTGATCCACGTCACGCATGGTGTGCACATGATTATCTCTTCTCTTTGATAAGCCGTGTCTTTGTTCGGTTTCTATATGTGGCAGGAAATTGCCAGAATAACATCATTTTGGAACTAACTATGTCCCATGTTCACCAATGTATGACGCCATTTACAAATGTGAAAAGAAGAGATAGTTCCTTAGCGATTGTCAAAGTCTCTTAACTATGATAACCAATGTTCTTGGTCCCAAAAGTGTCAAAGCCGTCTAGACTTTGTCGCTCTTTCACCGAAATCGGTTTTTATTATGACATGGCAGCAATTTAGCAGATGCGCCAACTCACAACAAAAATGTAAAACAGGGGTGGGGGGATACAAAAACCAGAAATAAAACAAATTTAGGAGAAAGCATAAGCATTATATAAAAACTAGTAAAGTATGTCATGATTTTATAATACATAAAAATCATAGATGTTATTATTTTGCAGGGAGACAATTATTATTTACCAGGGGAGTCGCACATTATTGTCATTATTTATTTTCAAAAACCATGGGGATTGTTAAAAAATGGAAATCATGGAATTTAGTAAAGTCATGATTGTTTCTTTAACTGTCTCAAATATAAATTGCCATATTTTCAAGAATTGACTATAATGTTATTGGCTTTTCTAAAATCAGCTATCTTATTTCATTTCTTTCAATTTCCTAAATTTTGTTTCTATGTTTTTCTTCTCCATCTTGCCAAGAGGAATGAACGACCACCTCAGATCCAGCCAGACAGATCTACGGAGATCTAACCTCACAAGATCCCCCACGACGCCAAAGTTGGTCAAACATCATCGCTCACCGATGGGTTGGATGGGAGAGAGACCACTTGTGTAGCACCAAGAGACAATTAGATCAACCACTCGAGAAGAGCAGTGGCCAGACGAACCCCCGCCCTCATGTGTGTCGACAACAAGGTGGACTAGTAGAGTCAGGAAAATCTTATTCTTGATCCGCAGGTCACCACCACAGCGTCGCATTCTCGGGGAACCAACTTCTAATCCTAAGAGGCCTAGCTACAATGTCTTAACATATATCCAGGGTCCCTACCCTCTCGCCACTGGAGCTACAGGCGGATGAGGAGGGGACCCATGGCCTCTACGGTGGGAGTGGGTTGAGCGGCGGGTGCCTAGGTTTCTTTTAGGGGGTTGCGGTGAATGTCTAGGTTTTTTTTAATCCAAATTGTTTTCAACCACATGCGCGCATCTAACGTTCTCAACAAAGAGGTTGACTTCATAGTTCGAAGGTTCATCGTTGTCTAACAACATGATTTCCAGGATAGGGTTGCCATACCACTCTGGTGTGGAACGTGTCCTTGTGGAGCTACGAAGTTCAGTAGCAACTTGATCCGAAGTACCTTGATCATCATCATTAATTTCCTCTCCAGTCGGTGTAGGCACCATAGGAACATTTTCCTGAGCTACACTACTTTCCGGTTCAAGAGGTAGTACTTCATCGAGTTCTACTTTCCTCCCACTTACTCCTTTCGAGAGAAACTCTTTTTCCAGAAAGGATCCGTTCTTGGCAACAAAGATCTTGCCCTCGGATCTTAAGTAGAAGGTATACCCAATGGTTTCCTTAGGGTATCCTATGAAGACACATTTTTCCGACTTGGGTTCGAGCTTTTCAGGTTGAAGTTTCTTGACATAAGCATCGCATTCCCAAACTTTTATAAACGACAGCTTAGGTTTCTTCCCAAACCATAATTTATACGGTGTCGTCTCAACGGATTTAGACGGAGCCCTATTTAAAGTGAATGTAGTTGTCTCTAGAGCGTATCCCCAAAATGATAGCGGTAAATCGGTAAGAGACATCATAGACCGCACCATATCCAATAGAGTGCGACTACGACGTTCGGACACACTGTTACGCTGAGGTGTTCCAGGCGGCGTGAGTTGTGAAACGATTCCACATTTCCTTAAGTGCGTACCAAATTCGTGACTTAAATATTCTCCTCCACGATCTGATCGTAAGAACTTTATCTTTCGGTCAGGTTGATTCTCTACCTCATTCTGAAATTCCTTAAACTTTTCAAAGGTCTCAGACTTGTGTTTCATCAAGTAGACATACCCATATCTACTCAAGTCATCAGTGAGAGTGAGAACATAACGATATCCTCCGCGAGCCTCAACGCTCATTGGACCACACACGTCAGTATGTATGTTTTCCAATAAGTTGGTTGCTCGCTCCATTGTTCCAGAGAACGGAGTCTTGGTCATTTTACCCATGAGGCATGGTTCGCATGTGTCAAATGATTCATAATCGAGAGACTCTAAAAGTCCATCAACATGGAGCTTCTTCATGCGCTTGACACCAATGTGACCAAGGCGGCAGTGCCACAAGTATGTGGGACTATCGTTATCAACTTTACATCTTTTGGTATTCACACTATGAATATGTGTAACATTACGTTCGAGATTCATTAAGAATAAAACATTGACCATCGGGGCATGACCATAAAACATATCTCTCATATAAATAGAACAACCATTATTCTCAGATTTAAGTGAGTAGCCATCTCGTATTAAACGAGATCCAGATACAATGTTCATGCTCAAACTTGGCACTAAATAACAATTATTGATGTTTAAAACTAATCCCGTGGGTAAATGTAGAGGCAGCGTGCCGACGGCGATCACATTGACCTTGGAACCATTCCCGACGCGCATCGTCACCTCGTCCTTCGCCAGTCTCCGCTTATTCCGCAGCTCTTGCTGTGAGTTACAAATATGAGCAAGGGCATCGGTATTAAATACCCAGGAGTTACTACGAGTACTGGTAAGGTACACATCAATTACATGTATATCACATATACCTTTAGTGTTGCCGGCCTTCTTGTCCGCTAAGTATTTGGGGCAGTTCCGCTTCCAGTGACCCTTCCCTTTGCAATAAAAGCACCCAGTCTCAGGCTTGGGTCCATTCTTTGACTTGTTCCCGGCAACTGGCTTACCGGGTGCGGCAACATCCTTGCCGTCCTTTTTGAAGTTCTTCTTACCCTTGCCCTTCTTGAACTTAGTGGTTTTATTGACCATCAACACTTGATGTTCCTTCTTGATTTCTACCTCTGCTGACTTCAGCATTGAAAATACTTCAGGAACAATTTTCACCATCCCCTACATATTGTAGTTCATCACAAAGCTCTTGTAGCTCGGTGGGAGCGACTGAAGGATTCTGTCAATGACCGCCTCATCCGGGAGGTTAATGTCCAGCTGGGACAGGCGGTTGTGCAACCCAGACATTTTGAGTATGTGCTCGCTGACAGAACTATTTTCTTCCATCTTACAACTATAGAACTTGTCGGAGACTTCATATCTCTCGACCCGGGCATGAGCTTGGGAAACCATTTTCAGCTCCTCGAACATCTCATATGCTCCGTGTTGCTCAAAACGCTTTTGGATCCCCGGTTCTAAGCTGTAAAGCATGCCGCACTGAACGAGGGAGTAATCATCAGCACGTGACTGCCAATCGTTCATGACGTCTTGGTTCTCTGGGATGGGTGCATCACCTAGCGGTCCTTCTAGGACATATGCTTTCTTGGCAGCTATGAGGATGATCCTCAGGTTCCGGACCCAGTCCGTATAGTTGCTGCCATCATTTTTCAGCTTAGTTTTCTCTAGGAACACGTTGAAGTTCATGTTGACATGAGCGTTGGCCATTTGATCTACAGGACATTTTTGCAAAGATTTTAGACTAAGTTCATGATAATTAAGTTCATCTAATCAAATTATTTAATGAACTCCCACTCAGATTTGACATCCCTCTAGTCATCTAAGTGTTACATGATCCGACTCGACTAGGCCGTGTCCGATCATCACGTGAGACAGACTAGTCATCATCGGTGAACATCTCCATGTTGATCGTATCTTCCATATGACTCATGTTCGACCTTTCGGTCTCTGTGTTCCGAGGCCATGTCTGTACATGCTAGGCTCGTCAAGTTAACCTAAGTGTTTTGCATGTGTAAATCTGTCTTACACCCGTTGTATGTGAACATAGGAATCTATCACACCCGATCATCACGTGGTGCTTCGAAACGACGAACTTTAGCACGGTGCACAATTAGGGGGGACACTTTCTTGAAATTATTATGAGGGATCATCTTATTTACTACCTTCGTTCTAAGTAAACAAGATGCATAAACATAATAAACATCACATGCAATTAAATAGTAGTGACATGATATGGCCAATATCATATAGCTCCTTTGATCTCCATCTTCGGGGCTCCATGATCATCTTCGTCACCGACATGACACCATGATCTCCATCATCATGATCTCCATCATCGTGTCTCCATGAAGTTTCTCGCCAACTATTACTTCTACTACTATGGCTAACGGTTTAGCAATAAAGTAAATTAATTACATGGCGTTAAATCATTGACACGCAGGTCATACAATAATTAAGACAACTCCTATGGCTCCTGCCGGTTGTCATACTCATCGACATGCAAGTCATGATTCCTATTACAAGAACATAATCTCATACATCACAATATATCATTCCTCACAACTTTTGGCCATATCACATCACAAGGCAATTGCTGCAAAAACAAGTTAGACGTCCTCTAATTGTTGTTGCATCTTTTACGTGGCTGCAATAAGGTTCTAGCAAGAACGTTTTCTTACCTACGAAAAAGCCACAACGTGATTTGTCAACTTCTATTTACCCTTCATAAGGACCCTTTTCATCGAATCCGCTCCAACTAAAGTGAGAGAGAGAGAGACACCCGCTAGCCACCTTATGCAACTAGTGCATGTCAGTCGGTGGAACCTGTCTCACGTAAGCGTACGTGTAAGGTCGGTCCGGGCCGCTTCATCCCACAATACCGCTGAAGCAAAATAAGACTAGTAGCGGCAAGAAAGTTGACAACATCTACGCCCACAACAGATTTGTGTTCTACTCGTGCAATAGAGAACTACGCATAGACCTAGCTCATGATGCCACTGTGGGGAACGTTGCATAAAATAAAAAATTCCCGATGTTCACCAGGATCAATCTGTGAGTTCATCTAGCAACGAGAGAGGGGAGTGCATCTACATACCCTTGTAGATCGCGAGCGGAAGCGTTCAAGAGAACGGGGTTGAGGGGGTCGTACTCGTCGTGATCCAAATCACCGGAGATCCTAGCGCCGAACGGACGGCACCTCCGCGTTCAACACACGTACGGTCAGCGTGACGTCTCCTCCTTCTTGATCCAGCAAGGGGGAAGGAGAGGTTGATGAAGATCCAGCGGCACGACGGCGTGGTGGTGGATGCAGCAGAGTTCCGGCCGGGCTTCGCCAAGCGACTACGGGAGGAGGAGGTGTAGCAAGGGGAGAGGGAGGCGCCAAGACTTCAGGGTGCGGCTGCCCTCCCTCCCCCCTCCTTTATATAGGCCCCCTGGGGGGGTGCCGGCCCTGGAGATGGGATCTCCCAAGGGGGCGGCGGCCAGGGGGGTGGAGTGCCCCCCAAGGCAAGTGGAGGCGCCCCCCTACCCTAGGGTTTCCAACCCTAGGCGCAGGGGGGCCAAGGGGGGGCGCACCAGCCCACCAGGGGCTAGTCCCCTCCCCACTTCAGCCCACGGGGCCCTCCGGGATAGGTGGCCCCACCCGGTGGACCCCCGGGACCCTTCCGGTGGTCCCAGTACAATACCGGTGACCCCCAAAACTCTCCCGATGACCGAAATTGCACTTCCTATATATAATTCTTTACCTCCGGACCATTCTGGAACTCCTCGTGACGTCCGGGATCTCATCCGGGACTCCGAACAACTTTCGGTTTGCTGCATACTCATATCTCTACAACCCTAGCGTCACCGAACCTTAAGTGTGTAGACCCTACGGGTTCGGGAGACACGTAGACATGACCGAGACGGCTCTCCGGTCAATAACCAACAGCGAGATCTGGATACCCATGTTGGCTCCCACATGCTCCTCGATGATCTCATCGGATGAACCACGATGTCGATGATTCAAGCAACCCCGTATACAATTCCCTTTGTCAATCGGTATTTTACTTGCCCGAGATTCGATCGTCGGTATCCCAATACCTCGTTCAATCTCGTTACCGGCAAGTCACTTTACTCGTACCGTAATGCATGATCCCGTGACCAGACACTTGGTCACTTTGAGCTCATTATGATGATGCATTACCGAGTGGGCCCAGAGATACCCCTCCGTTATACGGAGTGACAAATCTCAGTCTCGATCCATGTCAACCCAACAGACACTTTCGGAGATACATGTAGTGCACCTTTATAGTCACCCAGTTACGTTGTGACGTTTGGTACACCCAAAGCACTCCTACGGTATCCGGGAGTTACACGATCTCATGGTCTAAGGAAAAGATACTTGACATTGGAAAGGCTCTAGCAAACGAACTACACGATCTTGTGCTATGCTTAGGATTAGGTCTTGTCCATCACATCATTCTCCTAATGATGTGATCCCGTTATCAACGACATCTAATGTCCATAGTCAGGAAACCATGACTATCTGTTAATCAACGAGCTAGTCAACTAGAGGCTCACTAGGGACATATTGTGGTCTATGTATTCACACGTGTATTACGATTTCCAGATAATACAATTATAGCATGAATAAAAGACAATCATCAAGAACAAGGAAATATAATAATAATCCTTTTATTATTGCCTCTAGGGCATATTTCCAACACTTTTAGGGGGTCACGGCGAATGTCTAGGTTTATTTTTTGTCCAACTTATTTTCTACCAAATGCACACATCTAACGTTCTCAACATAAGGCTGGCTTCAATAGCTTGAGATACATCCCCTAAAAGATGTATATTTTTTCCCTTTTGGATGTGTGCATGTGATAGAAAACAATTAGTATAAGTTGGAACTACTTTGAAAATGTTGACGAAACGGAAGTTATTTGGATTGACACCATCAAAATGATGTATGTATATATCTAAATCCTCCAGCCAGTTTCATCATGGTTTGACAACATCCCATACAGAGATCAATTGAGATCTGGTTCGGTCGATCGAGATTGGTAGCAGCATGTTACTAGAAGGTGTGGTGGTAAATCCTCCAGCTAGTGGGACCAGAGCAACCAGTTCGAAATATGTATATCAGATAACCAAGACATGTCGATACAAGAGAGAGGTGAGGAAACCAAGATGATATTCTTGCAAGTTGCAAAACGGCATGGATCATATGCAAGTGGTGCCAGCGTTTGAATGCTGGATGCAGCAATACCTAAAAACCCTAGGTTATTACTCCATTAAGTAACTAAGCAAGCCGATAACCACGTGTATGGCATTACCTGATACACATACTTGTCGATCATATATGTGTATAGTTAATATAGTAGATAGATTCTTAATTGGTTAATTAATTCCTCTTATCAAGGAATCGGTCAGTTGAGGTGAGGAGCCAGTCAGCCAGCTAGGCTCCTATTGTTTCTAATACAAAGATGTTTAGACAATGTGCGAAGTGCTAAACTCCTCAATGCATAGATGTTTAGCTTCTTGTAGCTAACATTTCTTCATTTAATTGCCAAACTCTTATGCGTAGTTTTCTTTGTCTAGGTTCATGTGCTTGACATCATTTATTTCTGGGGTAACCAATAAGTACTCTCTCATCTTCTTGATTACTATGCTACATCATATATGTGTACATATTATAGACGGATTCTCGATTAGTTAGTTAATATAGTAGATAGATTCTTAATTGATTAACTAATTCCTCTTATCAAGGAATCGGTCGGTTGAGGTGAGAGCCAGTCAGCCAGCTAGGCTGCTATTTTTTCCGGTACAAAGATGCTTAGACGATGTGCGAAGTGCTAAACTCCTCAATGCATAGATGTTTAGCTTCTTGTAGCTAACATTTCTTCATTTAATTGCCAAACTCTCATACATTTCTTCATTTAATTGTAGCTAATAGTCCTTCTTAGCACATGTAGACCATGAAGCACTAGGAAAGGCCTTAGAACACTATGCTTTGCCTTGTCTCAATTACTGTTACTAACTCATACAGTTAAATTAAGAGGATGCATCTAGTGAGCATTCATATGTTTTTTTTCATTTGTGGGCTCACGCAAACTGAAACAAAAATCAAAATCAACAACAAATTATATAAGCCGAAATAGATGTCGCAAAAATGTTTCAAGCATTAGGAAATGCATTGCTTTCAAACCGAACGTGCAAATTAAAATCCGTTTTTTTACTGGTGTGTTCCCCTCGGCCAGTCTTTCAACCAAGATCCTGCATGATCATATTCCGACGAGTACTTCCGAATATCAACTTTCAGTAATGAAAAGCAAGTTTTGTGGTAAAAAAAGGAATTTCTAGCTCGGACCGATCATCTACCACACCTACTCAATCATTTATTATACATTCTTTGGCGGTGAAAAGCATGTTTCTGAAAAATCCGAAGTAACTATATCCTCTGCAAATTTCTATGAAATTCTATTGAACCAAAGAGGCCGTAAACAGTAGAGCCAGTTGCGGCCAGCACAATCGGTTTAAGGATCAGATATAGCTGTCAAGGAAAAAAGAAAGATTTGAAGATGAGATAAGCAGGACCATATGGAGGATACGAGGGATGGGTGAGCAAACCAAGATGATGATACTAGTATATATCAGCTGCAAGTTGCAGAACCAACTGGAGCATGGCAGCAAAAACATACAAACATATACTACCGGAGCTAGCTTTTGAAAGTTGGATGCAGCAACCCGTAGACCTAGGCGCTAGCTGCTGTTAACAAAGCAAACAAGCAAACAAGCAGGCAGGCATGGCGCCGGCCGCGCGGCCTGATTAGTGGTTGTTAACACCATTCGTGGTCCTTACCTGATACACATGTACTTGTCGATCATATACACCGTGTAGATATAGACAATTGACCAATAGACTGTTATTAGTGGTTTTAGACAACTCCCTCCCCCTCCACTTGTGTCGTCCCTCCTCCGTTGACACAGGAACCCTACATCGCACCGCCACCCTCCACTCCTCCTTCCCTCTCATCTCGCCGCCACTTGAGAAGCCGACGGCGAAATCCACGTTGGCTCTGGGGAAGGTGGCAGCGAGGTGCTTCGTTGGTTTTGTGGAGTAGCGTATCGAGTCATTTGGGGGCGGAGCGGCTCCGAGGCGTCGAAGGCGGCATGGTTTCCCATCGCACGACAGCGTGGCTGGCGTAACCGGTACGGAGGTGTTCCCTACTGTGTGCACTTGGCCGAAGAGAAATCCCGGTTTGTTGCCCTGCTGATGCAAACAACGATGGCGCTTGTTGGCGCCTTCTCCTCCATGGAGGCGTTGTCATGGCCATGTCACTTCCCTCCCCGTGCACCCGGGGGAATGCTAGGTTTGATTCCTAAGCCCATGTAGTGGCAGCTGCATGGTGTCATCCTCTGCTTGGAGGCGCTGCCTAGGTGCTCATGGAGTCTACCTTAGAGGAAGCTGGAGTTGGATACCTCAATCAGCTTTAGCGGCGAGGCTTGGCTGATGTCTTGCTTTGGTTGTTGTGACAGGCATGTGCCTATGGGACACGATGTACTTCGTCACCTACACCTCTTGGATGACGTCTTCGTCGGATCTGTATGGTTCCTGCTGAAGACTTGCCGATTCTCTTCGGCACTAAGAGTTGAGGGTGCGTTGATTCAGTGTGGCCATGGTCCGGCTGTAGTCGCCATGGTCCGGCGCACATTGCATTTCTTCTCCCCCTTCCTCTGCTAGCTCTTAACCCTGTGTGCTAAATGCAAGTGCTAGCTTTTAATCATACCCCAAGCAGGCAACCAAACAGCGTGTAGTTGTATGCGCCGAGACAATGCGGGCAACCAAACAACGTGCCAAAGTTGATCCCCTAATGCAGAAAGTCCATTTGCAGGCAACCAAACAACTTGCAGATGTCGCATATGAAGCTGCTTTTTCAGAGCCGGGCTGAATGGAGAAGGGTACGCAACACAGGTACCGTAGCTGACGGCAACCAAACACGCCCGTTGTGTCTCGGCTCTTCTTCTTGTGTGAATTTGATACCCCTCCGCACGCGGTGTATTCTTTGAAAGAAAAAGAAAATAAGATATGGGACAGATTCTTAATTGGTTGGTTGACATAGTACATAGATTCTTAATTGGTTGGTTGATATATAGTAGTAGATTCTTAGATTCGTAATTGGTTGGATCAGTTCCTCTGACCAAGGAACCAGCCAGCCCGCCAGAGCACTCTTGTCTTGATCTCAATCACTGTCACCTCTACCGATTAGATTAACCACGCGTAGATCACGTCTAAAGCTTTGTTGGGGCATCCGCAAAAGATCGCCGGCATCTTCCAGTGTGTGCGTGCGTCCGTGACAGAGGGAGTACTATTTTTTTGTTTTGGAATTGATGAAAATTTTCCATCCAGCTGGAAAACGCAGCCGGCGGCGCTCCGGCAGGGACGCGCGGTTGTGTTGGGTCACTCGGCGTCGCCGCCGACGGCCGGCTCCGGCAGGCGGTAGCGCGCCAGCCTTGACTTTAACTCCTCCGTCCTCCCTCCGAGTGGCGGTACCACGGTGCCTAATCCTTGGTGTGGTGTTGTCCAGCCTGGATGGTTATCCGTTTCTTAATCACTCTTTGGCTTTGTCCCTTTCACAGGAAGGCATGTGGAAGGAGGAGGTTATCCCTATGCATGTGGAAGACACGTTTTTAGTTAGCTTAATAGGGAAGTTAATTGTTTTTGCCTGTGATTTGGGCGGACACGCAGAGGTCTTGCTGAAGAGAGTAGCTTTTTTTTTTTTTTTTTGGGAAAGTGAACAATTCACAAACACATTTCCCTTGCTCAGCAAATGAATATTTTTGATTTGTAGATAGTTAGATAATTCTCCAAAGTGGATTTTCTGCTCTCGGCCTCATTTTCACCATTTAGTTTACAATAATAAAAGTCATATTTTTTAGATGTTCCAGAAAATATATATATATGTCAGGGCATCCACGTTCGTAACTAATCCACATATTTTTTTAGATATGTCTGCAAAATGTATGATGGAATATGCTACTACCTTCGTAACTGAATACAAGACGTTTTTCAAGTTCAAATTTGAACACACTTGCAGAGGACCTCATGTATATAAGAGGCACTACTTTTCTATTCTTTACAAGAAGACAATTTTTTTTCCGACAAAGGGTGAATTTTATTGGCTCAAAATGGAGCATCAAGAGGATACAAATACAATGAGCACACCCGGCCTCTGCATAACTAGGATGCACACAGCCAACACTAACGCACGCACACAAAAACCTGCCAGCAAATAGCAAAGTCGTATAAGACCAAAGCTATGCATAAGCGAGGAGAAAAATACAAAGCGATCAGATCCAATCAGCAAACTACATTAATGATCATATCCGCACCAACCATCTCATGACACCACATGAATGGCGAGGTTCTTCAACAGCAACGCCTTCAGGAAGGGAGCGACGATCAATCGCCGTCGTCACCGAATCCAACCACTCAAGGTCAGGATTTAGGTTTTCACCCTGAAAAACCAGTTACGCACTTTCTTTTCTTTTTCACTTGGTCAAAAGAACATGAGGTTTTGCATTTTTTTTTTTGTTGCAACACTAGTAGCGATTTATTTTGAGAATTTGCGGCGATGCAGAGTATGGTTTATTTAAGCGGGGATCATGTACATGCTCCTCGAGCCCAACTATGAGTTACTGAACAATCATCAAACGTTGTTCTAGATGAATTCCTATCCTTTGAGAAAAGATTTCCTTGTTGACGATCCGACCAGTGAAGCGCCATTTTACAAACACCGAAAAACCAAGATGAACGACGTTACAATCTTCCCTTTGTCCCTTTCACGGGAAGGCATGTGGAAGGAGGTTATCCCTATGTCCTGATTTGCCAGGGCACGTTTTTAGTTAGCTTAATTGGGAAGTTAATTATTTTTGCTGGGATTGGGGCGGATGGACCCAAGCATCCAACATGGAGAGGTCTTGCTGAGGAGACTAGGTTTTCTTTTTTTGGGGGGAAAAAATGAAGGCCGGGGCATTTTTTATTCCAAGATGACTTGAAGAATTCACAAACACATTCCCCCTGCTTACCAAATGAATAGCCTTTTTGTTTTTAGGAAACTATAAAAGTTGGGACATCTTTACTAAAAGAAAATCTGAAGAAAAAGTCCAAAAGTCTGATTCATTGCTTCAGCGAACATGAATACATCCCTGAAAGAAAATATCTGTGTATGTGTAATTTTTATTTGAAGATAGACAACTATCCGAAGTGGATTTTGTGCTCTCGAGTCCATTTGCACCGTTTAGTTTACAGTAATTAAATAAAAAAACCATACTTTTTAGATGTTCCACAAAATTTTGAAAACACATATGTCATGTGCGTATGGCAGCAAACTATTTATCTGCAAAATTTATGATAAAACATAATACTTTTTATTCTTAGCAAGAAGACAAATAAGTGAATATAATAGCGATATGTTATGCACCGACTTTTTCTCTCGGTAAAAAGAGCACGAGGTTTCGCATTTTTGCAACTGTGGTAGCAATTCGTTGGATCGATCTTATTAATGTCCGTGAATGTGAAATCATATATCAATACAGCTCAATAGGCAAAACTCGATGAAATCGCTATCGTAGTATCCGCTAACTTGACGGACTGAAAATAAGTGGACTCGAACCGCTGACATCCACCACAATGTAAACCACCACCTCTATGGCCTCCCCGATGGGTTCTACCATAGAAGCCAATGATAAACAATACTCCCCTCCCTCTTTCAAACACACCTTACAAATTTCATCGTACTATGCTCTCCAAAGAGCAACTGTTTGAGAATTTTTGGCAATGCATAATGCTCTCGAGCCCAACTATGAGTTACCGAGCAATCATCTGAACTTGTTCTAAGGGAATTGCCAGCCTTTGGACATTGCATTCCAAACAAGATTGTGGTGGATGTCATGACCAGTGATTCGCCATTACCGTGACACCGGGAAGCCGAAGATGAAGGACATTGCATTCTTTCGTTTTACCGGGACTCGGAATGGCGGGGATCAAATGGGTCCTCCGTTTGAACTTGCGCTTGTGCAAGCATGAACATGGATACCCATCTTTCGTGTCGAACCATTGAACTCTGGCATCGTTGTTTTTTATCGCTAGCTAGCAAGGATTTCTTGTTTTCCGTATTCCTTTTCCGTTGTTTCTTTCATTGCTAGTACGCCTAGCATCGTCGTTTGGCGCGTGAAGATGTGTCTTTTTGCGGATTTTGTCTTTGGTGGAATTTTCTCGGGCCCGTTTATCGTTTTTGTCTATGTTTGTGTGTCTTCATCGTTGGATCCTTTTAATCTACGCCACTCTTCATCGGCAGCATCAGTTGCTGTTCTGGTGTGCTGGCCGTACAGCACGACGTTACTGTTTACTACAACAGGCGGTGATGGTGGCGTGCTTTTCAGCTTGCTTGAGTGCTTGTAGTCGTCGCTAGGTGGTCTACGGATATGGATTTGATTTTTATCACCATTTCCGGCGTTCGTTTCTTATACCATCGTGATCGAAGATGAATAGATCGAGAGTTTTTCAGAAAAGAAATACATGTGCATGGTCTTTTTTTAAATACGGAAAGAGTACTAATAGCGTGCGAGCTTTTATCAAGGTGCAAAACAAGAGAAGCTAAAAATGGAGAAAGAGAGACGGAGATCCACCACTATATACTCGTACGAAACCGCCAGGAATTGCGTGTTGGGAGGACCGACCCGTCTGGCCTGCGCTACCGTGTACAAACGAAACCAACAAAACCCATCCGCCCGGTGGGGAGACCTCGGCGGCAACTCCGGCAACGACAAGAAGAAAAAGAAGCGGCGACGAAGCCGCGTCCGTCGGAGACCGTCCGTCACGCCATTCTCATTCCCCATTCCCCACACACCGCAATAAACTCCACCGGCACCATTTCCTCCCCGCTTCCGCTTCCACGCGCTTTGATTTGTCGCCCGCCGGTTAAAACCCCTCCCTCCCCCCACCCCACCGTCTCCTCCATTCCCCTTCCTTCCTTTCCCCCACCCAACAACCGGCCCTCCACAGGGCAAAGTCTCCGTCCCCTTCTTCCTCCACTCTCCCGCCTACGTCGCCGCCGGTCTCGGGATCCGACGGCCCCTCGCCGCGCCCTACTACTCCTCGACGCCGGACCGGTCGCCGAGGGCGAAGCGTAACCGCCGGCCAAGGGAGGAGCGTTCCGGTGCCGAGCTCTGCCGGCCAGATCTGAGCTCGCAGGGAGGAAAAGTCAAAGTCTGCATCTTTTCTTGCCGTGTGCCTGCCGGTCCATCCATGGATTCGTCTCCGGCCGCGTCCGCGTCCTACTGGTGCTACAGCTGCGACCGCTTCGTGCGCGCCGCGGCGTCGCCGGAGGGCGGCGGCGACGTCGCCTGCCCGGACTGCGGCGGCGGGTTCCTCGAGGAGATGCGCCGGACCCCGCCGGCCCCGGCCTACCTCCGCCGCCCGCGCGCGCACCACGCCAACGACCTCCGCCTCCGCCGCAGCCGCCGTGCCGCCGCGGCCGCCTCCGCCTCTGGAGGAGGTGGCGGGGGCGACCGCGCGCCGTTCAACCCGGTCATCGTGCTCCGGCGCTCGGCGCTCGGGGCCGCAGCGGGGGACGACAACGGCGACGACGAGGGCCAGCTGGCCGCGGCCAGCAGCTTCGAGCTCTTCTACGACGACGGGGCGGGCTCGGGCCTGCGCCCGCTGCCGGAGAGCATGTCGGACTTCCTCATGGGGTCCGGCTTCGAGCGGCTCCTCGGCCAGCTCGCGCAGATCGAGGCCGGCGGGCTCACCCGGGCCCGCGAGACCCCGCCGGCGTCCAAGGCGGCCGTCGAGTCCATGCCCACCGTCGCCATCGCGGCCTCTCACGTCGCCGCCGACTGCCACTGCGCCGTCTGCAAGGAGCCCTTCGAGCTGGGCGCCGAGGCCAGGGAGATGCCCTGCGCCCACATCTACCACGAGGACTGCATCCTCCCCTGGCTGCAGCTCCGCAACTCGTGCCCCGTGTGCCGCCACGAGATGCCCACCGACAGTGCCGCCGCCGCGCGGTCGCAGGCCACCAGCGCCGGGGCCGAGGAGGAGACCACCGTTGGCCTCACCATCTGGAGGCTGCCGGGAGGCGGGTTCGCCGTTGGGAGGTTCGCCGGCGGGAGGAGGCCCGAGGAGAGGGAGCTCCCGGTCGTCTACACGGAGATGGACGGCGGTTTCAACCACGGCGGCGCGCCGAGGAGGATCTCGTGGGGGTCGAGGCAGAGCCGGTCGACGGAGAGGAGCGCCATTCGACGCGTCTTCCGCAATGTGTTTGCCTGCTTCGGCCGCGGCCATTCGGCGAGCTCCCACGCTTCGTCCTCGCAAATGAGGCCCGAGGAGATGACCGAGGCGTCGGATCACTCCGCGGCGTTCAGCCACGGCTCGAGAAGCCGGAGCATGAGCTGGAGGCTCGAAGACGGCCACGCCGCCGACACGATGGTGCAGAGATAGTCCTCAACTCTGAACCGAAAGAAAAAAAAGGTTGCCGATTGCTTCTGTTTCATGTTTTTATGTATTTATAGAAGAAAAGAAAGGGAACACGACGATTTGTAGAACAGAATTGGTGTTGTACATAGGAGCAGAGCAACATCTGCTATATTAGTTACAGGGGAGAGATGTCCACTGTGATTCTGAATCGAGCATTTGGAACCTAGGTGATGAATTGCTTTGTTGGTACTAGCAAACAATGTGTTTGATGATTTTTGATTCATTTAATTCAATTTGGCCTGGTCTTTACAATGTTTGAATGGTTCATATCTGGATGACATATCTGAAACAAGATATTTGTTTACGATCCTCAGATCTATGCAAGTGTTGCAATTGCCAGTCACCCTGCATCATTGTCCTGATCATAGAAAGTTGCAGCAATTACACATGAAGTTACCCAACTTTTTACATGTCTGCATCATTTGTTTAATTTAATGTGGCCTGGAGTTCACAATGTTTGAATGGTTCAGTTAAGCATATATCGTCCTAGATATTTTCTGCTCTTCTTGAGTTGGCTATTATCATCAATCGCTTGCAGATATGTCATGACTTTGTGGATAATTTCCATGTTGTTATCACTGTGCTTATTAGTGATTAGATTCCCTGGGTGTTCCTTTCTTGTTCACAAGTCAATGCATCCATATTCATTTCATCTGTCCACAGAGAACAAGTCCTCACTATCACTATTATTTTGGAAAATAACCTGTGGCTGTCCGACTGAAATTTTGATGTAGCTCGTTGTCTTCATACTTCAGGTATTTTATTCATATTCAGATATTTAACTTCTTCTGGATGACATATCTGAAACAAGATATTTGTTTACTGCCCTCAGATCTATGCAAGTGCTGCAATTGCCGGTCACCCTGCATCACTGTCCTGATGTAAAGCCATAGAAAGTTGGGCAGCAACTACACATGAATATGATTATCCATCTTTTACAGTCTTTTATACTGCTCCTTTTTATGAAATCGAGAAGGCTAACGTCTACCTTTGCAGCAACCCTTGGCATCTCAAAAGCTTGCAGAAATATTCTGATGGCCGGCTATCTTTCGGTAAGTTTGAAGGCCTCTCATCAGCTTCTTCTCTTGCAGTAGCAGTAGTATTTGAAGTGTTGCTGCTGCTACATGCTTTTCTGCAGCTTTCATCTGGTAAATCGACCAACCAGCATACCAAGAAACGCCCCTTTCAGGCATGCTCCATAACCAAGTATAAATGCAACCACTGACCCGGAATGATTATGATGTTTCTTCTGTAATTGTATGGAGTGCGTGTTTGGAGGTGCAATGATTAAGATGTCCCCTAATCCTGCCATCCATGTCTGTTTCGGTGGTTGAGCGTGCATTCGGAGTTTGGTGCGAGCTGAGGTGAGATTTGGTAATCTTCTTTGATTTCTTGATGTGCGTCGACATGCCATTATATTTGAGTCCATGATTTTGTCTCTAAACAGCTGCTGGTTTTGTTCCCGGTGAAGCAAAATTACCGCCTGTGGCGCGTCATGCTGGGTGAAGCTGCCGTTTGAACGCTTTTAGTGCAAACTTTAATCTGAAACTGGCTATTCCAGCTGGGTGGATGTCATTATCCTGCTGAGCAGAAAGTGGTAGGCGCATGAAGTTCACCACGTTTTAGGTTCTTTATTATGGAGCTGATATGGACGTCTGAGGCTCCTAGAGATATTCCACATTTCCACTTGAGCCGCCGCCACGTTCTTGACTCGGCTGCTCTATCGGCTATCTCTTGCAGCCACTTTGTGGTTGATCTCTACATGCAAACAGAGTAGCTTGTGCGCCGAAATGCATCGACAGGTATTGACAAGATACTTCTTGAAACCACTATTCTCTCTCTAGGCAGCTGCTGGTTTTATTTTCCGCAACATAAAACAGCCTAAGGCACATCATAGCAGAAACAATCTTGGTTTGTTGACCCGATTCGAATCCGGATCTGAAACGGGGGGCTTGTGGATATGCACTAGTATTGCTTTAGAGAAGGTGACTAGAGGGGTTGAATTTGGATGGTGAAAACTGAAAGTCAAGCAGAGGCTTACATACATGATTTCAGCCATAAATAATAATAATCCAATTTAGGTGCTGAAAAAGTGGACAGATTAGCCCTTCACCCCTGTCCTAATCCTAGTGCCAGTGTACGGTTGCCACCGTTGACTAATCGAGGTTCGCATCCAGCCATGATGCTTGTGTGAGATTCGCGTATGCGCACCCAGCGCGTAAAACCAAGTCTAACTATAATATGTAGGACAAGTGGCTATCGAGATGAACGCTCGAGGGCCAAAAGTTTTGCCTCGGTTTTATAATTAAACCTGAATTCATTACTGCTAACGATGCTCTCTCTCTACCTGTTGTTACCTGACATTAGTTGTTATTAACTTACTCAGGCCCAGCTCCAGCACATGCTAGGAGCGTGTGAGGCGTGTTGACCAAATGCACATGCCAGCCATCGTTGTGATCCAAGGTAAATCTTGCAGCTGGTCTGGTACCCACCCTTCATCTGTGTTCCTGCTTGTCTGAGTTCTCCCCACTGCCATGACATACACAAACAAGAACTGGAGTGCAGAACAAGGAGTAGAGACAGAGACTGATGGCGCCGGTGGTGAGCGCTTCACTGGGCGCGTTGGGTCCTCTGCTGGTGAAGCTCACCGCTTTTCTCGTCGGTGAGTGCGGCCGTCTGAAAAGGGTCCGCCGCGAGATCCGGTCCCTCAAATCTGAGCTTACTAGCCTGCATGCTGTGGTCTAGAAGCATGCCATGCTAGGTGATCCAGATGTCCAAGTGAAGGCACGTATATCGCTGGTGAGAGAGCTGGCCTATGACATCGAAGATCGTGTCGACAAGTTCATTCACCAGCTTGGCAGTGGCGGGCGTAACGGAAGCTTCAAGGACTTCTTTCGCAAGACTGCTCGCCATCTAAAGACACTTGGGGGTCTCGGCGTGGAATCACAAACCAAATTGATGATCTGAAGGCTCGCGTCAAGCAAGTGAAAGAGCTGAAGAGCAGTTGCAAGCTGGATGATATTGCCTGTAGCACCTCCTCTGACCATGCAGCCATGGATCCTCGGCTGTCCATTGACGGTCCGAGAGGCCATCTTGCCAAGTGGATGATGGAAGGAGACAGGTCGACCAAGCGTCATCGCAGGGTGTTGTCCATTGTTGGTTTTGGGGGATTGGGGAAAACAACTCTAGTGCATGAGGTGTATCTCAAGATTCGGGGGCATTATCATTGTCAAGCCTTTGTATCAGTCTCACAAAAGCCGGATACAAAGAGGATTATCAAGGATGTGATCTACAAAGTGCCTTTCCCAGATGATTCATAAAAGACATCGACATTTAGGATGGAATGACATCTGTTGCGATGCTTAGAGAGCTGCTACAAGATAAGAGGTGACTTAGCTTTTACCATTCATTATTTCTGGTATCTTTAGTGCTTCCACTATTAGTTTTGCACACACTGAAGATTGCACGATATTTCAGCCATAACAGTACTTTAACTACATGGCTTGCATAATTGTAGGAATCCATTACCACACATGCACCACACTGAAATTTTTCCTGTAGTATAACTAAATGTACCTAAGATATTATAGCACACCAGTTTTTTTTTTTTTTTTTGGAAAAGGATTGTAGCACATAGGTAGTACTCCCTCCATCCGGAAATACTTGTCGGAGGAATGGATGTATCTAGATGTATATTGGTCCTAGATACATCCATTTTTATGCATTTCTCCGACAAGTATTTCCGGACGGAGGGAGTAGTAAGTTACCAAGGTCCACAGGTAAACCTTTCTTTCTAAAACCTGTCTATAAGATGCTGAAAAATGTTTGACATAAATCTTCCTTCAGTTCACCATTTCAGTTTAGTTGCTCTGCTCTTTTCATCTTTGTTTGTGATGATAAAATCAGCCTAAAATAATGTATTAAACCACTCAATTATTCTGCTATCTTCACTGATGATAATCTGCGAACTTGTTGTGGTACCATTTGTCTTGTAATTTTACAGCATCCAGAGATGGAATATTTTGTAATATGTCCTCAGGTAGATCAGTGCAATCAGACATGGTTCAGTGAGTATTTTTTATGTCGAGACCACTATTAAGATGGACTTTCTATTTTGGTGCAATTCGGATCAATGTGTGCGATAACAAATTAGATATAAATCTAGTGTCAAGACATAGTTATATTCAGACTGTAAGCTTCGTAGATGTAAGGTGCATTTAAAATCCTGTCACTAGATGGATGAACAAGTTGTGCACGTGATGTTCTTTTTTTAAACTAATATAATTACAGTCAAATTACAGTTAGCCTTTCTGGAATTTGGAGTTAGCATTTCAAAATAGTATGAAATGATTTCTACATTGATTTACAGTCAAATTAGCATCTGGAATTTGGAGTCGGCCTTTCTGAGTTTGGAAGTTTACGTGCGTTGCATTTTGAAGATTGTGAGAATTTGGGGGAGTATGATACGAACGGTATGAGCAATGTGAATTGTCAAAAACTAAGAGTGGCAAAAGTGAAATGTCAAAATCTAGAGTGGCATAAGAAAAACTGGCAAAATCTAGAGTGGAAAAAACAAAATTTTCCCCATTATCGAAGCTACGTGCGTGCCTGGGGTGATGCGTGCCTGGCTTTGATTGGGTTGTTAGGATGGATGAGCCCGGCAGCTACGACTCTTCCTTTCACTTCTTTCTAACAAAAAGGATTTAAATTCTGTTGGGTCGTTTTCCATTGTTTAATTTTGGACAAGAGTTTCTGTTGGATGCTTGTGCTCTGTGTTCAGGTTGTGTGTACTTTTGGTAGGATTTCAGCTCTGTTTTGCATCGAGTATCGTGGATTATTTCTGTTGAAAATAGTTCCCGATGGAAATGTAATGTGGATCCTCTCCTGCTTGATCAAGTTGGACGGCTGTTGCTGCATTCGTTTTCTATAACAATATGAGAGAATACTTGTATGTTGTACTATCTGATAAGCTTGTATGCCGTATGTTGTACTCCCTCCGTTCCAAAATAGATGACCCAACCGTATGTTGTACTCCCTCCGTTCCAAAATAGATGACCCAACCATGTACTAACTTTGTACTAAAGTTAGTACAAAATTGAGTCATTTATTTTGGAACGGAGGGAGTATCTCATAATTTGTGGTGAATATAGTCGCATTTCGGAAAGATTAGAAGATTCATGTCATGGAAATTGATAGAATAATTTGCCATGATGTAAGCAATAGAAAGTAGCAGCTGGAGTTGGTAACATTTGCCAGATGGCCGAAATGCCCTCCGTTCGATAGCCCTTCTGGCCTTCTCTGGTGCTGCTCTAGACCTCAGCCGCTCGGTTCCTTGATCGAAGGAATTACTTAACCAACTAAGAATCCATCTACTATACCAACCAACTATTAAGAATCTGTCTATAGTCTATACACATGTATAATGATCTCGGCATGTATGTATATCAGGTAAGAACCATACATGTGGTTAACTAATCAAGCCTGCCTGCCTGCCTGCCTGCTTGCATGTGGGCTGGCTTAGTAACTGAATGGAGTAATAACCTGGGTATTAAAGTGTTGCTGCATCCAGCATCAGAAGCTAGCTAGCGCCACTTGCATATTGCTTGCTGCCGTTTTGCAACTTGCAAGGATATCTTCTTGGTTTCCTCACCATTCTCTTGTATCTACATGTCTTGGGTATCTAATAGTATCATCAAGTTGATTGCACCGTTTTGCAACTTGCATGAATATCATCTTGGTTTCCCCACCTCTCTCTTGTATCGACATGTCTTGGTTATCTAATACTATCTTCGAAACTAAATATTAGACGTTTTTGTAGTTTGAACTGGCAAAATGTCTTATAATTAGTTACGGAGGTAGTAGTATATACTCCAACCTTATATTAGTTGTAATATGGATCGGAGGGAGTAGTATGCTATAGTTTTTTTGTCAACGATCAAATGTTAAAAAGAAAAACGTTTAGGTTTGGTGATTGCTGCACTGAAACGGCTTTAAGAATGAATTGGGGTGTTCTTTTGCTCATATGGCAACTCAGTCAGCCTAAAATTTTGACAACATAATGTAGAATGAAAAATAAATTTTGACAACTTTAGTCACGGAGGTCGTAGTATATACTCCAACTTTATAGTTGTAATATGGATCGGACGGAGTAGAATACGATGTTTTTTTTGTCTATCATCAAATGTTAAAAAGAAACCTTTAGGTTTGGCCATTGCTACATTGAAACGGCTTTAACTATGTCTTGGGTGTTCTTCTGCTCATATGGCAACTCAGTTAACATAAAAATTTGACGACATAATGTAGAACGAAAAATAAAATAGAAAATATTAGAATTTCCTTTTTGTGAACTCGACTGATATGAAGAGAAAATGGGAAATATGTTTTCAAAATTAGCAATTTTGAAGAAGAAAAAGTTTCTTTTGATAGAGAAAATTGTGTTAACAAAGATTTTAAGAAAGTGATCTAAAAGAAAAAGTTTTTTAATAAAGAGTATATTCCAAAAAGATCATTAAAATATTTGGCCATTTTTAATTTGGGATAGCCGGATAGATTAAAAAAACTGCAGTAACTTTACCAAATTCCATGGCTGTCCTGGCTTTTAAAAATAAATAATGACTATAATATGTGTGATTGTTCCCCACACAATTATAATATGTACAGTTGTTATGTATTGCAAAATTTATAAAAACTCTTGTCTATTTATTGGAATATTTATGCTCTGTCCT